>NC_072782.1:17388828-17988828 GCF_022539595.1 Amphiprion ocellaris | reverse complement strand
GTATGCATAGCTACTGTGTACTTACCCTAATCTACTGTACACTTTTCCTACTTGTTTATTCTCTCTGTTGGGGGTGTCAGGTGTCTGTGGCTCAGACAGTCTTTAGTTTGTAGATAGTTGGAGCGAATCCAGGTGACATTTGAGCCACTGAGGCCTTGCTTTTTGTTATAGTGAAGACAGTTGGCATGAAAACACTAAGGATCTTAAATAATGGAATCTCTACCTTATTGTTTATGGTAGTCATAATATCAGTGTGGGTTTTTTTAATCTTACAAGCCAAGGGCAGTTTGTGATTCTGTTAATATTTACTCAAGCTCAGTGGCAGCTGGTCTCACAGCTCTTCTGTGTTTATGTGAGCAGACTTCAGCGGCCTACCAGACACATTTCTGAGTGCAGTGAAGAGCGGAGAGGTTTCAGTCCACGCAGACATTCACCTTCAGACTCCGAGCCAAAAACATGGAGCTGCTCTCAAGAACGGTACTTTGACACTGGATCTGTCTCAGTGAAAAGAAGCTTTGTCAGTGCTTCTGTAGTTTTGGGTTTCAGTGTTTATCAGAAGGAAGTGATTATCAGTAGATGTATCAGTTATAAAAGAATCAATGTGTAACCACTGACTTGTGTGACTTTGCTTGCTTCTAATTATGACATGGAAAGTTGTGAACACCAAACGCTTGCCATGAGGTCACTGGGAATATCAGCATTTTCTTCAGAGGTTGTAAAGTTAGGAAGAAAAACTATACAGCTAAAATTACAATATATTAATGTACCATCCAGGAAAATGAAGGAAGCAACTGTTCACAGCTAACAAAATATCCCTACCAGACTCTTTAAGCCTTACTAATCAGCAGGTCATGATTGTTTGTTTACTGACCAGTGGTGTAAAGGTCAATTTATGGTGTCCATGTCAATAACCAGCTTACAATCGCAACAGTGTATTTGATGCACTTCTATGTACACTACGATCAGGGATATGCGTACTTGGACACGTTTGGAAAACATGGTGACAACCTGCTTACAGCAGACGAAAAGATGCTTTGTTTATTGTGTTCAGTTGACACCCTGAAAAAGTCAAGGGAACACTGACTGCAACTGCTGAACAAAACCAGAACTCAGGTGGTGGGCTACAGTACAAACACCAGGACATACATTCCAACAAATCTGAAACACATCTCCATTTTATTTGTCACTTAAGGTGCTGACAGTCATTAAACACAAAGAAATTTACGTACATGAAAACAATAATTTATTAATGTTTTTAATTAATTAGTTTGAGAATTAACACATTAACCCTGAATTGGCCTCAACAAACTCAAGTCTGAAAGTAGCTATTTCACAATTGAATAATACTTTTTTACAAATGTAACAGTGACAAAATATACTTAAAAGCAATGGCAGTAAAAGTACCTTCCTACAAAATAAGACAGTTTAATTAGTATAAAAATAACACATTGTTGTTGTACAGTTGTTATGTGCCTTTAGACTGAGCCAGCTTCCCCTTGTTTCCAGTCTTCATGCTAAGCTAAGCTAACTAGCTTCTGGCTGTAGCTTCATATTCATCACAGCCACAAGAGTGGCAACAATCTTTGGGTCTAACTCTCAGCAAGAAGGTGAATTTAATCAAATAATTTAACATTACAAATGCCTGTAAGACCACAGCGTAACTTTTTTTTACAGTTTGTTTTTGTCCCCGACAAGGTAAATGAGATATTGCTTATTATTAGTCTGTGAGCTTTAGAGGTGCTAGTTGCCATTTGAGCAAAACTAAGCTAACAATCTACCATCATGAAATTGGTATTAGTCTGTTATTAGTATCATTTAACTTTGGGCAAGAAAGTAAATATACATATGGTTGTTTTAATTACCAAAGTTTTTGCACCTCATTTAAATTTTTGTAATTGTTTTTTTTTTGTTGGAAATTGTACAAAAGCCCTAGCTGTTTTTCTTCCTTTCTATAGGCTCAACCCAGCCAACCCAAGGAGTCACACTGAAAGGCAAATCCTCACAATCCATGTCCTTACATGTCATCCTCCTCATCTACCTGTTTCTGTGAGTAACCTTTCATTATGTGGAATACGAGAAGCCAGAGACCTCTGACAAGAGAATTGTTAGTCATCATTTGCATCATTTGTTAGCGATTGTTTTGTGTGGCTAGTGTGTGAATTTTCACGTGTCGCTGTGTTTGTGCGTCACAACAGAGTTAGCGTTCTTGTCTTGTCCTCCTGCTACATGGCCTTCAAAATTGTGGCTCTCGAGCATCGTTTGAACTCCTTGGTTTCGATGGGGGAACAAATTCGTAATGAGTAAGAGCTAGATACAATGTTTGTTGACAGTGTTTAAAGTATGAAATTGCTCAGTTTATTCATTGTTTGATTAATAATTACGTTTAAATCTTGTTGCAGAAATATCGGGAGCCAAAGGTCACAGGATGAAGTTAATGCTGAGATATATGGGGAGCTGTCTACCAATCTCTTCAAGCTAGAGAAGGTTTGTCTGTTATTATACATTACTCAGCTATTATGGTCAATAAAATACCTCTTAAAATGTTGTAAAAATGTATTAAGAGGAAACACTTATTTAGCCAAATAAAGCATGGTCTCTGACTACAGGAAATCTAAACTGACGGTCCAGAATACTTTTTGGATTTAACAGCGGCTGGCAAACATCAGCGGATGTAGATCTGTTATGCAGTTGGCAAAATAGCTAAATGGCTAAACTTAAAAACATATGTCAAAAGTTATGTTTTTTGTTAAACAGCAGGGAGTTTGCAATGATGTCACAGAATTTATACTGTATTTACACTACCATTCAAAAGTTTGGGGTCACCCAGGCAATTTCATGTTTTCCATGAAAACTCATACTTTTATTCATGTGCTAACATGATTGCACAAGGGTTTTCTAATCATCAATTAACCTTTCAACACCATTAGCTAACACAATGTAGCATTAGAACACAGGAGTGATGGTTGCTGGAAATGTTCCTCTGTACCTCTATGTAGATATTCCATTAAAAATCAGCCGTTTCCAGCTAGAATAGTAATTTACCATATTAACAATGTCTAGAGTGTATTTCTGATTCATTTAATGTTGTCTTCATTGAAAAAAATGCATTTAAGACATATCTAATATATCTAACACACACACACACACACACACACACACACACACATATATGTGTGTGTGTGTATATATATATATATATATATACACACACACACACATATACACACACATACATATTATGTTTAGTTACTAATAAAGGATGTTCTATTGTTTTCTTAAACAAGAAAACAAGTTATGTCAGTCAGTGAACTGGGCGGGGCCACACTAGCTGTTTCCTGTCTAAGCTAAGCCGAGCTAACTGACTATAGTGTCATGTTTGAAACAGTCTTGAAAGTGGTATCAATCTTCTCATCCAACTCTTAATAAGACATTGTTCTGTTTTTTTGACTAGATTCAAAGAAACCTCCGGAAGCTCCTTGAGGAGACTTAAAAGAAGACTCTTGTCTGTTTCTGTGTTTGGACAGAAGCTTTACTGTTTATTAGAAATATTGTTTGAGCTCTGCAGATTAGCAGAGATCAGATTAGTTGCCAAAGTATCGACAGCTCATACAGACAGCTTTTTTTCTTACTGTGTGAACTTAAACTGTGCAATATTAGCTTCCTTCACCTTTCCACTCAGGACTATTCTATCATTCTTTTAAACAAAAAGCTGTGCTGTTAGACTGCCTGTGGTAGCAAATATGTCGTATTTATCTAATTGCTTTTATTCTGCATTTCACAATAGAGGTATTTTATTAAGGTGTCAGTTCCAATGGTCCTATTTCAGCGTTTCCAAACATTTCTAAAAGGTCAGTTAATGCTTTTCAGATGTTTTCTTAGCACTAAAATGTCAATAAATTTTATTTATATGTATGAATAGCTCATCTATACGTGAAAATTCAGAGTACTTTTGTAAATGCTGTCAGGCTGCTTCAGCGCACATGAGTAGAGTTTGTTTAGTGAAAATATGTTAAAATCATTAGCAAATAGGAGCAAGTCAGAGGAGTTTAAATGATAGTTTTATTCTAAATATGGACTTTCTACTAAAAGCATTAACGTAATTTGTTAAGTCTGTAGTCACTGATATGATTAAAATACTAACTTAATTTTTTTTCTGTCAAGTGTTTATTAGCAGACCAGTGAATAATTTCAGAAGCAGTAGAAGCTTTGAACTCTTTGGTTTACATTTTGTTCACAGACTCTTACAGTGACTGTATGACTGTCCAGAAATAAATGGCTCCTACAACATGTCTGTTTGCTTTGGCAGCTTTTATATTTATTGAGCGACGCCAGGTTACATAAGACTGATCATGAAGGCAGCCGACACACGTGCAAACCACAGACAGATGCATGCAAACACTTCTGATGGATCACAATCACATGACTATAAGCAGTGGTGGAGGAATTCAGTTTTACTAATAGTATAAATCATACATTTAAAATTCTACTGAAGTATAATGAATGCATGTTGTAGGAAAAGTGCATTTGAAGTTTAAAAAGTTAAAGCATTTATATTAATTATACTGTATATGGTTGTTGCTGATACATACAACTCGAAGTAGTTGCGTAACCCCATAATCCATTGGTTCCAATCCTTCACATGAAGACAAAGCACTCAAGTATTACAGTTAAGTATTATTGCTTTTTCAAGGTACTTTACTGAAGTCAGTTCATGTAATTTTTAAAATTTTATTTCTGCGCTTTATTTTAGGGGGAGATACATATTTTTCCTCAATAGTGCTTTTTATGAGGAGAAAAGACCTATTTACAATATTTGAATAAAGGTGCTGATACCTCACTTTAAAACCAGTTATTAAATAAATACCTAACACTTAAAAGCACAGTTTTCAATGCAAAACTTTTACTTGTAACAGCATTATTTAGTTGAGTAGGTGTATATTTCCCTCTGAAATGTAGAAGTACAAAATGACTTAAGCACCTTACATTTGTACTTAAGTACAGCACTTGAGTATTTATACTACACTATAAAATAATCAAGTAAAATTTGATCGCTAAAATTGTATAGGGAAATGTTCAAATGTTTCATGCTTTAAAGTATTGAAAGTAAAAGTACTCAATGCAGAAAAATTGCCCTTTCTTGTGCTGGTGTAATTTAACAGTGTGATAGTACTTTTGCTTTAGTACATTTACTCAAGTACAAATTTGAGAAACTTTTCCTGCCATTTTCTGTCTTCTATAACTGCTTTTTACGGGGAAAAAAAGTATGTAAATTTACAAAATCAAATATAGTACTTGCATAAAAGTTCTAGTACTGCACTGTAAAAACAATCTTATCAAGTAAAAGTCCTACAATTAAAAGTAACATTTTTCATTCATTCATTCATTCATTCATAGCATGCAGATATGATGTTGAGTAGAAGTTGGTTGTCTTTTCATGTACAAAAGTAGAGTGGACTAAGGGAGTCCCTCATAAATGTAATAGAGTAGAAAGTGACATTAAGAGGAAAAGCGTAAAAAAAAGTACT
The DNA here is from genome assembly GCF_022539595.1 of Amphiprion ocellaris. Taxonomy (NCBI): domain Eukaryota; kingdom Metazoa; phylum Chordata; class Actinopteri; family Pomacentridae; genus Amphiprion; species Amphiprion ocellaris. Next base: position 17,983,303 of record NC_072782.1, on the reverse strand, counting down.
AGTAATTTGTATTTGAGTCAATGTACTTCAGCAAAAGTGCCAGGAACACACTGTTAAAAGTATTGGCGATTTCCTTGTACTGAGTAATTAGTTACTTTTACTACTTGACAGTGTACAGTACTTTTTCTTGAATTTTATATGCAGGACTTTAACTTGTAACAGTAGTTTTATTGTGTGGTATATTCAAGTACTGCTCTTAAGTACAAATTTGAGCTACTTAACTTGGGTCTTTTCATGTTGCAAAAAGTGCAGATGCACAATTTGACACTAAAAAGTGTAATTACCTCAAATTTGCATGTAAGTACAGTAACCAGTAAAAATACTGTTGTGAGTGAAAGGTATACACTCCTAAGACCCGAGCATTGGATTTTAAGTTTCTTCTAGTTATTTGGGATAAGGAGTAACCAATAAACATAAAAATTGGATAATAGCTAATATCGGATTATTGTATTTATTATTATTATTATTATTATTATTATTATTATTATTATTATTATTATTATTATTATTATTATTATTATTATTATTATTATTATTATTATTATTATTATGAACAATACGCTCTTATATTTTTTTAAAAAAGATGTGCACATATGTGCACGCCAGATCTTAGGAGGATACATTTAAACTTTTATAGGACTGTCATTGGAAACGAGTATTTTTACAGCTTGGTATTCATACTTTTGTTCAAATAGTGAATTTAAGTTCAAATTTAATGTGCTTTACTTTTTATAAAAAGTGCTATGGAGCAAAAAGTACAATATTTCCCTGGGAAATGTGGTAAAATCAAATTTGTACTTTAGTACAGTACCTAAGTAAATGTGCTTAAGGAAAAGTAGTATATAGTAGTAGTAGTATAGTAGTATACCTCATTGTAAAATTGTCCCTTCAAGTGCTTAACTGCATATATGAGGTACTTTACTTGAGTATTTTCATGTTTTAAGAATTGCATAAATACAAAGTAGCATGAAAAAAAGACAGTAGCAAAGTTTGTTTTTAGCCCAGAACATGAATAAATTACTTAAGCAAAAGCACTAATACCACATTGTAGAAATACTCTGTTAGGAGAAAATAAATGGTTATTTATTTGTTTGTTTTTACTTTTGTTCCACTCTAACTTGAAACAGGCTATTTTATGGGTTTAGTCAACACTTGTACTTATTTGAATAATAGAATTGTTTTTCTTGTTTTATAGTGTAATAAAAAGTGCAGATGCACACAGTGACATGAAAAACTATTTAAAATTAGCAATTTAGTACAGTACTTCAGTAGCTTAAGTGATCAAGTATAATTACTAATACCATACTATGAAAATATCAGACTTTAACTTGTGACTGAGTACTTTTAGAGTAGCTAATTTTTTATTGCTAGTTTGAAAATCTGTCATTTTTGTACAAATAGAGAAGACTAAAGTAAACCATCTCAGTTTTTTAATTTTTTATATTTTTAATCTTAATTCTCGTTCTATCCCGCTACTTTGTATTAGTAGTTTTACATCAGTTTAACTAGAGATGTGAATATTTTTTCCACCACTGTACTGTACATAACATTTATATGCCCCCATGTATGATGACAATAAAGCTATTCTATAAATATACATAAATAAATACATATTGCAGTTGCTTGATGCAGTTGAATAAAGTGTATGAAGACATATGCAGACATTAAGCCCAGATCAGTGTGTGATGTACAGTGCATGTGTGGAGGAGCTCTGGATGTTTACTCTCCTCCTCCGGATTGGACCCGCCTCCTCCGGATCGTGGACCAATCACAGCGCCGCCTCCACGTCCCGTCTGCCTGTCAACCCGCGCTCAGCCCACCGCATGACGTAACACCCAGTCTGAAAGTGCAATGGCGATATTGGACAATAACAGCCGTCGCGTTTGGGGACCACATCTGTATTATGTGGCTAACGTTAAAGAAGACAATTCCAGCCGGCTGCAGAACAACGTTTAATCTCGGAGCGCAGCGCGACCAGGAGCGGTGATCAGACGGCCGCTGCCCGCGATGACAGTTTAGTGTGGTGAGTGCAAACTCCGGCGGCTGCAACAGCATTTGCACAAGGCTTTTCCACTAAATGGTCTCTTGCAGGCTTCACATTTGAAAGGGGCGTGGCGGCGCTGGGTACCACTTCTCCTCTGAAGGATGCTGATAGCTTAGCAACAAGGAAGGAGAAAGAGGCAGAGCGGAGACAATGGATGTGTGGTTTGTCAGCGCCGTTACCGGGCAGGCTGAAAGCAGACACGGAGAGAGGCCACCGTCTCCGGTTGGAACTGCGAGGAGCAGAATGTAAACAAAGGGTGTGGGCCTTTCAGCTGGCCTCAGGCTCTACACCAGACAAGCAGCACTGCTGGAGGAGGATTTTACACACATCATGTACTCATGTCTGAAGACTGATCAGTTCTGAATCACCAGGGGCCCCAAAGAAAACCAGGGGCCTCAGATACTACATTAACCCACTACACTGCTCACTAGCTCCTCAACTGCTGCCTTTATTTACCTTCTGTGATCATATGTCTTCAGTTTAGCTGCAACCAATAATGGATTAGTTGTCAACTGTTAAATTAATCACCAGCTATTTTGGATGATCAAATAATCAATCTTAGAAAAAAAGCATGAATTTTCAGACTCCAGCTTCTTAAATATGAATATTTTGTGCCTATATGGCTGCACCTATACCCCATAACCATGACAGCAGAAAGAGGGTAAATGCTTAATCATACCTTTTATATTTTCAAAATTCCTTTCCTATTTTTCTAAAGCCCAACGTGATGGTATCTTGTTATCAGATCAACATCAAAAAACTAAGAGATTAGGGCTGAAGCTAACGATTATTTTCATTGTTGACTATTGTGTCTGTTATTTTCCAGATCAATCGGTCAGTTGTTTAGCCCATAAAATGTCAGAAAATGGGAAAAAATGTTGATCAGTGTTGAGATTTTACACACACCATGTGCTGATGTCTGAAGAATGATTAGTTCTGCATCACCAGGGGCCCCGCATATTATATTAACCCACTACACCGCTCACTAGCTCCTCAACTGCTGCCTTTATTTACCTTTTGTTATCATATGCCTTGAGAAGAGCTGTAACGATTAATCGATTAGTTGTCAGCTATTAAAATCATCGCCAGCTCTTTTAGAAAATCGCTTAATCAGTTTGAGTCATTTTTTAAGAATAAAAGTAAACATTTGTTTGACTTCAATTTCTTAAATTTGAATATTTTCTGTTTTCTTCTCTATAGGCCTTCAGTTACACCCATAAGTGTAGAAAGATGTTAATCAAATAATTGGTCTATACTGTCTAAAATTCTGAAACATCCTTTTTGTTTTGTTTTAAAGCCTAGTATGATGGCATCCAATCTGTTGTTATCAGATCAATAGTGAAAAATGGACAGATTATTGCTGCAAGTAACAAATACTTTAATTGTAGATTAGTCTGTGGGTTATTTTCTCGATTAATTAATTACTTTTTTGGTCTATAGAATGTCAGGAAATGGTGAACTATGGAAATGGTGAACTATTGCTTTGAAACTCATCTATTCATGTCTGAGGACTGGTCAGTTCTGTACCAAAAGACATATCCATATCTGTACCCCAGACACATGCAGGGGCTCCAGATATTATACTGACCTACTACACTGTTGACTAGCTTCTAAACTGCTGCCTTTATTTACCTGATATGATGCATTTGTTTAGTTGAGCTGCAATGATTATTGGAGTCGTTGTCAGCTATTAAATGAATTGCCAATTGTTTTGAAAATGATTAATTTTTAAAAAAAAGTAAAAATTATCTGATTTCAGTTTCTTAAATTTAAATATTTTCATTTTTATTTACTCCTCTATAGGGACTACAACCCATAACCTTGACTGCAGAAAGAAGCTAATCAATTAAGCATTTGGTTTATGCAGTCTAAAACTCTGAAAAATGCGTTTTCTATTGTTCTACAGCCGGATGTGCTGGCATCTAATTTCTTGTAGTCAGATCAACAGTGAGAAACTGAGAAATTAGGGCTGCAACTAACGATTATTGTCATCCTGTGTTAATCTGGGGATTATTTTCTCCATTAATTGATTAGACTATAAAATGTCCAAAAATTGTTAAAAAAAAAAAAAAAAAGTCCGTCAGTGTTTCCTAAACTCAAGAATACAAAATGTCAACACAAAGATTTTTTTAGTTTTCTTTCATAGAGGAGTAAAGAAAATACAAGAACATGTTCACATTCACAAAGCTACAATCAGACTATTTGACTTAAAAAAAGAACAACAAATACTCAAACCAATTAATCTTGAAAAAGTTGACAGTTAATGTAAGAGTCGACAGTTAATTTATTAACTGACTAATGATTGCAGGTGTATTACTCTATGACAATAAACTAAATATGTTTAAAGTGTACACAAAACAAGGCATTTGTCATCTTGGGCTTTGAAGACACTGACATTTTTCACCATTTTCTGATCGAAAATGATCAATAATCGATTAATCTAGAAAATAATGGACAAACTAATTGACAATAAAAATAATTGTTAGTTGCAGCCCTAATTTCACGTTTATTACGCCGCCAAGGAATGCAGCAGAGTTATGTGACGATCGGCATACGTTTGTCCATCCATCTGTTATTCAGTCTGTGCGCAACTTTACTCAAAAACGGACTAACAGATTTGGATACAGTTTTCATCGAAGGCCAGAAATGACACAAGGACAAAGTGAATGGATTCTGGCAGTGATGTGGCTTATAGTCTGGATCCACGGATTTGTTAACAGTTTTCGTATCATTGCAAGATAGTGGGACAGCGTCACTGTAACCATAGCTACAAGTGAACGCTACGTCAGGTGCCTGCTGACGATCACGATTGCGATTCTGCTACAAATCAAGCACGGACTTATCAGAACTTATCTGTCAGAAATGATACAAGGAACAGCTGATTAAATTGTAGGAGCTTTTCTATCAATTCCATCAATTCCCACCGCCCACTACATATTTAGGTCATGCAATTCGGTATCCGTACAGAACGTACACATGCAGAACACGTCTGTGCTCAGCACAAGGTCATTTTGTTTGTGGGTACATCTATATTAAATGGCCACATTCTATGTTGTCGTGATTCCTGATCATCAATAACTAATAAACAAATGCTGCATTTCTAAAAAAAATGCTCCACGGATTTGTTAAGGATTTCCGTATCATTGCGAGAGAGTGCCACTGAAACCATGACAACAAGTGAACACTACGTCAGCTGCCTGCTGATGATCACATGATTGCAATCCTACTACAAATCTACCACTGCAGACTTATTGGGACTTATCCGTCGCAAATCAAACATGAAACGATTAAATTGTGGGGGTGTTTCCGAGTCCCATCGATTCCTGCTGCCCACTTCATATTTAGGTCACGTGATTCAGTATCCATACATAACGTACACATGCATAACACATGCCTGCACTCAGCACAAGGTAATTTTGTTTGTGGATACATCTATATTAAATGGCCACATTCTATAGTGCCGTGATTTCTGATCATCAATAACTAATAAATGTTGCAGTTAAAAAAATATATAATAAAATGCTGCATTTCTGACAATGCTATACGGGGGGAATGAACATCCTTGGTGGAGTTCTGTGCTCTCTGAGTGCTTTTCTTGTTTACTGTTGCTCTGATAACAACAAATTAGATGCCATCACATCAGGCTTTAAAACAATACAAAAAGCATTAATCATTATTTCAGACTAAATAGGATAATCGATAAATCTGTTTTTGCAGTCATTGTTGTGGACCTGTTTCCACTTGCTTAGACATCTTTGACTCTGCCTAACAACTTATCATGTAAACATTAGAGAGCCATGGCAAATGGCTTAAGTTGAATTGGACATGTGTATGATCCAATTTAGAACCACTATTTTACTTAATTTAACTATGTGAGTAAAAATATGGAGCTAATTATCTGATCCCAGTTTCTTAATTTTGAATATTTTCATTTTTTTCTTTCTCCATCACAGCAAGCTGAATATTTTTGGGTTGAGACCAAAACAAGACATTTAAGAACATCATCTTCTGAAAATTCTGATTAGCATGTTTTACCATTTTCTGACTTTTTTTTGACCAAACAATCAATTTTATTAATCAAGGAAACAATCAGGAGGTTAATTGACAATGAAAATAACTGACAGTTGCAGCCCTGTCTTTAACCAACAATTTTCAGCATCAATACATCTGGCAGTTATTTTCTTTAATAACTGTTTGTTTAGTCTAAAAACAATGTTGGAGAATCTCAATTATTACATATTCATATTGCTTTTGTTTTTCAATTAGCTGAAAGTGGAAAAAATGAGAAAATATTCCCATTTGAGGAGCTGAATTTAGTGGGTTTTCTGTATTTTTGCTCATAATGTCAGTTAAATAACAAACTTCCGTTGCTTCAACTCTAGACCTCTGCTTGGTTACAAGGTAAATATGGAAATAATGAAGCAGCCACACAGATATCGGCTCACATTTTGGCCCAGTACCATTTAGTGAAGGTATGAAGAAGCTCAGCTCTTAATGTTGCATCTCCAGGACTTGCCATTTTGCTTTTTTCCCAGGTGTGACGTGTGAACAGACACCATGGCCACACAGGAACCGTCCCCTCCTTCGTCCATGGAGAGCAATAAACCCGGCTTCCCTAAGAAGATCCTGGGCAACAAGCTGGAGGACAAGCACCTGTGCAACTGCTGCCACAACATACTCAGACGGCCGTTTCAAGCCCAGTGTGGACATCGCTTCTGTTCCTACTGCTTCAACAGGACTGTGAGGTGAGGAGCTGTTATGTTTATTCTGGTTGTGTCTTTAGTGGACGTAGAAGCAATCAGATCTTTTATTTGAGTAAAATAAGCCATACCAGTGTAGATCTATAACCAATATTTTATTATGTAACAATGTATCAATCACTTGAATATGTAGCTCTGTTAACCTTGCAGAGCTTTATAGCAACTTTCAGTTCATTATTTTGCTGTTTATTCCATAAAGTTACTGTCTGGATTCACTCTCAGCTAAACAAGGCACCAAAAAGCTCTAAAAATCCTCTAAATACTAACTGCTCATCACCAAACAGCAGACAGACACAGTGACTATCTGACAAAGAGCCAACAAGAAAAGCACTCAGAGAGCGCAGTACTCCGCCAAGGCTGTTCAGTCTTCGTATGTATTCCGACGGATGAAAGCATTAAACAGTTCGTGGTCCACAGCGGTCGATTTGTAGTAGAATCGCCATCAAGTGAGTGTCAACAGGCAGCTGATGTAGTGTTCACTTGTTGTCAGTTACAGTGATGTCGTGCGGCTATCTCGCAATGATGTGGAAATCTTTAACAAATCCGTGGATCCAGACTATAAGCTGCATCACTGCCAAAATCTAATCACTTGGTCCTTGTGTCATTTCTGACCTTCCCTGAAAATCTCATCCAAATCCGTTAGTCCATTTTTGAGTAATGTTGCAAACAGACATACAGACAGACATACAGACAGACTGACTAGTGCCAATCGTCACATAACTCCGCTGCATTCCTAGGCAAGCTAAACATTGCCTCAGGAGGTGGTGGAACCAAAATCAGTGCTAAAATAAAGAAAAAAATGGAAAATTAAGAATCCAAAATGACAAAAAAAAACAACTATTTTGGTTCTTTTTTTATTTATCGTGAACTAAATATAACAAACAGCTTGCCTTTTGTACTTTTGACTTCATGTTCAAGTCAGTTTTGTTCAAAAAACAACGTTATGTAGTTTTGAATGTGTGTTAGGTTCATAAATATAAATAATGAAATAAGTCATAGTTGTTCTTTCGTCATGGATTTTGGATTCTCATGAACAAACGATACACAGATTGAACAACTTTAACCCACTAACTCTAAAATTGACAATACGTCAATGTTATGTTCACGGTTTGTTTCTTGAAAAAAATTAATGATCACAGCTTTAAGTAGAAGTGTTAAAGATTAGTGTCAGAGTACACTTTAAGTCTAAAAGTAAACATTTTATTCGCTTTAAGAATGTTATCGGTTACATGTCTTTGTCCTGTTTTTCAAAACTAAAAACAGAAAAACTTCAGAATCAAAAACAAAGTAAATGGTTTATGGCAGTTTATGTGGTCTATTTGTTTTTTGTTTACAAATGAAAAATGAGGAAACCAAAGTCAAAACATGAATTCATTCATCCATTCGTTCTACCTTTATTTAATCAGGGAATATACTGAGGTATGTAGGAGCCATTTACTATGGAGCTGAAGAGTCCATCATTGTACCAAATGACCAGAATTCCCAAGAAAAAAAACCCCAACAAAACTGATGTGTTTTCTGAGGGATTTTGTTCTTTGTTTTTGGTTTAAATGTTTTTAAAATTATTTTGTAAAAGCATGTGATTTCTGTTTTTATTTTTGAAAAAAAGGACAAAAAATATGAAAAAACCTGATGATATCCAGACTGTTATATTACCATGTAGTATATTACTGAATTGTTACTCCGCAAAGGAACGGCTGAGTTATGTGACAATCTGTGTACGTTTGTCTGTCTGTGTGAAACATTACTTAAAAACGGACTAACGGATTTGGATGAAATTTTCAGGGAAGGTCAGAAATGACACAAGGACCAAGTGATTAGATTTTGGCAGTGATGCGGCTTATAATCTGGATCCACGGCTTTGTTAACGATTTCCGATTGCCAGATATAGCTGCCAGCACGGCGTTGCTGTAACCATGACGTGAACACTGTGTCAGTTACCTGCTGACGATCACATGATTGCGATCCTACTACAAATTGACTGTGATTTATCAGTTGGAAATCATACAAGGAACAAATGATTAAACTGTGGGGTGTTTCTGAGTCCCATCAATTCCTGCCGGCTACATATTTAGGTCACGCAATGTAGCAAACCCCAGCTAGACACGTTAAGTTCAGCCGTCAGCCTTATTTTGAACACAAATTCACCTTTCTGTCCTTCACTCATATCTCCACCATAAGAGCTTGTCTCCATCCCAGCCCGGTGCTTCTAAGTTTATACACATCCTTTGCTAGACAGCAACAGCGTGGAATCGTTTTCTTTCATCTTCACGTGAATTTTTGGACTATTCGGCAGCGTCTTTGTCATGTCAAGAAACCTCTTCTTAGATAAACATTTCCTGTGCTGCTGGAATGGTGACAAAATAAAAGCCTGCAACATTGAAAATATGTCTTCAAAATGAAAGCATGGAGGGAACGGTTATTTTAACACTAGTAAAACAAAGGCTTGCCAAAAATGATGAACTGATCAACAGACCTTTATTAGTTATTTACACGCAATTCGGTATACATACATAACATTCACATGCATAACACATGCTTGTGCTCAGCACAAGGTCATTTTTTATTAAATATTTCATCCTTCGAAAATGATACGTCAACTGAGCAGCCTTGGCGGAGTACTGTGCTCTCTGAGTGCTTTTCTAGTTTTTACTGATATATTCCAGTGTGTGTAAGCAGCATTTTAATATCGTAGTTGGTCAAAGTTTAACACAGTGCATCACAACTTACAGGCCTTTTATTGGGTTTTAAGAGTAAAATATTACTACTACTAATTACTAACTGTAGCTGTAAAATGTAAAGTATAGCAATTGACTATGGCTATAGCTATAGCTATGACTGGGTGGCTTAACGTACACCAATGCATCATAATGCATTTGTTTACTAAATCGTGCATTAATTATCTGAATCTGTTAAAAAGCAAATCTAAAAAATCTTCTGAATTCTGGTGTAAAATAGCAGAGAACAGAAATACTAAAGTAAATACTAAAGTAAATACAAGTACTACTGAGTGAATGTACTCTTCACCACTGGCTGCCTGATGTTTGCATGTTTTCATTAACAGTTGATGTCGTCTCATTGCAGTAATGGACCTCAGAAATGCAACGCCTGCATTAAAGAGGATATTTTTGAGGATCCTACATCGATTTTGAAACAAGGATGTGTGAGTATGGAAGTATTTTATCAACTATTGAATCAAGTTTTCCTTTGATTGAATCTCTGAGAGAATTATGGACATAAACTGTATTATAAACAGATGGCATGGTAGAGATGAAGCCAAAATATTTCAAAATGGTGACCAGAGTCTGTATAGTAGTGAGTGAATGTGGAGTTGTGGTACTGAGATCACAAGTTGATTGTGATTTGTCAGACAAATAATCAGCTACAATTTTAACAAGAAAAGCACTCAGTCTGCGCACATAACTCCGAGAAGGCTGTACATTCCCACATATGGCATTGTCAGAAATGCAGCATTTTTTTTAGAAATGCAGAATTTGTTTATTAGTTATTGATGATCAGGAATCACAACAACATAGAATGTGGCCATTTAATATAGATGTACCCACAAACAAAATTACCTTGTGCTGAGTGTAGGCATGTGTTATGCATGTGTACATTATGTACAGATACAGAATCACGTGACCTAAATATGAAGTGGGCAGCAGGAATCGATGGGACTCGGAAACACCCCCACAATTTAATCGTTTCATGTTTGATTTGCGACGGATAAGTCCCAATAAGTCTGCAGTGGTAGATTTGTAGTAGGATTGCAATCATGTGATCATCAGCAGGCAGCTGACGTAGTGTTCACATGTTGTCATGGTTTCAGTGGCACTCTCTCGCAATGATACGGAAATCCTTAACAAATCCGTGGATCCAGACTATAAGCCACATCACTGCCAAAATCTAATCACTTGGTCTTTGCATCATTTCTGACCTTCCCTGAAAATTTCATTCAAGTCCTTGAATTCATTTTTGAGTAATGTTGCGAACAGACAGCCAGACAAACGTATGCCTTTCGTCACTAACTGTAGTAACTGAAGTACCATCATTTCTGAGCAAAAATGCCAAACATGTACAGCTTCTAAAATGCTACTTTTACCATTCTGTGCAGTACACACAATGTTTTGTATGCTTAAACCGTCACGTAAGCTTACAGTAGATTGTGTGACATGTTGAATGTACAGCTAAATAATCTATATAATGGAACAGCTGGAGAGATGCGGTGTGACAGCGTATCCTTTGTTGTCTCTTGTTTTTTCAGGCTTTTCCAGACAATGCAGTTCGAAGGGAAGTTGAAAGTCTGTCAGCTGTTTGTATCAATGAAAGTTGTACTTGGAAAGGCAGCATCAAAGACTACGAGGTGAGGTGACCTGTCCCCTACTTTAGTGATTTGTTTTCCTTCATATTTTTTGTGTGTAGTAGTTTTTGTTTTTAGTTTTTAAATGTCCCCAAAATATGTCATTGTTCTGGATTGTGCTTGTTGGCTCAACTTGCTGGGCACTGAAGTTTAGATTCCTCAAATTAGCTGCCTTTTGCTTTGCACACTCTTCATCCTCTCAACTCAGCCTCATGAGTTCATTAAAACCTGTTTTGGCTCAATGTCTTGCTGAAAAACTGAAGGTGACATTGTAGCAGACCCCCCCAAAATAGAAATATATACATGGAAATGTGCAATATATGGGCTTTGTAACATGTTTGTAATAGATGGTTGTGGCCGCTCCACTGATAAGCGACAAATAAGTAACACAGCTTAACAGTTTTATAGTCAACGTTATAAACCACATTTAAATGCAAGAGGAATTGAAGCAGAATGACGTGTTAAAGTGGTAGGCCACAAAGCACAATGACTAAAAGATACAGCTGAAAGATAATACAATAATAAAAACTAGAAAAGGACTCAGAGAGCGCAGTACATATGGCGTTGTCAGAACTGTAGCTTTTTTTTTTTTTTTTTTTAAATGCAGAATTTGTTTATTTATTAGTTATTGATGATCAAAACAACAAAATGACCTTGCGCTGAGCACACACGTGTTCATGCATGTGTACGTTATGTACAGATACCGAATCGCCTGACCTAAATACGTAGGGGGTGGCGGGAATTGATGGGACTCAGAAACATCCCCACAATTTAATCAATTGTTCATTATATGATTTCAGAAGGATGAGTCCTGACAAGTCCACAACGGTCGATTTGTAGTAAGATCACAATCACGTGATCGTCAGTAGGCAGCTGACGTAGTGTTCACTTGTAGTCATAGTTACAGTGACGCCGTGTCTCTATCTCGCAATGATGCAGAAATCTTTAACAAATCTGTGGATCCAGACTATAACTCGCATCGCTGCCAAAATATAATCACTTGGTCCATGTGTCATTTCTGACCTTCCCTGAAAATTTTATCCAAATCCGTTTTTGAATATTGTGAACAGACAAACGGACAGACAGTCGGACAAATGTACACTGATTTTCACAGTGTGTATTACTCCACCGCGTTCCTTGGTGGAGTAATAAAAGAAACAACACAGTAAGCGATGAACCTCTACCACTGAGTGATGACACATGTCTGTAAACCATCACTGCAGTAAAAACTCATTTATCTTCATTAAACATCAGAAAATTAACGAATGTTTAATTTGCAGTGCTCAGATTGAAACAGGCTTCAAATTATACTACTTCACAGTTGAGGATACAATTACAAATGATTAAAAAGAAGGTGAGGTTCATCAGTTACTTGAAATTAAAATTGCTGCGTAGATTTCAAAAATACTATCACAATACAACAACTAACAATAGCACCTAAATAAGCATTATCTGTCATCTTATATTTCACCTCCCTATCATCATTTCACCACAAGAACGCTGCATGAGGTGCATACGCTCTCCACACACACTCTGTGCTTATATATACCAGTTTATTTGTGGGAAATGGTGTATGCGTGATTTTTATTTATGCATTTGGCCCCCGGGCTCTGTGGGACCCAGACCATCTGCTGCAGGACTCCTCGTTCTTCTTGTGGCTGAAGAGAGTTCTTCATGACTCTGTGTGGATGTTTGGACTCGTCGTCCTGCTGCAGAGTGAATTTGGGACGTCTCCCTGATGGATAACAATCTAACGTGCTTAAAGCTTCTGCACAGTACTGTTCGGTATGTAGGCAGCCCAGGCTCCCGGCATGACACAGCAGCTCAACCTAAACTCCTCTCTCCACAGCTGAACCACGAGGGGAGGTGTGAGTTCATGATCATCCCCTGCCCTTCCTGCAAAGAACGAATCCGCTACAATGAGCAGGAGCGCCATAATGAGCGGGAGTGCCCAGAGAGGACGCTCAACTGCAAGTACTGCAAGGAGCCATTTCACTTCAAAAATATCAAGGTTAGAAATTATTTATTTAGACTGAAGATGCTCGGCTGCTCTGGGCACCGTGCCGCAGATCACAGCAGCTGTTTGTGTGCCATTAAAAGAAACAGTGTCGCTCTTTTTTTTTTCAGGCACATGATGAGATCTGTCCCAAGTACCCAATGATCTGTGAAGGCTGTGCCAAGAAGAAAATACCCAGAGAAAAGGTAAACCTGGAAACAACATGCAGACCAGGTGGAAGCTTTGTGATGCAAACAGCTACAGCAGTTTGTGCCACTTGCATTAGATGAGTGCTTTTCTGAAAAAAAAACATGCACCTGGAAACCTTAAAAAGAATGAGTGGGTTGGATAAGCCTCTAAACTTCGAGCAGTTTCTGATCTTTTTTTTCCTCACTGTGGGTTCATTTTCACTGCCATTTAAAGTCCTGCACCTTTATGGAAACAGCATAGTCGTGAATATTAGTAGAGAACTCAAAATGTGTTGTGCAGTAAGTTATGATGCTATAAATTATATAAAAAAGAAAAAACTAAAGATGAATTCCTTTGTTTGAAAAACACTGCTTCCCCTAATACTAGAAAGAAAATGGTCATTCTATATATTGTAGATATTTTACAACTTAGATTTTTAAGTTGTTTGCAAGTTTGTCCTCTCTGCTCTGTGTAAACACTGCCTGCAGTTCAGCCAAAAAGAAATAATTTTTAAATTTCTGTCATGTGAGTGTTGGTTGCAGCTGATGTCACTAATGGCTTTTTGGTTGCAGTTTAATTTTTTATTTTTTTTTTAGAATCTCATGTGAATGCTTTTATAAATATAGACAAGTAGAATAAGGGATTTTGAGAAAATATTACAATTTCAAGGAATTACCTAATTATCCTGACAGAACAGCACATCTAAGACAATGAGCTCAAGTTCAAAGACCACTGAAAACTTGAAATTTGGACAACTTTATATACAAGCAAAGACATACAATTTCATTATTTTTCTAGCTACTGTCTGTGTGGATTAGGAGAGCTAATTTTAATTTTTTCATTCAAGTGGTTAAAAAAGTAATTCAGGATTCCAGGAATAATGTCTGAAAAGCAGTAGTTGTCAGCAAGCTTGGCAAAGTTTGTGCATTGATTAATGGTTTTTTACTGGTTTTATTATTCTTTATGTTTTCCTAGTATGTGGACCATATTAAATTCTGCAGCAAATTCAGAACTCCGTGTCGATTTCACGTCGTGGGATGTGACATGTCTGTAAGTAGCTGTTTGTCTTTGTCAGTAATGTCTTTATACTATGTACACAAGTGGACAAAATTGTTGGTACCCCTCGGTTAATGAAAGAAAAACCCACAATGGTCACAGAAATAATTTGAATCTGGCAAAAGTAATAATAAATAAAAATTCTATGAAAATTAACCAATGAAAATCAGACATTGCTTTTGAACCGTGGTTTAACAAAATTATTTTAATAAATAAAATCATGACAAAAATGATGGTACCCTTAACTTAGTATTTTGTTGCACAACCTTTTGAGGTAATCACTGCAATCAAACCATTTGTGTAACTGTCAGTGAGACTTCTTCACCTCTCAGCAGGTATTCTGGTCCACTCCTCATCAGCAGACTGCTCCAGTTGTCTCAGGTTTGAAGGGTTCCTTCTCCAGACGGCATGTTTCAGCTCCTTCCACAGATGTTCAATAGGATTTAGATCAGGGCTCATAGAAGGCCACTTCAGAATAGTCCAATGTTTTCCTCTTAGCCATTCTTGGCTGTTTTTAGCTGTGTGTTTTGGGTCATTATCCTGTTACAAGACCCATGACCTGCGACTGAGACCAAGCTTTCTGACACTGGGCAGCACATTTCTCTCTAGAATACCTTGATAGTCATGAGATTTCATTGTACCCTGCACAGATTCAAGACACCCTGTGCCAGATGCAGCAAAGCAGCGCCAGAATATAACAGAACCTCCTCCATGTTTCACAGTAGGGACAGTGTTCTTTTCTTGATATGCTTCATTTTTGCATCTGTGAACATAGAGCTGATGTGACAAAAAGTTCCAGTTTTGTCTGGTCTGTCCATAGGACATTCTCCCAGAAGCTTTGTGGCTTGTCAACATGCAGTTTGGCAAATTCCAGTCTGGCTTTTTTATGATTTGTTTTCAACAATGGTGTCTTCCTTGGTCGTCTCCCATGAAGTCCACTTTGGCTCAAACAACGACGGATGGTGTGATCTGACACTGATGTACCTTGACCTTGGAGTTCACCTTTAATGTCTTTAGAGGTTGTTCTGGGCTCTTTTGTTACCATTCCTATTATCCGTCTCTTCCATTTGTCATCAATTTTCCTCCTGCAGCCACATCCAGGGAGGTTGGCTACAGTCCCATGGATCTTACATTTCTGAATAATATGTGCAACTGTAGTCACAGGAACATCAAGCTGCTTGGAGATGGTCTTATAGCCTTTACCTTTAACATGCTTGTCTATAATTTTCTTTCTAATCTCCTGAGACAACTCTCTGCTTCACTTCCTCTGGTCTATGTTTAGTGTGGTACACACTATGTCACCAAACAGCACAGTGACTACTTACAACCCTATAAATAGGCCAACTGACTGATTACAAGTTTGTAGACACCTGTGATGCTAATTAGAGGACACACCTTGATTGAACATGTCCCTATGGTCACATTATTTTCAGTCTTTTCTGGGGGTACCATCATTTTTGTCCAGGTCTGTTTCATGACTTTATTTTTTAAAATAATTCTGTTGAACCACAGTTCAAAAGCAATGTCTGATTTTCATTGGTTAAATTTCATAGAATTTTTATTTATTATTACTTTTGTCAGATTCAAATTATTTCTGTGACCATTGTGGGTTTTTCTTTCATTAACCGAGGGGTACCAACAATTTTGTCCACGTGTGTATATGTATTACTCTTTACCATCCTAGATTTATTGTTCAATTTGGATATCTGCAGTTATTTACACTGCATTACTGACATTTAACACTTTGTTCTTTGCCACTTTGTCCTTGTGACCAGTGTGTTAGTGATTTGGTGGACTGACATGTGCTGTCACTCATATCAGGCTAAAGCACCATCTAATCAAACTACTATACATTGTTATTCAATATGTCCAAAAACTCCCGCTGATGCAAAAATTAAAATAAAGAAATAAACTGGAAAAAATGCACATTTGTCAAGTGGGGATGGTACTGGATGATTCCTGTAAGTGAATTTACAGTATATGGATGGACCTATATTTCCTTGGCTTGCTGTAATTGCCACCCATCAAATACTACTGATGTCAGAGGCCTTGCAAGTTGATGAAATGTCAACCAAAGACTGCATTTGTAGTAGAAAGTATGAATACATTTTACACTTACAGGAACTTTCTGGGGCCTTCATACCATCCTTGTTGGGAAATTATTCACTTTTAAAATTTTCAAGAAACAGTAATTAATAATTTGCCCTCTGGTAGAGACATTTAATCATTTGGATCTGCTGGAGACAAGTAAGTCTGTGTTCTAGACAAATTTCATGGCTGTGGGAGTTTCTTGAGATATTGAACCCTTAAAATGGTTTCCCAGGTAAGACATTTTTTAAGAGCAAAATTACAAAAAACTCCCAGATCTGAAAACACGCTACCAAAATATTCTGCAGACCTTTTTGAGTCCCAAAATAACAAATGAGTAAACTCAGAACAAACCCAAGACGACACAGCAATGTATTACCTGAATTTTGTCAAAGTTGATACAGACTGACACTGTTGGTACAGGGAAGCTATTAATGATGCTGAGGAAAGCCTTCTGTAAGATTTAACTCTCTTCCTAACCCCAAAACAATATTAATTCAGTCCCTTACACAGCTGAGTAGTTTCTACTTATTTTTCAATTCAATTCAATTTTGTTTTTGTAGTTCACAAAACAAAGCATGCCTTCTCATAGATAGCACGTTACACAGTAAGGTGAAGACCATCCTCCCATTTTGCAGGTGGAGAAGGAAAAGATTCATGACCACGAGCGCGCCTACGCCTACGAGCACCTCAACCTGCTGCTGCACTACATTATGGGCATGAAAGTGAGCATGGAGGGCCTGCAGCCCCAGGGACTGGAACTAGCCGGACACAAACTGGTGGAACTCCAACAATCCCTCAGGGAACTCGAGGCCAGAGTCTCCCAGCTCAGCACCACCTCCTCTGGGCCTCCCGTGCAGGGAGCTGCCGCCTCCTCCTCATCCTCAAGCTCCGGCCCTCCTGGTCCACCCACCTCGGCTCCTCTCCCTCCGCCTCCCACTCTGGCTCCCACTCTCTCCGTGTCTACCTCCTTCACTCCTCTGCCCAGCTCAGTGGGAGCAGCGCTGGAGCTCCAGCTCCACAGCGAGAAGACCAAGGTGGCCGAACTGGGCCGCAGGTGCACCGAACTCGAGGTGAAATCTGGAACGTTTGAAAATGTGGTGTGTGTCCTAAACAGAGAGGTGGAGAGGTTCGCCACCACCATGGAAGCCAGCAACCGTCAGCATAAACTGGACCAGGACAAGATCGAGGCCCTGAGTAATAAGGTATGAGATCAAACAATGACTGCTGTGGCTCTCCTCCGTCTCCGAGTCCAATTTAAACACAAACATGATACACACATTTTTAGGTTCGCCATAACCTATACTTTCTGAAACAGCCAGTTCAAATAAAGTTCAATAAATTTGCTTAAATTTAATTTTTTTTTTTAATTGTTTTCATTATTATCAAAGTAATATTCCGAGAGAAAATTCACAATTTCTGAGATTAAAGGCATACATGTAAGAGAAATAAACTCACAAAATTACATGAAAAAAACACAGAATTGCAAGAAAAATTCCAATATTCTCTGAGATTGTAAAGTCATAAATTTGGGAGACCAAAATGAGGAATTTTCAGAGTTCAAATTCCCAAATTACAAAAAAATAGGGGAATAGGGAAATAATGGCAGTCCACTTTGCATGGTTGGATCAACCTGATCAAAACACATGATGTTGTTTGCTGTATGTTATCCCTGCAGTCAAAGGCCTCACCAAAATATACTTACAATGAGATATAACAATAAGGAAATACTTCGAATTTTAAAATTGTAACTTTTCAGTTTTTCTCAATTGATGAGACACTAAATTCCATTCACTGCCCACAGCCACCAACTGACTGCACATATTTCTCAAAAACAGGACTCTGCTGTCCAAATTTTGGACACTATTCATGGTTTGCACACAGTTTCCAAAACTCTTGCATTCTCTTTTTGCAAAAGACTGAACACATTTTTTGCTCATTTGAACACACTTTTTCACTCATAGCACACATTTTTCAAAAAGTGAACACTAGGAAGCAGAATTGGGACACTGTTCCAACACTGCTGTCACAATTAAGACACAACAGGTCAAACCTGAAAACACTTTTACCAATGAAGTGCACACTATAAAACCTGCTGGGAAGCAGAATTAGCTGTTCAGAATGCAATCTGTTGTTAAGGTCAGCAGATGGTAAGGATGGTGCATAAAGTAAATGGTTTCAGGTTTACTGTGGTTTACTTTACATGGTATGTAAATGTTGTTTGTCACTTCAGTGACATGTCTATACTGGAACAATACAAGCAGTCAGACATGTTCTGAGAATACTGTAAAAAATCTAATGCATAATTCTGGTTCACAAGTGCGAGTAAAATTACAGAAAGTGTACATGACTGACTTTTTCTCTGTTTGGTGTGCGTTTGTTCCAGAGAGTTTTTCAGTTGGATTCTGATGATACACATGAATACATCTGGGACAATGTTAGTTTTCATAGAGGGCTATTGATTTGGGAATGTTTCAATATGAACCCTCAAGTTATTGTGGTTTTTCTGCCGCCATATTCTCCCTTTCTGAATCCTATAGAAGAATTCTTCTCTACATGGAGGTGGAAGGTATATGAGCAGCAGCCATATTTTGGGAAAATCTCTTGCAATCAGTGGTCTTGGCATGTGGTGATGTTTCTGTTGATGCATGTCAGGGCTGGATCAGACACACTAGGTCTTTCTTTCAGAGAAAACATAGCTAGTGATGTTGATGAGGTCCTGTGGCCTGACCAGGCTGAAAGAATTGATGCAGATGTGGTGTAAATATTTGCATACTGTACTGTGTATAATACAGTGCTGTATTTTTTGTCTAGCATTATTTTTATTTTATAATGTACAGTCAGGCACTGCAATGCCCCCCTCTGATTCATTTATAGGATGCATTGGTGTTTAAGTTGTCATTTTTGAGGACTGTATCATTTTTTTATACTTCTTGTGAAAACACAGTGAGAGAGGAGTGTTTTGTATTTAGCAGTGCAGTGTTTTACTTTTGCTTCGTGTGTCTTAATTTTGAAAGCAAAGTTTAGATTTTGACAATAAGTGCGCTTTTGACACAAGCGTGCAATGCTTTGTGAATTGTGTTCAAATAAAAAAAATAGTGTGCAGTGTGTTGGGAAATGTGTGCTATTTTTCAGGACCAGTGTCTTATCAATTGAGAAAAACTGTAATATAAGAGAATATAACTTGAGAGTTTATTTTCACAAATTTACAATTTGAATCTCAGAGAATATCAGATTTTTTTTCTTAGATGTATAGCTTCAGTTTTCAACCATAACCAACAACAGCCGTAATGCACTATTGTAGACGATTGCAATTCAGTTATTATTTGCAAATATTAAATAGACTAAATGTGTAATTATTTTCCAGGTGCGACAGCTGGAGAGGACAGTGGGGCTGAAGGACCTGACAGTTGCTGAGATGGAGGGC
Source organism: Amphiprion ocellaris (assembly GCF_022539595.1). Taxonomy (NCBI): domain Eukaryota; kingdom Metazoa; phylum Chordata; class Actinopteri; family Pomacentridae; genus Amphiprion; species Amphiprion ocellaris. The sequence continues at coordinate 17,963,383 of NC_072782.1, read as the reverse complement.
CGGCTGAGGGAAATGTCCGCCACCACCTTTGATGGCGTGTTTGTCTGGAGGATCTCAGATTTTGCCAAAAAGAGACAAGACGCCATCGCAGGTCGAGCCCCTGCCATGTTCTCACCAGGTAACGTCGTCCAGTTTTGAAGCAGTAGACGTTTTTGCAGTTGGTGACAATTTTGAACTCAGCCTTTTACTGTTTAATTAGATAGAAGACAATAGAATGACTATCAATGATGACGTGGTGGACCACAGGTCAACAGACAGAAGGCCACCATGACAAAGACTTGTGTACTGTTTAATGTGCTCTAGTGTTTTACAAAACCCTGTGAACCAGGACAGTATTTCTGTGGCTGTATGGCTGACAACGTTAAGCTGCTGTGTGGTTAAAATCAGTGATTTGTTAGGTGGCAAACTATTTTTGCTAACTAGTTTTCTAACTAGTTTGCACCTTTTTTCCTTTTCTTTTTCTTTCCAGCCTTCTATACCAGCAAGTACGGCTATAAGATGTGTCTACGGATCTATCTGAATGGAGATGGGACGGGGCGTGGCAGCCACTTGTCCTTGTTCTTTGTGGTGATGAGGGGACTGAGTGATGCTCTGCTCAAATGGCCCTTCAACCAGAAGGTAAACAATGTTGATAAAAAGGGACATTCACTAAGGATTTTCAACCTCTTTTTAGGTATTGAACACTTAACTTGTTCCTGTTCTCATTTACTTAAGTACCACAATGAGATGTTAAACCATGCAGTACTTATTAAAAGATGCATGATCAAGTTATTTACCTTTAGCTCTAAATTAAGTACAACACAAGACAAAGGACCAGAGAAAAGCAAAAACAACACTTATTTTTCACAACACTATTTGTTACACAGTAAACAGTAAGTTGCTGTTACGTAAATGTCATGTACTTTTTTTCTTTACTGTTAGGAATTTTGAACATATTTCCATATTTCTGTAAGAAACCTTTTTTATTTTTAAAAATGTAAGCAGGAAAGGTTCACTGAGAGTAAGGATCTCTTTAAAGAGATTGTCCTGGCCCAGACACATATAGACATAAAACTATTTACAGAAGATTTACATGAAAATTAGGAGTGCATTAGAGTGTCTGAAAATCACAGTGCAGTGATCATGCAGGGCCAATGAGAGTTAGTCATAACATGTACATCTGAATGTATCTGCCTCCAAATTTTGTGAAGTTGCTATAAATTAATTTCAGGAGATCTCTTTAAAATTCAAGCAGTTTTGCAGCTCACTACACGCAAAGGTGGCAGCGTACTTTCATGGCACTTTTCCCAGTTCAGTTCAGACTCAGGGTAAACAAACCGAAAATAAATCCTGGGACTGAGGACAACAATTTTCCAGGCTTTTTTGACAGATACAGATCCGTAGATATAAACAAAGCATAGCTTTGTAGATAAGAACATTCTATTGACTTTGCCTATGACTGGACAAGGTCAATTTGAGTGAACAGCAGTAGATAATGGTGAATAAGAGTTTGAAGATTCGTAATAAACTTCAGTGCTCCGTGGAAGACTAGATCTGATAGATCTAGCCATAAAAGTGTTGGCAGTAAGTCTCATTTAACATTTTCTCAAATATGTCCATCTTTTTGAGTGAAACCACCCCCGCACTACCAAATATGTCTTAATACAATACTTATATATATATGAATTATCAATTTCTGCTAGGGATGTCACATTCTTTAAGCTCCTGATCCAGTCCAAGTCATTTAATGTTTACTGTGTGCTGATACCTGTTACCATTTATCTAGATAATTCACACTTCAAGTATTGTAGATCAGCTGTAGTACCTGGTTGCACCACCAGGTGCCTCTTACTGTTTAATACTGTAGTGATCAAAGGAGGCAAACACTTCCACGCTGACAAGCAGAAAGTACCGTGGTGGTTTACATAGCAAAAAGGCACCATGACCAAGTCTTCCATGAGGAGGAATGACGTTCCATTTACCAGATGAGGTTGTATTACAGTAAAATCTGAGGCAGGTTACAATTTTTTCTGGAAGACACGCTGTATTTTTACTTTGTTAAATATAATAAACAGACATTGTTCCATGCATATAAACACAATTTGTGGTTCGTTCCAGGTGACTCTGATGCTGCTGGACCAGAGCAACAGGGAGCACATCATCGATGCCTTTCGACCTGACGTCACCTCCTCCTCCTTCCAGAGGCCTGTCAGTGAGATGAACATTGCCAGTGGGTGTCCACTCTTCTGCCCTCTCTCCAAGCTCGATGCCAAGAACTCTTACATCCGTGATGACACCATCTTCATCAAAGCGATCGTGGACCTCACCGGCCTCTAGGCGGCTCCGCAGGGTGGTACAGTTTGGCAACCAGGCAGCTCTTTGACCATTAAGGCTTCATTTTGGCTCAAATGTGGTCCCTTTAGGCCTCTGTTCGGGCATCTCGCTGTCCCCTGAAGCTTTGGGGTGACAAACATGCTTGCGACTGTGTGCTGCATGTGGCCGCTCAGTCCAGACGGCGCCGGCATCGTCATGCCTGGTGGTGTGTGTGTGAGAACCGCCGTCATTGTTGTACATTTTGGGTGCAAAACTTCTTTCTTTTCACATCACATCATCACCCCTGTGGTGATGAAATCAGTTCTGCACATAAGTTTTCTGTTAAAGGACACTGAAGCGAGCAGCAGTGCCGTGTGGTCAGTGCAGTGTTCAGCAGAAGCAGAGATGTTACGATGAAGATTGAACAGTGTCTTTTTTTAATCTCCCACCTTTGAAGAGTTGGGAGGCTGCAGAACATGCAAACTGTGTTAGAGCAGGATTGTAGATTCCTGATAGTTCATGTGATCATTCCGATAAAGCTGGCAGTAGACTTGTAATAGAGTTAGAGCGTGGCTTGATGCTTCTTCTTGAAGATTATGGATATTGTGAGCTTCCAGTGTCGAGTGAATTTGCATAGACAAACGTGGAGTTATGTTATGAATAAGATTACAGGCATTCTTTCTTTTGGGTTTTTAAACAAAATGCATGCCGCTGGCGTTTTAAGTATAAAATTGCTCCTTATTTCGACTGAGCTTCACGAAGGTTCCTCGTTCGTTGTTAAACTTGTTAGTGAATTAGCCATCCGTGATGGTGGACATTGCCTGCATGTCTTTGGAACCAGGGTATTTACATGTAAAGTTAGTGTTGCGTATTTGTTCCTATTAGGGGTCGGTGGTTCTGGTTGGTGGTTTGGTACATCTGTGGAAGATACAGTGGAGTTACCAAGGAGTCAGGGCAGCTTGCCAAGTCAAGCCTGAGGCATAAAACTTACATGCGTTTTTGTCTCTGACAAACATACATCGCTGGAGTTTTCCCCAGGATATGCTCACTAGCTCACATCTCAACACATAGTGCTGTGCCCCACCACAGACTGAGGTCAACACAGATTCCACGAAATGAAGGAATTGTTCGTTCCTTGTTTTCTGTCCATACAGTTTACAGTGCGTATGTGTTTCTGCTGCTATAAGATAGAATACTGATGTGAATCTAATATATATGTTGGTGCAAATATACAAATATGTGTGGAGGTAGACGGGCTGGAAACAAGAGATTGTAATACATTGTTGTAGGGCCATTGTTGACATTATTTATTGCAGATGGATGTTGAGTGCAGCCCCAGATTAGTGTTTTAGTGTGCTCTCACAGATTTCCAATAAGGCACCACAAATCGAATCATAATATCCGATTAAAGTGAGATGTAATTTTTCTACCAGAGATTGCTGTTACTTAGCATGCATGCTGAGGTTTTAAGGTTCACGCTGGCCTGTTTGGAAACCAGTCTCGACCTGTATTGAAACCTCTCTGTGCATGGGAGGCTTCAATTCATATTCACTATGGAGTTTCGCACCGGTTTACCCCGTGAGCTGCGTGCGAAAGCATTTATTTGTATTTGTTTGGATGAAACTAATCGCAGAATAGTTATTATGTTATATCTGGCGCCGCGTCTGCTCGACAGAAACGGCCGCCTATATTCATAGCAATTTATAAATATGTATCTTTCATATCATAATGTTGAAATAATCTATATATCAATGTTAATATACACAAGATATTATAATAAGCATAATATTACTGGATACCTTATTAATTCTATATCTATATACCAGCTTTTTGTTTGATGGTTTGAACAGGCCAGGACAACCCCGTAGGATTCTTTCTGGAGTGCAATACATGATCAGACATCTCGGCTTTAAGGGTTCACAGAGATCACACTCGACTCATTTGTTGCCATTCGTTTACATTACTCATTATGGTGCCGAAGAACTGCAACCAATTTTGAACTCTCCAAGGAAATCCGGTGCTTTCCTTGTCATTAAACATACACTACATGGGAATCTCTGATCAGTGGCTATTCATAACTGGCTGAGCAGGCTTTTAGAAAGACCATTTTAATGTTAAGGAGTTCTTGCTATATACAGTAAGTGGGTTTCTATTCTTAACTTAAAACCTTTCAATGAAGACTGAGCATGTAATAAGTAGGATTACATGGATTTTTTTTTAAACCTTGAGTGTTTCTGTAACGTGCCAAAAGCAAATATTACCTCCATATACTAACGTTGTGCAAGTTGTATTTTATGTTCTATGCTAAAATATGGTGCCAAATAAGTTTGTTTGTGTGTGTGTGTGTGTGTGTGTGCGCGCGCGTGTGTGTGTGTGTGTGTGTGTGTGTGTGTGCGTGCGTGTGTGTGTGTGTGTGTGTGTGTGCCATTTTGAAATGATGCATGGGGCCATTACTTGTTTGAGCACCAGAGGAGATCATTACGACTGTCCCCAGATGACAGAAGACCCTCCGGAGGTTTCTGAATGTAATCTTTAATTCAGTTGTTTTTTTTCTTTTCTAAAAACACAACAGCAGTTCTGTCATGTGGTGCAGTTGACCTGAACCAACTTTATTTGTGCACTTTGTACTGTTTGTTTGTCCGAACAGGGTATTTTGTTGAGTGATTTATGTACCTTGAAAGCAGAGCCATATATATTCTGATGTTGATAATTGATGTATTCTGCTAAAAAAAAAAAAAGAAAGAAAAGGAAATGCAGTATGTAATAAAATTTGTTGGTTTCAGTCTATGTGAATTTTTCATAGAAATACACTCACTAATAGTTATGGGAGTCGTTTTTTTTTTTTTCAATAAAAATACGAATTCTATAAAGTCCTGAATTCAAATTCAGATAAATTATATATGTGATAATAATAATGCATCAAAACTGTGGCTGGAGTTGAAAAACAGACACACTACTCTCCTAACTATCAGTGTTGGATTGACCCAGTTTTAATCTTCGTTTTATTGTTACTGTTGTAGTATTTACTCAAACAAAATATGGTAATTTGAACAAGCTCAAGTTTTACCTTAAGATCTTAACAAATTTACTGTAAGCTGTTTAAAATTATGATTATGTGTACTTGACATTTAAAACTGAAATGGATGCATGGTAATTAAAAATCAACAATAGTCAAGAAAAAAAAGATGATAGTCTGTCACTGCACTATAATGTATTTAGGGACGCAAACTACACCACTTTTTCACTTTAATGTTGTCAGAAACGACAGTGCCATGAAAATGTACGTCCAAATGTCTATTTTTGCCTATCTGTTACACTTAAATGTTTCACAAAACTATTTTAATGTAGGACTAAGATAACCCAAGAAAACACAAAATGCACGTCTCAAATTATGATTTTATTTACTGAAGAAAAAATGCTGTCCAGCCCATTTTGCCCTACGTGAAAAAGTAATTGCGCCCTTAGCTACCAATCTACCATATGACCAAATTCTTTTGGCAGTTGGGTTCAATTTCACCAGCCACACCCATGTATGATTACTGTCAGACTTGTTGAATCTAAACATAATTAAATAGAACCTGTCTGACACTGTGAAGTAGCTAAAGGGTGTGAAAAAGCAGCACATGATGCCACGTTCTGAAGAGATTCAAGAACAGATGAGAAACAAAGTCACTGACATTTATCAGTCATTGCTGAGGCTCTGAGACTCCAGAGAACCACAGTGAGAGACATTATCCACAAATGGAGAAAACACGGAAGAGAGGTGAACATTCCCATTAGTGACTGGCCTGACCAACATTTCTCCAAGAGCGTGTCAATATCTAACCCATGTTTAGGTCACAAAAGAACCCAGGCAAACGTCAAAAGATCTGCAGGCCTCACTGGTCTCAGTTAAGGTCCGTCTGCATCATTCCACAATAAGGAAGAATCTGGGTGAAGATGGCGTCCATGGGAGAGGCACAAACCACTGCTGACCAAAAAGAACATAAAGCTTCATCCGTCATTTGCAAAAACATATCTAGATGAGCCCCTAGACTTTTGGAACAACATCCTGTGGACTAATGAGTCAAAGATTTAACTTTTTGGAAGACAGGAGCCCAGTTACATCTGGTGTAAAGCTAATACTGCATTCTACAAGAAGAACGTGATACCAGCAGTGAAACGTGGTGGTAGTGGTGTGATGGTTAGGGTTAGGGTTAGGCTTTACTTCCACAGGACCTGGACGACTTGTCATAATTGATTTAGTCACGAATTCTCTCTATCTCTCTATCAGAAAATCTTCCTAGAGAATAACCTCCCATCAGTTCATGACCTAAACCTCAAGCCCAACTGGTTTATGCAGCAAGATGGTGACCCAAAGCACACAAGCGACTCCATCTCTGAGTGGCTCAAAAAGAACTAAATGAAGGTTTTGTAGTGGCCGAGTCAAAGTCTGGACTTGAATGTAATTGAGATGTTGTAGCAAGACCTCAGCAGGGCAGTTCATGCTCATCAATCATCTAATGTGACTGAATTACAGCTTTTCTGCAGAGAACAGTGGGCCAGAATTTATCCATGGTGATGTAAAAGACTGATCACAAGCTGTAACAAACATTTAACTGCAGTTGTTGATGCCAAGGGTGGACCAACCACTTATTAGGTTTAGGGGGCAATTACTTTTTCACAGGGATGCTATAAGTTTTCATTTAAAAACTACATTTGGAATTGAATTGGTTATCTCTGTCAAATTTAAAATAAATCTAAATCTTAGTTTGATGATCTGAAACAACTAAGCGTGAGAAATATGAAAAATACAAGACATCAGCAAATACTTTTTTCAATGCATTGTACATACAAAATTCATGAAGCATTTCATTTAGCTTTCATTTATTATTAAACAGTTTATAAAGAATATGACTGATAAGAATTAGAAAACAATTAATTGATGAATAATATCCTCAAATATTTTGTTTTGTCTACAACCCATAGATACGAGTGAGGCTGCTGGAAGAACAAGAAGAGGTGGGTGGTGGTAGTGACCCAGAAGCTCTGCCACAGAGTCAAGCAGAATCTGATGGGTCCTCTGACGAAGAAACTCAGACTGAGGCCGAGAGATTGAGTAAAATTGGATCTTACTGGTGTGAGAATCCCTCCACCTGTGGCAGAAGAAGACAGGATAGCATTCTGCAGAGCCATCCAAGACCTGCATCCACAGCTGTTACACCGAAAGATGCCTGGAAGATGTTGATGACTGATGACATCATCGACAAGGTTGTAAAATTTACAAACTTAGCGGGACAGAGAACAGCCACAGCTAAAGGGGGGGAATGGAGAAGCCTAGATGCGGTAGAACTCACGGCCTTCATCGGTTTGACCCTCCTTGCAGGTGGGGAGAAGAGCTGGGATGTGTCTTTGCATGAGCTGTTTCTGGATCCACTGCAAAGTCCTGTTTACAAGGCTACCATGTCGCTCGGCAGATTTTAGGAGATCCGCCGTGTCATACGGTTTGACTACAAGAGGAGCAGGGGTTTGCGACTGAAAACAGATCACCTGGCACCATTTAGGGATGTGTGGGACTCTTTCCTGGAGAACTGCAGAGGCCAGTTCATCGCCAGCGACTGTGTTACCATAGATGAACAACTTGTGCCATTCTGAGGCCGATGCAAGTTCCTCCAATACATGCCCAGCAAACCTGCGAAGTATGGGCTAAAAATCTTCTGGCTTTGTGATGCAAGAGTACCTTATGCAATAGATGGAATTGTCTATCCCAGGAGAAAGCCAGGAGAGGAGGCTCACAGGAACCTTGGAGCGGATGTTGTACACCAGTTGTGCAGTGGAATCATCAGGTGAATGTACAGCACAATACAAAAATGAATGTACAGGTTCTAGCACAATAATTTTAAAATAACATAAATTTTCTCTTTCCCCCCTCCCCTCTCTCTCTCCCACCCACCATCACCACAGGTCGCAACACCACAGTGGACAACTTCTTCGCCAGCGTGCCTCTTGCTGCTAGTCTCCTCAAGGAAAACCTTACCATCGTTGGAACACTTCGTCAGAACAAGCCAGACATCCCACCGATCATGAAGCCGTCCAGATCAAGGGAGGTTTATAGCACAGAATTCGGATTTAATGGCAGCATGACCATGGTGAGCTATGTGCCAAAGAAAGGAAAGGCTGTTGTTCTCTTGAGCACTATGCATCATGACAAAGCAGTGGATGGCACACACAAGAAGAAACCAGAAGTCATCCTCTACTACAACAGGACAAAAGGAGGGGTGTACTTATTGGATCAGATGGTGAGCAACTACACATGTAAGCGGAGAACACGCAGGTGGCCTTTGGTGCTCTGGTACAATATGTTGGATGTGGCGACTCTGAATGCATACACAAACTACACTCTAGAACATCCGGATTACCATGCTGGTATGAGCCACACACGCAGGCTATTCATCAAAGAATTGTGCAAAGAGCTTGTCATGCCACACATGACGAGGTGCCTGGCAGAAATGCCGAATCTCCCAAGAACTATTATTCAAGCAATGGAAAGATGTGGGTTACAAAAGAACACGCAGCCACCACTGAGCCACAAGATGACATCAGCCAAGCGCGCCAAACGAACAGGAAGAGAAAGAGGTGCGTTATCTGCCCATATTCCAAAGACAGAAAAACTACAATCTACTGGTCCAAGTGCAGCCGGCCTGTGTGCAAGGAGCACAGAAATGTAGTGGTCACCTGTGATTTGTGCAAAGATTAAGATGACAATTTGCGCTCAAGCGATGTGACAAAATTGCAAATAAACATGTTGAATATATTCTGTTTGGTCCCACTCACTGCAAAAGATCACACAGAGTCATAGAACGACAAAATTCAGCAGTCAATGTAGTAATAATCATATTTATTAAGCCCTTTCAGTCAAAGTGCTGTACATAGAGATAAAAATATTAAAAACAGTAAAACAGAAGAAAAAAAAACAATAAAAAGACACCGTCCAAGAAAAAGTGCTTAAAAATAAACTTTATTTCAACTGTATTGAAGGTGCCATTTCTGAAAGGCACGAAAGGTTTGCAGGGCTACCAGGGGCAGGAAGAGTGAGCTGGGCTACCAGGGGCAGGAAGAGTGAGCTGGGGTACCAGGGGCAGGAAGAGTGAGCTGGGGTACCAGGGGCAGGAAGAGTGAGCTGGGGTACCAGGGGCAGGAAGAGTGAGCTGGGGTACCAGGGGCACGAAGGGAGGAGACAGAATTTTATCTAAGTGTTTTTGATGTTACATATCTGGCTATTTCTTCCATTTCTTCTCATTTTACCCCCAACCTGCATATTTTTCCAGGCTGCTGAGAACCAGGCCAGCCCTGGCATGGGTGAAGCTGAACTCTCTGTGTTCATTTCTCTGTCTATGCATCAAAGGGTAAAGAAGCTGGAATAAAGGGATTTTTTCTTTTTTTGATAAAAAATAATTACTTAAAACAGTTAATAGATTATCAAAAAATGTTGGTGATTGATTAATATTTGACAACTAATAGATTAATCATCACAACTCTGATCAAAAGTAGCCACTATTGCCTGCTTTCAGCACCTCATTTCAGGTTTCTCCCATTTTTTCTGTTTTATGGCAGGTAGCGTCAAGAAAGATTTTATATATTTTATTTTCTTTGTGTTAAAGTGAGGAAAGTTTGCATTATATGTAATGTAATTGCACCACCATATTTTGCTGGTGATGGCAACAACAGCAGGAATGTGAATACCTTTAATAAAGTGAATTAATGATGTATCACCCTCAAGCATGAGTCATACATGCACATACAGAAGCCTAATTTTATACATGATCAATGATGAACAGAAGTGTTGATATTTTAGAGAACACATTTAACAGTAAAACAGAAGTAATACTAACAATAGGTTGTTGTTTTGGGTTGTTTTCTACTATACTGATAAGAACGTTAACTAGTTGTTATACTGGTTCAATATGACTGAAGAGCTTTAAGATGATCGAGAGTCAGAAAGAAGAAAAAATTAATTTCTGCTTCACACATTCAAATCCATTTTTGGACCTTCTCTAATCATTTCTGTTTTTTATGTGAAATATTGTATAATTTTAACTCTTTGGTGTTCAGACAGGTATTGACTGAAAACTACTGGTTTAATATTTAATAATGTGTGTATTTCATAGAGGGGCAGTACGGTGGCTCGGTTGTTAGCACCGTCACCAGACCCCAGCCTGGGCTTGCTGTCTTTCTGAGTGGAGTTTGCATGTTCTCCTAGTGCCTGATTGGGTTCTCACCGGGTGCTTCGGCTTCCTCCCACAGACCAAAAACATGCTGAGGTTAATTGGTGATTCTAAGTTGTCTGTGGGTGTGAATGTGAGTGTGCTTGTTTGTCTCTCTATGTATCCCTGTGATAGACTGGTGACCTGTCCAGGATGTTCCCTGCCTTCACCCTAAGTCAGGTGGGATAGACTCCAGCCCCACTGTTACCCTCATGAGGATTAAGTGGTGAATAGATGATGGATGGATGGAGAGCATCGTCACAAAGCTGTGACCCTGGAGTCTACAACCCTTGTAAACTCTTCAGTCTCTAAAAGTTTGGATTGAAACAGGCTCAAACGCTCTGGCTTGTTATCATTTGCTTTTAAATGCAAAATCTCATTTCATTGGTTTAAAAAGTAATTATATCTGTAAAATGACTATAGTTAAATACAACATTCCCTGGAGCATCATGACACAGAAATACTCACAGTACAAGTACCCCCAAAATGTACTAAAAAATTTGATTAAATATACTTAGAGTTGTTTTGCACTTTCCCCCACTAGAGGGCACTGTGTCTCTCTTAATGAATTCCTCTGTATGTCGTTATTCACTGAACTAGAGTAAGGCCCTGACCTGGGATCATTGTGCTATTAAAAGAAGGGTACATTAGATGTAATCTGGCTTTTCAGATGAATTTAATACCGGTCTTTCATTGCTGGAAGTGAACCACTGGGGCATCTTCATGAAAGTGGCCGCACAGAACAGTCTGACCCACCAAACAACATGGTACATTGTGCTCTGCTGAGCGCCGTCTGGATGCTGCATTTAGAAAGAAATATTCATTTGTTTCCTTCAGCTTCAGTGATGCACAAAGACAGAGCTGTTGTGCTTCTTAGGACTTGTTGTACTGAACTTTTTGGGTAAAACAGGACAAATCTCTTGCTCCTGCAGTAGCTGGTTTAATGTATTTTACAAATGTCATCGAGATATTAAAGTTCGATCAGCTCTGCGAGTCTCTGAGTGCAGAGGAAGTGAACTGACGTAACTATGGTTACCTTTACAGGATGTGGTCGAGGACAGTCACTCACTTTCTTTGTCTTTCTGCAGCCCTGTGCAGATCAAAGCTTTTCTGAGAAACCCATTTATTTCATTTAATGCAATTTAACCCACATCTATACACACATATGGTTAAATACTGTATAAATCTATCTAATCTATCATACTTATGAATGCATCAGTATTCATGATAAATACTCATGGGGAGTTGTTTTCTACACATGACCTAAGCTATTTTAAGGATTTTGCAGATATTTATGTGTTTGTGTTTTTTTATTTAATCAGTTTTTTGCAGTGGTGGGAAGTAACTACATTTAGTCAAAAATTGGACTTAAGTCTTTTCTGACTTAAGTCCAGTTTTGAGATACTTTCCATGAGTGTCTCCATTAGCCCAAATCATACATCTACTTGGTTACATTTCAGAGGCAAATATTGTACTTTTTACTCAGCTACATGTATTTCACAGTTAATCCAACACTAAAATGTAAAAGTTTATTATTAAAGATAAAGTGCATAAAGAAGCTGCAGTATTACTTGCACATTACCACATAATTTAAAAATCATCCTGTAGTATAACATAACATTTAAATGAAGCACTCTACTTAAGCGTATAGTACTTTTACTTTTGATCCTTTACATTACTTTAATACTTTAACTTAGGTAAGGTTTTGATTAAGAACTTGGAATATTTTGTTTTAGAGTTTGACATTTTTGTGCAATTTTTGGTTCTCAGTACACCTTAAAGAAATTAAAACACAATTAAAATACACTACCCGTCCAAAAAAAAGGTGCACACTCTAATATTTCATTGGACCACCTTTAGCTTTGAGTATGGCACACATTCACTGTGGCATCGCTTCGATAAGCTTCTGCAGTGCCACAGCATTTATTTCTATCCAGAGTTGGATAAAATTTCTGCCAAGATCTTATATTGATGATGAGAGAGTTGGACCCCTGTGCAAAGTCTTCTCCAGCTCATCCCAAAGATTCTCAGTGTGGCTGAGTACTGGACTCTGTGGAGGACAACAAACATGAAAATGATGTCTCATGCTCTCTGATCCACTCATTCACAATGTGAGCCCCATGAATCCTGGCATCGTCATCTTGAAACATGTCCATGCCATCAGGGAAGAAAAACTCCACTGATAGAAAGACCTGATCATTCAGAATATTCAGGTAGTCAGGTGACCTCATTCTTTGGGAGCATAACGTTTCTGAACCTGATCAACCCCAGATCATAACCCTAACCCCCACAGGCTGGTAGGCACTAGCCATGATGAGTGCATCACTTCATCTGCCTCTCTTCTTACCCTGATGCCCCCATCACTTTGGAACAGGGTAAATCTGGACTCATCAGACCACATGACCGACCACATTTGTTCCTCGAAGATGATGGCTCACCACTATCCTTCCAGGTTTTAATAATGAGTTGGACGTCCTTAACCTGATTTTAGTAGTTTCAGAAATCTCCTTAGTTGTTTTCTTTGCTTGAACCAGACCAATAATTTCACCCGTCTGAGACAGATTAACATCCTTTCTATGACCACAGGATATGTCTTCTGACATGATTGTTTAAGAAATGAGAAGTGCCTCACTGCATCAGCTAGGGTTTAATAAGTTTTTGCAGCTGAAACATATTCATCACTGCAGTAATTTTCCAATGGAAGGCTCTTACCTATGTGTCTAGTTGAATCCAGGTTGTGACTTTTATTTTCTGAATTTACCACCCTCGTTGGCCCATGTGGACATTTCTCAGTTTAGTACCATGGTGACAGCGGTACTGCTGCAAAGACAGTGGAACAACTTTGTTCCTTTGCACCTGTAGATCTGGAATTACTGACAAGAGCACAGAATGGAAATTCATCTTCAGTGCTCTCGTGAAGCTGTGATGCAGGTTGTCCTTGTGTGCTTCTCAAGGGGTGACTACTGACAGGAAAACAGATGAGAAAGTAATGAACTTCTGACACAGAAGAATCCACTTATCCTTCTGCTTTCCAACTTTAAGGTGAAATTATGGAAATAGACAGTACAAACAGATGTAATAGCACTCTGTGTCCTCACAAAACACGTGTGGAGTTTGAAAGCTTTCCTGAGTTTGAGAGCAACTAACTGAAGTCAGACAAGTCAGGTCAGAAATATAGGAATTACTTAAAACCTGTTTCTGTTGGGGAAATATCCATTCATGTGGATAATGAATGTGAAAGTTGAATAGAGAGATACCAAAGTATAAATATATTCATGTTATCAAGGAGCATTTTCTTCATTTCTACAGTTTCTACACTGTGAAACATCCCAACTAGTAAAACTTATTTTTAATATATACAGCGATCAGCCACATTATGGCCACTGACAGGTGAAGTGAACAACATCATCTTGTCATAATGCAGTGTTCTGCTGTGAAACCTTGAGTCCTGACATTCATGTGGATGTTTGACATGGACCAGCCCCCTAAACACTGCAGGTCAAGCAACCCCCTCAACCCCCATGGCAACAGCAGTCACTGATGCCAGCTAACCCCCTCAGCAGGACAATGCACCCCGACACACCTCAAAAACTGCTCAGGAGTGGCCCAGGGAACACGACAAAGCTAAGGTGTTCACCCAGGTTCCACACTCCCCAGATCCAAGTCTTACTGAGCATCTGTGGGATGTACCAGGGTAAGCCTGATCTAGATAGGTCCCACCCTGCAACCCACCCTCCTGTGTCAATGCCCCACTGGGTCAGAGGAGCTTTAGTAGCATAAAGGAGCAGCTGGATGGCCCAATGACTAACACCCCTACCTTTGGCAAATCCTCAGGGCGCAGTTGTCCAGTGAGGATCCTTAGGTACGGTCCTTAGTGCTACCTGCCTACCTACCTTGTGTTGTATCTACTCTCAGATGTACGTCGCTTGGGATAAAAGTGTCTGTTAAATTAAATTGTAAATTGTAACTAAAGGAGTCCAACACAATATTAAGCAGGTGGTCATAATGTTATACCCGATTGGTACATGTTTATACTGCTTATTCTTTGAAAAAAGAAAAAAATAAGATGTTTGGCTGATCGTGGCTTTTGAAACTTTTATAATGGTACTGGCTGAAAAAGGAGCCTGGTGTACACTAAGGGAATTTTGCTGACCTTAGAAATGTCATATGTTTTCCATTTAATTGTAGAGAACATTAGGTTCCTCCTGTAGAGGAAACAGCATAGTGTCATGCCTGCTCTTATTGAGATGGCACACTGGCAGATGTAGACCAAAGCAATGGTTTTCAAATGTACACATTCTTCGGCAACTACTTCAACTTACATGTAAGACATGCCATATTTATTTTTCTGCAACATTTTCAAACAGAACTATGAGCATGTACCCTCACAGGAATATCTTCTCGTCAGTGTTCTTTATGGGGCAATTCCAATATTTGATTTTGAAGCCTTCACCGGTCGATACAGATGGTGATGCTGATATCAATTTGCATCCTCAGTCAGGAGACACGACACATTGTTTAAAATTTTAGCCTACATTGGGCCAAAGGAAAGCTGGAAGAAGGACTGTGTATCCCTTGTTTGAATCAGTGCCTTAAATAATTAAAATCACTCTAATCAGTAGATGAGTACAGTGTGAAGAACACGTTTTGGGTTCACAGTGTGGCCACAGTTCACGTGTGTGTGCATCTGGATTAATATGAAGGTTTATGACGGGGAGTCAGCGAAAGCTGTTATAAGAGCATAACTTAACATGTAAATACACTGTTTCAGCAGCGACCTGTAATTGAGAAAGTTTTCACCTCATGAACAGGTGCTTCTCAGGTACAGAAACAGCTGTTTTGTATAGGACAGTGCAGAAGGTTGTGTGTTTATACTCAGAAATGAAGTAAAGAATGTGTATGGAGTCTTGATCTCCATTTTCCATACAGCTTAAGCATTAACATAATATGATAGTTGATAATATATTATTAACCTCAGGATTTCGACTTGGATTCTAAACTTGCTCACCATAAAACGATGTATTTGTTGACAACATTTGGCTGCTTTTCTCTGTAAATATTCAAGTGTCTTGACTCCAGATACTGTTTATGGCCACTTTCAAGTTCAGTTAAACTGCTGGTTTTGCACAACTGACTTCCCCTCTTGACGTCCCTTTAGTTTGCCCCTAGTTATGCTGCTATAGGCCTAGACTGCTGGGGAACCTCTCTTGATGCACTGAGCCCTTCTCTAACTACCTATGTATTTACTATATATACCATTATTGCATTACATTCACTCTGTTTCTTTCTGTGTCCTTTCTCCGAGTGTCCCTGGTCCCAGAGCTGGATGCTGGATGCTTCAGATGTGTGGCTGTGTTTTATGGTCCTTGTGTCCCACCCCCCCACCTCTCTATCTCTACCCCTCTATCTGTATCCCTCTATCTCTACCTCTACCCCTCTATCTCTACCTCTTCCCCTCTACCTCTATCCCTCTACCTCTATCCCTCTACCTCTACCTCTCTACTTCTTCTGTCCCTCTCAACCCGCCCGGCCAGCAGGCAGATGGGTCCCCCCACATTAGAGCCGGGTTCTGCTCGAGGTTTTTTTCCCTGTTAAAAGGGTGTTTTCCTTGCCACTGTCTCCTTTTGGCTTGCTCTGGGGGTCAGGCATATGGGTTCTGTAAAGCGTCTCGAGACAATTTGACTGTAATTGGTGCTATATAAATAAAACTGAATTGAATTGAATTGGTTTTCTTGGCAAGAGTTCTATTTTCTGGGCCAAGGAAAGTTTATGTAATTCCCAGTGAATATATTTTTTATTTAAATTCTGTGTTTATAATAATAATCATAGTTTAGTTTAAGCTTGTGCAGCACCGTCCAAACAGGACAATAACAGAATCAAGAAATAATTATGGGATTAGAAATAAATTGTTTTATAGTATTTTCTGTACTTTAAGTTGTGAGGTTGTTTATAAACATTACATTTAAATTGCTATATTTTGTTGCATTACATATTAACGATTGATATGAATTTCCCTCTCACGTTACCTTAAGAATGATCATAATCATTATTTCACTTAGAGACTTAATGTGCACATTTTCAACCCCTTCTGGTCTCAGAATCAGTGTTTGACGAAAAATTAGTACCTATACATCCTTTAAGCACACCGATCCTAATATGAAGCATCACCTGTGGAACAAGACATTTTTGTGTCCTCCCTTAAGTGATCTCTTTATGAGGTGTGATCACACAGTTCTGAAACTATGCCAATGAAAAATAAAAACTAGGCCTGATTTAAATTTGGCCTCCATTTTGCACATCAATACAATGCTTCCATTGTGGCTAAATATGACATTAGTACACTTTATTTTAGTCTTTTCAAAATATTTTTTGGCCACACACTACAGGAGTTGCTGTACTGCAGTAACTTAGTGGAGACTAGAGGCTTCTCTGTGCACAGCTGCCGAGCTACGGTCTAAACTGTAGTGTCTATCACTAAATAGACGTTCAGCACGAGGTATATTTTCATTTATATTTTGCCTCTAGTAAATGCACTAAACTCATGTGAAGAAGAATTTAATTTGAAGCCTTATTTGGTGCAAAGATTTGTACATTAGGAGGAAGGTAATACAACATAGAAGTGAACACAGCGCTGTCCTTATTTAAATATGAAAATGCACTAAAATACTATGTTCTTAAACATAAATTCATCTTTATAATTTTAATATTGATCAAAATAATCATGATTACCATATTGACTGTAACTGTGCAGCTCTAGGAGCAATGACTGAAAATGTGTGCGTTATTAATACACTGTATCACTGAAGCACCCACATGCCATTGCACTACAATTCAGGTCATTTGCCCCAAATGTTCTCCTTCAGACATCTCAGGACATTACAGCAGAACACTGCCTTGATAGTACGTGGAGATAAATCCACAGTGCACAACCACATGAATGACAAGAAAATGACAGCCTGCTCTTGGTGACCTGACACGCCCTCTTCGGTCTTGGACACTGTGTGAGCTGTTGTTGGGTCTCTGGGTCATTGCCCCAGACTCACCTCTGGTTACCAGTGATGATTCTCCACATTCTGTATCTTGTTGATCAACATGTTGTTTGCTCTCTGCTCCAGTTTGAGCTCCATACTGGAGTTGCAAATGTGCACCTTCCAGTGGTCACAAAAACCTCAGAGGATCTTGCTATTGATAGTGCAGTGTCATGCTGCATGATCACTTGTGACAGTCCTTACTTGCACATGTTGCATACCATGATAGGCTAGTACTCTTTCTTTGATAGCATTGATGCTTATTTAACCCCCTTTGTACTTATTTCATCTTCATTTCTACAAGTAGGTGATCAAACTTCATCTCTTCAACAAAACAACGTTGTCCTAACTTACAACTGAAGTTTATTAATTGGCATTAGGATAAGATAGGAGATGAACACAGAAAAAAACACAGTTGAATCCTTGGTTCATTTTTTAAGCTTTTCCTCAGAGTTAACTCTAGGTGAACTGATACAGAACAGCTGAGAGTAACAGCACCATGGTGTGTTTTGGATTTGGCTTGAACAAAACAAACAATATGACAATGCACTAATCCTTACATAAACCAGACACTGTGAAAATAAAAGCAGATTTGAAGCACTGAACACCTCACCACTTTGGATCGCCCTGGTTAAGTTAGACATAAAGCACTGATGCCAGCAGCATCCTTCAGACTAAACAACCAGAATAACAAATGTAGTATTTGGTTTTGAAGAATGTACTGACCTCATACAGGCCATTTGAACATGACTCAGCACAAAGGTATTCGTTAGGCTTTGTGTATTGATAGATATATGTATGTAACCCAGGTAAAATGGGTCACTCTACAATAGTTTTTGCTGGCCATCAATCTGAAAGCCTGCTTTGTTTTACTGGACAGTTTAGCTGTCAATCCAAGTTAATAAGCCAATAGTAGCAGACTTTTGCCCCGCCCTGCACCTGTGCAGGTGAATGAATGCATGTATGCAGTCAGTCAGGCCAAGCTTTGGAAGACACAGCGCAGCTGAAACGCTCAGGCTGAGTGGCTCAGCAAACAATTGTATTATTTTTAACAACCTAGAAAAGACTGGAACCTGGACTGACCACAGACCCACTCAGGGTGTGCTGCTTGGGACGGCTTCTGTTTTCAAGCTTCTGAATGGATGGTGAGGCATACACCACAAAACACTGCTGCTGGAAGTGGGAATGCCACGTTTGCAATTTAAAACCCTGTTGCAATTATCGAGTTTTCTTTACCTGTTTACTCGAACATGTCAGTTTTTTCGTTGGATTGAACGATGAATCGGATGGCTAGCTGGAAAACCCTGTAAATCCTGGTTTGGTGCAGGCCTCAAGCCTGGTTGCATTACTGCTGTAGTGGTAGGAATATGCTGTGCCTACAGTTTTTTCCCCTTTATTTATTTTTTTTCCCCTTAAGATTTAGAAAATCTTAAAGGGATTTTGCATTTTGAACTGTACGATTATGTCCGTGAACTTGAATGGTTGAACTTTATTGAACTGTATAATTTAGATCCTTCCTAAGGCTTTGTCTTATTTTGTAATCTTTTGGTTCCATTGATTCTATTTGCTGTTTTCCTTGATTTACATCATTACATTTACATTAGATTTTCCACCAGCTCCATAAGTCATACTTAACTAGCCCTGTTCTTTAATTAATGATTTATTTTGCTATAGTATAGTTGTGTATATGCATTCATAAATAATCTGCATTAAATATTACATCATATGAGTTACATATAGATTTACTTCAGATTTACAATGTGCATCTTTACTTTCTGCTGAGGTGAAAAATCAGATGTTACACGAATATAATATTAGAATTTTAATGATTTAATCAAAAATAATTTGATTTACAAAGTAGCAAATTTATGATCATGTGAGATGAGGCTAAGCAGTAAATCCTATTTAGTGAAAAGCTGAAAATGGGTAATGTTTGGCTTTGTCACTTGAAAAATTATTGAAATCATTTATTTAATATGAAAAATAGTTTGCAGCTTACAGTAGCCTAATTTTCAGGTTTTTTTTTTCATATTTCTAATCTCAAATAAATTGAGAATTTGTATTATTGACAATGATTAGATCATATTATAAATTACATGTATTTAAATTAGAGCTGAAATGATTAATCAAATCAAATTAGAGGATCTTACCGAAAATTAAAGCTAATAAATTTGACTAATATTATCGGAAAATCATCATAGAATGTTGTGATTCCTGCCTCTTAAATGCAAGTTAGATTGGCAGTAAGATGAATATATATGGATTTTGAATAGTTTTTTGGGTAAAACAGCGAATTTTGGAAAACTAGATGAGAATTGTTTATATATATATATATATATATATATATATATATATATATATATATATATATATATATATATATATATATATATATATATATATATATATTTACATTTTTTTGTTGACCAAATAATTAAGTGAACAAAAAAATAGCAGAATAAATGCAATGAAAATAATGGTTGACTGGACCTGATACAGATTTTTAAAAATTGCACTCACAGTTTATTAATATTAATAAAAAAAAAATAAATAAAATAATCAAAGCTCAATGACGACTGCTCAGACATCAAAACAAACTTGCTGATAATAATTAAAAAAAAAAAAAAAACAAAAAAACAACATTATTTCAGGATTATAAATAATTGAATAATTAGTGTCAGATTATTCAAATAAATACGATTTAACTACAAGATAATTTGTCTTTTAAACTACAGTATATTTTGGTCTTGTTAAATTTCTTACTTGCCTCAGCTGTTACTTTCACAAAGACAGAGTTTTTTTATTTTTAATGGTCATTAAAGACTGAAGTATCTAATGTTCTTTACATTTTAAATCTGACACGTTGGATAACATTCATGCACATGACTTCATTTGTCAGATTTTGGTGAAACCGAAGGCATTATATTAAGTTTTTCAAAGTGTGACCTGAAAAGAGTTGGTCAAGTGTCACGACTCCAGCAACAGTTGGTGTTCTTTTATTTGTCTTTGGCAGCAGGAGCGAGATTTGTGTCTCCGTGTCTTTTCTGTAATTTATCTCACTGTCTTTGTCGTCCTGGCGATTCAGGTCATCACTATAAAAAGCAGAAGTTAAATTATTTGCAGTCTTATTTACAGTAACAGCTGATGTCTGCATTTTAAACAGTCTGCGCAATGCAGCTTTAACCAGACTAGAAGCCGAAACACTCCTCTTGTTTCACTGATGTGTGACTATTTGAAAGACTGCAGCTGCAGAACGCTGCTCGAGTTAATGAAGTGCTTTTATTCAAAATGAAGTGAACGGTCTGCAGGGAAGTACAACATCTGGACTTTTAGGTCAAGAATGTGGATGATGTGTTGGGTGTCCAGAAACGGTCCCGCAAGTTTTTTTTGAACCAGTCCAGACTGAATTAACTCAACAGTTATTGGATGAATAGTTGCACAGACATTTCCTATAGCATCATCACACTGATATTGTTGGCATTTAGTGAAATTACTTAACAATATTTTGTGTACGGGTGGTTTTGGCACACAGAAGGTGAATTCTAATGCGGTCAGTTTGATTCCCTTACTTTTCTTTCACTTGCACTGAAACATCTCAGCATCTACTTCAAAAATCTGCACCTCACCATAAAGCCAAAGTGGTCACGTTAGTGGGAATGCACCAAGTTTAAATAAACCGTAATTATCCTTTAATGATTCAGAGTTTTTGTCCCACACCATCAGCACTTTAGCATAACTGATTTTTAGTGAAATATCTTAAAAGTTATTAAGTAAACCCTTCAGGTTGAATTGTCATAAATCTAGTGATTTCCTGGCTTCTTCAAGTCAAGATTAGGATTTGTGTACGACCAATACTTTGAAAATGGTTACATCTTATCAGCCACACATGGACCCTTTCTTTTGTTTTGTTTAGCAAATGTGATGGCAGTATTAGCCATTATGAGTAAGTTCGCCTCCATCTCAAAGCACCACTGTCTACTATAAAAACCAGTTCATGGTTTCCATGACTTTGGACTTTGAGTGCTGACAGTGGATGTAAATATGGTTTCATTCATACCACAAACTGATGCATCACTCAGCTATGTAGAGCCTTGTGTGTTTCTCTATGTGCTGGGTAATGAACCAGCACATAGAGAAACACACAAGGCTCCCATTGATATTTCAGAAAGGCGGGCTGCAACTTTAAGCTTTTTACAGGCTATAAGAGCTAACTAAAGATTAGGCTATAGCGCTAGAGCTGCAACAGTTAGTTGATTAATTTAATAGTTGACAAACTAATTGATTAACCAGTTATCAAAAAAGTTGATGATTAATTAGTTTGAGTAATTTTTTCAGATTCCAGCTTCTTAAATGTAAACATTTTCACATTTCTTTCTTCATCGATGACAATAAAGTGAATACATTTGGGTTGTGGACAAACCAAGACATTTGAGGATGTTTTCTTAGACTTTGGGAGACTGTGATTGACATTTGTCACCATTTTCTGGCATTTCATAGACCAAACAACCATGTGACTAATTCAGAAAATTCTGACAAATTAATTGATAATAAAAAATAATGGTTAGTCATAGCACAATGAAGCACAGTGTAATTAATTATTCCTGTGGTGTGCAGAGCACAGTAGCAGGGCACAGCACAGGATTTCTGGATAATTTAAAACTTTCAACACAATAAGAAAAGCACTCAGAGAGTGCAGTACGCCGCCAAAGATGGTGTTTGTGTTGTGTGATTTCTGACGGATGAAATCTTTAAAAAAATTTGTGGTCTGTGGACTGCAGCAGTCGATTTGTAGTTGGATCGCAATCATGTGATCATCAGCAGGCAGCTGACGTAGTGTTCAATTGTTGTCATAGTTACAGTGACACTGTGCTGCTATCTCGCAAAGATACAGAAATCTTTAACAAATCTGTGGATCCAGACTATAAGCCGCATCACTGCCAAAATCTAATCAATTGGTCCTTGTGTTAATTCTGACCTTCCCTGAAAATTTCATACAAATCCATTTCTGAGTAATGCTGTTAACAGACAAACAGTTAGACAAACTACTGCATTCCTTGGTGGAGTAATAATAGATGGCATGGACAAATCAAAGTACCTCCAAAGTCTTCAATGCTTCAATTGCAGTTCTTTTAATGATGAATTATGACGGCAAATCTCATACGATGTCTTCTGACAACAAGCATTTACTTTGTTTTTCTGGCAAATGCACAGCTGACACATTTACATACAGTTTGTGTGGCACATTTTCCTTTATTGGACACTTGAAGTTAAGAGGAAGACAAAAACTATTGGCTGACAGAGAGTTGTTGACATGCAACACATGTCCCTGACTGGAATCGAACCAGGGATGTTGCAGTTATGTGTGTGCAGTAACCGTTAAGCTGTCAGGGCACAACATGGTGTCAGATTCTGGGCTGTATGCAGACATCTACAAAGGATCCCATGTGGACCCTCACAGACTTGGGCAGAAGATGACATTCAGGACACACTGTCACACTGACCCTTGCAGGATCACACAAGTGGAAACCATAAATTGGCTATAGATGCATTTCAAACCCATTTTCTCAAACTACTAGTGACAAACCCTTATGAACTTTTTCAAAAGAATCCATTCCTGTTGACAGCATTGTGTGTTTATCATAATCTAAACATTTACTCGTGCCTTCATGGCTGATGTAAGCTGCCTCTGTCTCACTGAGATGAAGACATATTTTCATTTTGACAACTACTTAGGCAGTTAGACGAAGGGGGATTAGAAGGAACACCTGCAGTTTCTCAGTTTATTTAATATTCATACTTTGAAAGTCATATTCTAAAGCTTTAAAATATGCTTTGCAGCTGCCAGGAAACACAAGAGTCAACAGAAAACACTTTGGAATTGGCTCATAGTCCGAATATTGTGATGATGACATGCTCGAGGAACTACAGCAGAGGAGTTAAATAGACACAACCGAGTCGAATGATGATTTGTTGGGAGATCAAGCTGCAAACAATTCCAAGTATGATCACCAACATCCCATGGATTTTACAGGAGCCACAGTTTCCATTCCAGCATCCAGGGTGTTGTTTTATTGCTTGAGATTGGGCTAAATGCGTTGCGGCTCGACTTCAGTCACACAAGAAAATGAAAAAGCACCAATCTAAAAAAATCATGTTTACTGAAGTGTTCAATAGTACCAAACCATATCCTCATTATCTGTCCACAAATCATTTGCATAGTAAATGTAGAAAATAGAGCTGAAACAATTACTTTACTTTATAACCTAAAAATGTGAAAATGAGATCAAATTGTTTCAATATTTTTTTCAAGATGCTTTTCTCAGTTTTATTTCATTGTACTGAATATATTTGAGTTTTACAGAATAATCTGATGACGCCACCTCAGTCAGTCTGTCATTTTACTAGATTCATTTATGATTTGAGTCAAAGAATTTAAATGCTAACTAAAATGATCAGTTGCCACCCTGTTGTAAACAGAGTTTTATTGGCTGCAGTAATAAAAAGTTTTATAAGCCTTCCACATGACATGTATGTTTTTCATAAAGTTGCCAAAATTAAGTGTGTGTCCACATACAGTATGAATCATTACCGTGCACTCCTGCTATGTGTTGACCATGAAACTCCTCAAACAGAACAAAACTATTGATGAGAACTTGAACATTCTAGAAATAATGTTTTCAGGGTAGTTGGTACTAGACCTAACCTAACCCTACCAAGATCTGTCTTTACTTAACAGCCTTTTCCTCAGAACAGTCCACAAACCACCTGCTATTTATTGCCCTGCTATTTATAACACTCCTGCACATCTCAGGATGTTTGCACAATCTATTGCACATGAGATCATTTTTATTCTCAGTAATGTTTCCAGTATGTGATTCTGAGTATCTTGTTTTTGGTCACAACTTACCACAGAGGTTGTTTCAATACTAGTCTGATTCAGCGGATGCAGGTTGCAGGTAGAAGGCTGCTACTGTCTTCTCATTCATGCAGCTTTCTCCTCCCCTTCTGCATGTTACCAAATCACTTCACTACAGGAAACAACAACAACCTCTGGGAAGCAACCTACAACAATAAAAATAACACATTTTGCAGACGATTTAGATCATGCAGTAAGACAGCCCTGGTAGTTTTTCTGTCATTTTAATGACAGTGCTCATCTCCTTGCATGTAAATGTTCCATTAAAACAATTCCCTCAACACTGTATTGAGCAGACACCTCAATTGTAACTGCTTTAAAGGAATACAAATGAGCCAGAGCATGTGAGGCTGTTTCAGTTCAAAATTTTAGAGACTGAAGAGTTTACAAGACTTATAGACTCCAGTCCCATAGCTTGGTCACAATGCTCTCCATCTATCCATTATCAAACAGTCACGCTCACCTTCACACCTATGGACAATTTAGAATTAGCAATTGACCTCAGCATATTTTTGGATTGTGGGAGGATGCCAGAGGACCCGGAGAAAACCCACACAGGCACAGGGAGAACATGCAAACTCCATGCTGAAAGATACCAGGTTCAGGCCGGGACGTGATCCAAGAATCTTCTAGCTGTTAGGTGACAGTGCTAACCACCAAGTCACTGTGCAGCCCCAGGATGCTCTCATCTGACCTAATTGTCAATGGTTGGGCAGTTGCCACAGTTACTTTCATCAGGAATAAAGTTCAACATTTGTAGCCGACCAGGATTAATCCATTATTTTTAGCTGGGGGTTTACCCAACTCACTAGCTGCACAGGGGCTCGGTGGTTAGCGTTGTCACCTTGCAGCTAGAAGATCCCTAGTTCGCATCCTGGCCTGGGATCTTTCTGCATGGAGTTCTCCCTGTGCATTTGTGTGTTTTCGCCAGGTTCTCTGGCTTCCTCCCACAGTCCAAAAACATGCTGAGGATAGCAGTGCACTGTACTGAGGTATAGTGCACTGGAATTGATTTAGTTAATCTGAATCATAAAGTGTGGAGTTTTTATTTTCTCTTAACAATGGTTGAAGAGTAGGTACAATTTCAGCCAACCATGATTTTTATTATTATTATTATTATTATTATTATTATTATTATTATCATATTATTATTTACTCATTTAGAACCTTAGAGTTGACTGAATAAAACCTGTGACTCTACATCAAGAGTGTCATCACTTCCTGCTGTCAATGTTACCTCTAATTGTAGGATGTAGTAATTTTGTGCTCTGTAAATCACACATCGATGAAGCTGATCCCAGCTTCTCTTTGCTCTGTGTTGGTCATTAAACAAGATGACAGCTGTTTGAAGAGTTGGCTGCTAAAAACACAAAAAGATCCAGCTGCTCCAATGTGTGAAATGTGTTTATGTGCAGCTTTGTATCATACTGTCTGTTACCATGTCCCACATTAGCTGACTAAATACTTGTTAGGATTGAAATGAGGTCACTCCCTGAGGTCATGTCAATACATAATTAAAAAGACAGGATACAGACGTGGTTTTTGTTTTTACACTGAACAGTGAACCACTGTGGTGTGTCAGGAACTGCTGTTCAACAGTTCTGGGTTAATAACTGTATATGTGGACAAAACTGTTGGTTCCTTTGGGGATTTTGTAATAGACGTATTTCACAGAAGTGCACAGATCTTCTCCACAGTGTGCAGGACATTCAGCGTTAAACAAATGCATTCTTAATTAATTTACTAGTTTAAAGCATCCTCTAAATGCTGAATGATAAAGAGCTCAGACAGTCTGAAGTCAGAGGCTCCACTGTATGACTATTACTCATCTGTAGCTGAATCATTGTCCAGCTGGGCAGCAGTGAGCTTGTTCATCACATACTCTCTTTCAGTCTGTGTGCCTCAACCCTGCTGCTTCAATCAGCTTTGACTTGTTAATCTCCATTTATAATATTTAATATTGTATATTAGGACACCGTCTCCAAGAGATGTATTTGAGCCTCATTTGATCACTTTAGTACAACGTTCCTTCTTTTAACATGGGATATTTCCTTATTTGTACAGAAGTGTGATGAAATGTGAAACAGAAAAATTATGTTCGTGCTTGAAGACATTGTTCTGATTGTATAAACGTTCAGCGGCTGTTTTGTTTTTCTACATTCTCACTTGTGTGCCTAATGTTAGAACTATGAATGACTCATTTGTTTTTTTAATTAATCTGCAGTTTATTTTATTGATTAATTGACTGTCACAATTTATGACTTTACAAAAGTCATAAATTGTGAAAATAGCTGTCACAACTTGAAATCTGCCTTTAAGCAACAGTCAGATGTCCATATAAATAATGAAATCATTGTTTTCTCTGTGTAATTATTCCTCCTGTCTATACTCACCAATTTAAAATCTGTAACGGGCAACCATTATTATTTATAATTCATTTAAAGATGATGAATAATTATCAAATCTATGGACTGAACATTTTTTATTGTGACAGACATTTTAGCTATAAAACCCTAGTTAGGCATAATTGAAGATGCATTATGAAAATATCTTTAAATGGCCATTATGGACTGAAGGAATGATTACAACAAGCAAAAAAACATTCGCACATGCACTTGACTATTACATTATCTGAAAAACTTTGAACATTTTAACATCTTTATTGGTTTTTTGTGGTTTCTGCTCATTAGACATCTGACACAGCTGGATAAATCTCACTCGCTATTTAGCAATACAACATCTTAATTCCATATGCACATTTTTATTTGTTGACTGTTTCTCTAATAATCAGTGGAAAAGCTGTCTGTGACCTGACCACCATAGAAACATGAATCACTAAACACTGGAACAACTGGAAATACTGGCAGTGATTCTGAGACTTGCAACCGAAATCGCAGTGTGTTTGTTTCATTTGTTGTTCGTTTGTTGTTAATATAAAATTTTCCTGGACCTGTTGGCACAAAGGTTGATTTCTCTTTCTTGTCGTCTCTTTCTCCGCTGGAAGCTTTTCTCTGTGGACTGCTGAGGTAACCTCTACATCACATCAGATGATGGTCTGACTGATGGCACTGAATGTTCTGAGTAAAATATCGCTGGCTTTAAAAAGATCCGACTACAGTATATTATGCAAACAAAATCCCTGCAAGCACTCCTACTGTCATTGTGAAGCTTAAAGTTACTTCACTGGACCTCATACATGCATCTATCAGCTTTACTGTTATTTCCAAAACAGCTTCTCTAGAATAAATTGCGGGTCAGGCAGCTCCCAGGTCTGGAATGTATTTTATTGGTGTTGTTGGATCAAGTATCCGTGTTAAACTACTTCCTGACAGGATCGGAGGGTCTTCGAGGCCTCCTGGGGCCTTGTTGTGTTTGGAAAGACTCCTGGCGAAAAGAGAGGAATGTTTATAGTTTGAGCTTTTATATCCATTACGCAATTAATGAGGTTGCCACAGGACAGACGCATATTGGTATCCTGTCTACTTAATCTCCTGGTCCTACAGTAAATAAGGAGGATAAATCAGAGCAGCTTTAAGATTTAATTTCTTCCTTAAAAGAGTGTATTACAACCACTGGCAGGGTTTTTGTTAGATTTCAAACATTCCACACAGTAGAGATCATCACCATGTACTAACAAAAGCAACAACCCGGAACAGTCAGCCGATGGATCAAGATGCTCACAATAAAGTGCATTTTCAAGTAATAATTAATGTTTTACTCAAAATATGAACCAACATCCAGCTGTTGACAACTTTACAACATACCTGCAAACTTTATGTGCTTATTCGAAAGAGAGACGGTCTTCAGTATTGGAGGCAGGCCAACATTTAGAACAGGATTATTCAGAAGTTGTAATTGAAAAGATAAACAGGAGTCACGGAGATTTTGCACAAAAAGATTCACATGTTTTTTGGCTGACTTCCGTCTGCGAACTTATGCAGGCATTACACCACAATTCTGACTTTGATACATCACCTGCCTAAAAGCACTGATATCAGTCATGAAATACTGTCACAGCAAAATCCTAAAACATCAGGAAAAGCGAAGGAATAATAGATGACAGAGCATGGACATTAACATCTGCTGTTTTTCATTAATTAAAATCTGAAAATATTTTGACAATGTCAATGCAAGGCAGTACAGGATGTAAAAAGGAGTTCGTTCTTACCATTGTGTTCCTTTATTTACGTATCCAACCAGAACTGCAGGATCTCTCAATTAAGATCAGCTTTTTACACTTTCTTATCTCTCCACCTCCATATGCGAGGGAGAAGGTGAAATTCTTGCAGAGATACGTGGGAGCAGTTTTTATTGCACATTTTAATCACCCACTTTCATTCTTTCTTCAAGAATTGAACAGATCATTGATAACTGAGGATGGTGATCTGCAAACTGGTTCAGTCAGTCTCTCTCAGCTGGATGTATGAAACTGTTCACTTTAGCGTTATGGCATTTTGATGATGAAACAATTTATAGCGAATATTTTTTAAAAACCAAATGAGGGGAGAGAGGAGGAGGAGAGAATTAAACTAATATTAACTGCAATCACAGTTTTGGTTCAGCAAGTGAGGAGAGCAAGTGTACAGTTTGAGGACATTTAAGTCTTTAACAACAGCACTCAGAGAGCGCAGTACTCTGCCAAGGCTGCTCAGTCGTTGGATCATTTCCGACAACTGAAATAGATGTAATCACAAACAAAATGACCCTGCGCTGAGCACAGGCATGTGTTATGTATGTGTATGTTATGTACGGATACTGAATCACGTGACCTTAATATGTAGCGGGCGGCGGGAATTGTTGGAACTCAGAAACACCCCCACAATTTAATCAATTGTTCCTTGTATAATTTCCGACGGATAAGTCCACAGTGGTGGATTTGTAGTAGGATCACAATCATGTGATTGTCAGCAGGCAGCTGACTTAGTATTCACTTGTCATAGTTACAGTGACGGCATGCCGCTATCTCGCAAAGATACAAAAATCTCTAACAAATCCGTGGATCCAGACTATAAGCCACATCACTGCAAAAATCTAATCAGTTGGTCCTTGTGTCATTTCTGATCTTCCCTGAAAATTTCATCCAAATCCATTTGTCCGTTTTTGAATAAATTACAAACAAACAGACAAAGGTACGCTGATTGTCACTTAACTCCGCCACATTCCTTAGCAGTGTAATAAAGCCACTAGAACCTTTTGCAAAGGCTGTCTTCCTAGAAAGTGATGCTGTTGTACAAACTGGCAAAATAAGGAGAGACTTATTTAGAGGTACAAACCTGGTGTTGTGATTGTGATAGTAACTTGGGTTAATTAGTCACCATTTTTACTCTAAATGGTTGTGTTTCACCTTCCAGATCCTCATCTCTCAACTACGAGATTCATCAGGTTTTTTCTTCACGAGGTCGTTCTGAGCTTTGGTTTCCCCATAAACACTTTGTCTAATTTAGTTCATAGCTTTAAATGTAAAAGTCTGGTGGGCCATCTGAGGTTATAAATTGCCGTACTTCATGGCCAAAATACACATCTGCAACACGATACCAATGAATTCTGCATGTGTGATGACAAATTGTGGAGATTAAACTCTGCTGCTGTTGGCGTCCAGCTGCTTCTGACTTATTAGAGAGCTCAGCATCATCTGGTATCTGATTGGTAATCTCATCCCAAACAGGCTGCACTGTTATTGTTGAACTAAAAGGTTAAGGATTTGTCAAAAAGGCAGTGTAAGGGGACTTCGCTCCACTTTTAAAAACATTAGTACTGATGCTATGGCAGAGGTTTCCATGGAAACCTAATATTTGAAGCAGCATAGAAAACAGGAACATCAGGCTTTGGGGATTTTTCTTTTGATAAATTAAGTCCACCACAGGGGTACTGACTAGATTTTACTCTCGACACTACTTACTGGCAGTTACTTCTGTAAAACTGCAGCATAACAGGCTAAAATATAAAACTTGAGCCTGCGTGATGCGTTCACAGTTTCCAGTTGTTCCCAGGATGTTGGCTGAGCTGATGACAACATCATTCAAATGACAGCAAACCCAACCTGTTTAGGCTTTTCCATGATTTTACTGTCAGAGGGGGAGAATCCTTCAGCATTTGGCAGAAACATTATAAAGAGGCCAGTTTTCATGTTGGATCCACACTGCAGAAGTTACACAATACACATGGACCAAGTTTTTACAGCAACAACTTCAAAATGCTCTTAAATCAAACTTTGTTTGCAGCTTCGTCTTTGCAAACTATTTCCATCTCTGTGGTAATAAAACCTGCAAAATTGTCAGTAAATATCAGGAGTTTTCTGTTTAATTGTAACGATTCACCGGTCTGATATTTTCTTCCCAGATGCTCAGTCTGATACATAAATTTAAGAGCCCCTTTCAAGCTTGCAACCTTTCAGTCGGACGGCAGTTTAACATGTCAGACTTAACGAAGATATGAATAACCAGCTGGTCACTTTGACGTAAAAGTCACAATGGCAGTTTGGGAGCAATTCCATATGACTTCGGTATCATGTTCACTAAGCCTCAACTGAAAGTTGTCACAACTTGAGCAGCAGCAGAAGATAAAGATGCAGACAGAAGGAGATTAAATCATATTTTGTACCAACTTCTGATCCACTGTTGTCATTGTCTCAGTCTGATCAAATAATAAACACAATGAGCCATATTTAAAGCATCTACAAGAGTTGTTTTCCCTTCGGAGAGTAAGCAGAGCATAAGAGTTCCATATTCAGTGTTTCCTGTAGGTTGATTGCTTTGGGGTGTTGGTTGAGTCCTCAGCCTGACTTCTAGGGGAAAATGTGACTTTTTTTCTTTGGTCTGGTAGGGGTCTCATTAGCCTGGTGGCCTGCCATGCCAGTTGTAGGGAAATATTGATCTTCGTAGCATTATTTTTGTCAACTGCATGGATGAATAAATGGATACGTGGTGTCACTAGAAATTTGCTATCGACAACATTACACATGACGATGTTTTTGTATTCACTGTTAAAGCAGTGTTGAACATAGAGGTCAACATACTTTTTTCAAGGCTGATTCCAATTATTCCAGATTATTAGTAATCAAGACTGACGACTGGTATATGGAACTGATATACATTTGCAGTACAAATGAAAATCTCAGTGACAAAATTTAGATTAACACAAACTCATTGTTTAGTGCTAATAGGCAACCAAGACAAAGGAGCACAGTTAATCTACACTACTGTTCAAAAGTTTGGGGTCAATCAGAAATGTCCTTATTTTTGAAAGGCATTTTTTTCAATGAAGATAACATTAAATTAATCAGAAATACAGTCTCGATATTGTTAATGTGATAAATGATTATTCTAGCTGGAAACAGCTGATTTTTAATGGAATATCTCCATAGAGGTACAGAGGAACATTTCCAGCAACCATCACTCCTGTGTTCTAATGCTACATTGTGTTAGTTAATGGTGTTGAAAGGCTGATTGATGATTAGAAAACCCTTGTGCAGTTATGTTAGCACATGAATAAAAGTGTGAGTTTTCATGGAAAACATGAAATTGTCTGGGTGACCCCAAACTTTTGAATGATGGTGTATGTTACTGGGAATTAGTTTATGAACAAGTAACAATATGTATCTAGAGGCTGAAAAATGCTGAATATCTGATCAGGCTGATAACTGTCGACCCCTAGCTGAGCATTTCTAGTGGTTATGTATGTCAGTAAAGGAGTCTGTGCTTCTATTTAACTAGTTGGCATATTTAGATAGTTAGCATTTGTACCATTGCGCTCACTCCCACTGCTTCATTCCTTGTCCTGTGCAAAAGCTCTAACAACTACAGGACACATTGAAATAGTGTTGTGTTTGTTGGTCAGAACAAGTTCCCATTGAAAGACCCAGAACTGTGTATGAACACCAGATTTATCACACAGAACAATGAAAAGATATTCACTGGATTTGACAAAAACTGTGTTGGATTAGAGTCGTTGACTCTACCTTTAAGGCATCAAGTGCAAAACAGGGGTTAAAATTCAGCAGTGATGTTAGAGAAGCTCATTTTTCTTCTTATTACAACTCTAACTTATATGAAACCCTGTTTTCTTTTCCTTTTTCCCGTCTCTCATGAGAGTCATGTCTGAAGAAAGATGTAAAAATCACCCATCTGTCTGGCGAGATCAAGCCAGCAGCAGTGCTCTGTATTCCCTGTCTGAACAATTGCTCTTTTTTTCTACAGTTAAAATATGAAAATATGAACACTGCATGTAACTCAGTGAGACATATATGACAATATATGCACCAGTGTGTCCATAAAAATGGAGTTTGCAGCTTGCAGAGACAGAATATAAACCAAGTATCACTTTTAAGGGGAAATTTTATTATTGCATTGGTAAAAAACAAAAAAACAAACTGCAGTGAATGGAGATTCTTATTGGGCAGATACCTGTCTGTTTAAATGAAGGCTGACACCTATCAAGTGGATTTCACCATCCACTTGAATTTCCTCTACGATGCAATTTATTGTTTGGAGAAATGTAATTGAAAACACGTCTATTGATCTATAGTTACTTCTGCTGAAGCACAACTGACTTCATCTGAGTCTATTTGGCATTTTGTCCAAATTACAGTATAACATTCTAACATCAGACTAATGTGAATTTAAACAGAGAAAAACTAAAAATGCTGACATCTGCGAAGGTGAACCATCATAAATTTTTCTTCACAAATGACTATGTTATGGAGATTAATGGATTAACAAGATTTCTCATTGATCAACTAATCCCTTAATTATTTTATCAGCAAAAGCTCTTTGCATATTTACAGGTTTGCGTGTTTTCATGTTACATGTAAAATGTAATCGTTGTTCCATCCTCGGACTCCCCAGTATTTGCTGCAGTGATGGAGAGATCACTGGGAAGTCTGCTGGGCGTAATGCTGCATGTCTTATGACTAATGGATGGAAATTAGGTTGAAAAGTGGCCAAGTGTTCCTTTCAGGAACATGAAATCAACAGATTGTACTCTGAGGTAACATTTAACATCTTTGGGGTCCACCAGAAAAGGAAAACTGGTAAAAAAAAAAACCAAAAGTCCTGATTTACTCATCCGCTCGCTGTCTCCAGACAACCCCTGAGGCGAAATAACATCCAACATTTACAATGAAAGATGGACCTTCTTATTTTGGTTCTGGAAATTCCATAAGTGTTAGCACAGTCAAACAAGAGAAGGACTTCACAGCGCCTTTTGTTTGACCAACGTAAATCAGTGGTTAGTTTTCCAGGAACTTCTTCTAAACAACCTTCTAAGGATGAAAGATGAAATTCAGCAGCAGAGTATCTATGTCAGCGTCACCTCTGACCCCGAGACAACTTTCAAAAAATTAGGAAAGATTTAATGCAGGGCACCATATACATATATTTCACTGTCCTCTCTTCACAAACACAGGTATGAGTTTAGCACAAAAGGTCAAGTGGTGTAAAAATGTTTGTCTCACGGCCTGATCTTTCCTTTGGTTTTAGACATAAATCTTCGCTTTAAAAAAAACTCGTCAACTAACTTTTTGCTTGTGTCTTTGAGTCACCATTTTAGCCAGCAATTTCTGGGGTCGAGTCAGAATTAAAGCTACATAATGAAAAATCTAATCAACTAAACCAAATTTATTGCACAGGTACATTTATTTTCATTGATTTAATACCTGTTAAAACAAACACATTATTCATGTCATGTTGTATCTTTTAGATCAATGTACTGACCCACAAACCTGCATAGTTTCTTGTTATACCAGGAACATGTTACTCTAAGAACTATAAGAAAATATGTATTTATTCAAAAATTATTTTCCAACTACACAAAAGTGCAATATATATCTTTTCCTACTGCACAACAGAAGTGTATAATTAAAACGACTCTTTCTCATACTAAGTTGTCAAACTGCTATAACAACAGATATATAGGTCTTTGTACACTAGCAGTCAAAAGTTTGGACACACCTTCTCATTTAATGGTTTTTATTTGATTATTTTCTACACCTTAGATTAATACTGAAAACATCAGAACTGTAAAATAACATATGGAATTATGTTGTAAACAAAAAAGTATTAATCTTCAGTATTAATCTACAATGTAGAAAATAATACAAATAAATTTTACAAAAACTGTTTGTTTGATCCACAAATTAGAACAAATAAATATAAATGCTGATTTTGTAAAATAGGAAAAGTGCTTTGTGATGTTGTAAAAGCTAGTTTCTTGTTACAGTAGAATAATTTGGCTCTAGTTATAACATGAAATGCAAATTTTAAAACATGAAAATGATCTCTTTAAGCTTAAAAAAACAAGGGAATAACTGGGTTTTTTTTCTCGAAATGTGCTTAAATATCTAGGAGTAGCAAATATGATTTTGTAAATCATATTTTGATTTATTTTAAAATAAAGTGATCCTTCTGTTGAAGTATGCATATCTTATAAATACTGTATTGGCAGTAACAGATCTACTAAAGGAAATTTCAAATTCTCTTGTACAGACAGTAAAATATTTTTCAATCCTATCAAAGAATTGGATTAGTTATTTAGTTGGGTGGAACTTAAGTCCCAAGTGTATTTAAAAAGGTGCAAAATCAATTACATTGATTAAAATCTTAATAAACTCGTGGAGTCACTTGACTAAACAGTATGTCCGACAAACAAAGACATTTCTGGGAGTAAAATTTGCATCCAAGTGCAGGACAGAAGCGTTCAGAGCTGCAGCCAGACAAGCATGCCAGCTCTAATCTCTCTCTGTCTGGAAGCGCTGACCTCTTTTGTTCACTTGATGGCTTATTACCACTATTGATTTTGGCTTCTTCATTTTACAGGCTTCCTGCAGGGAGCCAGATGACCCATGCACATATCAGCTACTGCTGCCCACAGAGGAACTCCAACAAACATCACCAGTTTGTCTTGCTCAAGATAAATTCACTGTTTACTGATAAATATATATGTTGTTTAGAGACTCTACTCAAGGCAGAGCTGGATTAAATGTTTCCTGTTGTGATGAGGGATCATGTGTGATGCTGTGGGACTGAATGTTCGTGGCTTTTTGGTGGTCGTCCTGCTGATGGAAGCTTCTACAAAAGGACTGCATTTGGACCTGAGCTAATGTCACCCAAACATCTTGTGTTGTAAGTGCTAATTTATTATTTTCCGACTTGTTTTACTTTGGTGTTTTGGGTGAATGGTGGGTAAATTTGGTCACTGCTGCATCCAGACTAGTATGTATGAATACCTCTGTTTTTTAACCCTTCTACTGTGTTTTGGCGTTTGAATGAAGTATCCCATAGCCTGGGGATGGTTGGACTTTTCCAGCTCTGATGTGATATTGATTCAGAGGACAACTGATACCCAGTGATGCTGTAAATACAGACCATTGTGTTATAAAGTGCTCTATTTAAGTGGATTTTAAATCTCTCAGCTCTAATTGCAGCAATTATTTCACACCTACCTTTTGTGTTATTTTCTCAGTAAAGACCATGTTGTGAGCAAAAGTATATCTATTATAGAAAGCAAATAGGATATTTTGCTGCATTTTTTTTAGTTCTTAGCATCACAAGAAATGGATAAAAGCAGCTAACAGCTGTAACTTCTTCTATTGTGTAGGAGTATCTGAAAACAGCAGCTGGATGATTTGTCAGAACATCTGGTTTAGATGGACGATGCCTCCGTTCAGTCTCCCTGCTTCACTGAGATTCCCCCCGATCACTCTCAGTGTGTGAGATGTTTGTTTTCCTCACCATGGTTTTACAGACAGGAGGCACATTCTCCTGCAGATGGATGGCAGTTTGAGGTAAACACAAAACGGATGCTGAATACGATCCTGAGAAGGTGTCAGAGTGCAAATTGTTGGGGTCAGTTGTCCTCAGGGAGAGCAGCAGGAATAATGCGAAAGCAGCCAGTTTGTCATGATGATGCTAGTCAGCAGCGCTGCCATCAGACAGACAGGAGAGATTTTATTGCTGAACTACAACCAGGAAACACTTTTAATTCCTCACACTGACAATTTGACATTGTCACATCATAGATGACGGAGAAAGACATGAAAATAAATGTTTTGCTCCCAAGAGAAAACATGTTGGTTGACATAAGAGTGCACTGAATGGACACTAACTGATTCAAAGAGTGAAAAATGTGAAACAATATACAACGCTAAAGAAGTTGGTGAACTGGATGAACGTGCTGACTCACAAATAAGCCCCTACATTGCACATGTAAACACAACTGCTAAACATGAGCATGTTGTTATTGTCTTTGTGGGCATATGATTCAAGCATTTAATATAACTACTCCACCAACGAGGTGGAGCCTCGGTGGAGGAGGTATGTGACAATAGGCGTTGGTTTGTCTGTTCGCAACATTACTCAAAAATGGATGAATGGATTTGGATGAAATTTTCAAGGAAGGTCAGAAATGACACAAGGACAAAGTGATTAGATTTTGGCAGTGATGCAGCTTATAGTCTGGATCCACGGATTTGTTAAAGATTTCTGTATCATTGCGAGGTAGCAGCACAGCGTCATGTCAACAAGTGAACACTATGTCAGCTGCCTGCTGACGATCACATGATTGCGATCCTACTATAAATCGGCCGCTGTGGACTTATCAAGACTTATCCATCAGAAATGATACAAGGAACAGCTGATTAAATGTCAGAGCACAAATATATATTTAGTGTACAGTAACTTAAACTAATAAAAAACTACAAATTCTCACTCTGAGAGGCTCAATTTGGCATTTTTGCTTGGTAAATGACTTAAAATGTAATTCAATTGACTCACTGACTAGTTCACCCCTCCTGAGTAGTAGTTAATTTGAGAACATGACAATTAAACAGCATCTCTGAGTGGAAACGTGTAATTAAATAGCTGCTACTCGTAATCAGTTAAATATTGCGCAGAAATGTGTTTTTAATCAGTTCATCTGAAGAGCAGCTGCAGTCTTTGCAAGTTCTTACTCGTCATCATGTAAATGCACTGACTTCACAGCTGAGTGTCCTGAAAGTTCAGATCGACTGCAGTGTGTGTCACGTTTGCCATGTGAGCGTCATCTCTGAGTAAGTTGTACAGAAATGTTCCACCTCCCACTGTCAGCCACATCTGAAGGCAGTCGTCATGGCAGCAGCAGATTGTTTTGGTTGGTTTGGGTCTGGGTGAGTCTAAGCCTTTAAATGAGGGACATTTCTGTAAGTGGCTCTTTCTTGTTGAGTCATCAGACATGAGATTCCCTCACCTCATTGACCTGATGTCTGGGGAAGTCTCCTCAAACAGCTGTTTGCACTGTCTGGATTCTTATCAAAATGTAATGAAATTAATATCAGAGGTGGACAAAGTCAGGTTTCAGCTGTTTAATGTGTAGATTTCAGTTGAAGTGTGAATATAAATTGTATCCCAACATGACCAACCTTTTCATACAATGGCAGATATCTGTCTGTGATTTCTGGCTCCTCCTCTTCCACTGTCTGCTGTTACTGTTTTCAAAATCCCCTTCACTATGGGAAACTACATTAGCTCTACATGCTGAAGGTGGGTTTGGATTGTGCATAAGGCAGGCCTGCTAGATTCTGTTGGTGAATTAAGCGTGTTAATGTCTGTGTTTGTCCTCTTGCATGCAAATGTGCGACCAGAACATTTCCCATGTTACTATTCTACAGGGGCACCATGACAGCAAACTGGGCTTACCATTGCCCAGGACAGCTGTGTCAATTACAAACAAGCCAGAGCACTTTTACCACTATAACAGAATGATGATGAGATATAGCCAGACAACAGTTTTGACTTTGTGGGACTGTTGAACCAAACAATTTACAGTGATACTTCTTTTATCATAATGTCTCATTTGTAATGTAGTAAAATAGATCAAAATGAAAAACTAGCCTGAGAAGACACACAGTATAGGCCTCTAAGTCTCCTTTAGCTCTCAAACTAACATGGATGTTCATTATTTATAATTATCAGATCACATTTTTGAATAATTTATATATTGACTGCTTTGTAAAAAGGTCTGAATTAGTAAAAACAGGCCAGTTGCAAGTTTGCGGAGCTCAAGGTGACGTCTTTGAAAGTCTTGCTTTATCTGTCCACATCTTCAGTTTACAACAATAAATGACCAAGAGAAGCAGAAAGACCTGCCATTTGAGAAGGTAAAGCATGAGACTGTGCTGCATTTTGCTCGACTGGCCAATAACTACAACTCTAGTTTGGTTTTACAATCAGTGTGTTATCATCACAGCACACTGAGGGATTTGCTCTTCACCCATATTCTAGAAACCATCTGAAACTTTTCACAGTGATGTCTGGGGATTATCCAGAATAAGCGTGACATTGCTTCTGTGACGAGAAGTTGCCTTTGAAGTTTTCAGTTCAGTATTTCAAGGCATTGAGCAGCTCAAAGATTGTTTTTTTTTTTCTCACCTGCACCTAAGGCAGAAATCTCAGATAAATGTCTCCCAAGCATATTTGACTTGATGCTCTGTGGCCTGGTTAGAAAATAGTATAATAATTTTCTTTGACATTTAGTTTGAATCATTTGATTGAGCTATATCTTCAAATACACATTTCTAAAAGCTAAACTCAAACCCCGAGATTGCATTTTTCTGACAATACATAGCAGGTAAAACTATGGAACAATTAAAACAAGAGTTGAAACAAACATTGCTGGTGGACTCCAGTATGTTTGCTTAAATAATTCATCATCAGTGTTTACTTGCATTGTTGTATTTTGGATCAATTTGGACAAAATGTGAGCAAAGCAGTTACATTTCCTGCACTTCTTACTGAAAGGTTTCTGTCTAGGTCATTAAACGACATCTTCTAGCTGCCTTCTTTAAACCGCTAACACTTCTGAGGTACAAATCTCTTCCACAAGGATTTTAAATCACTAAACATCTGACTTCATATTTGGATGAACTTCACACGTGTGCAGCAGTAACACTCAGTCTATGGAATGTTCACTCTGCGTGGATGACTGCGATTTCTTCCTTGCAGCAAAGCTTGATTTGGCATTGAGAAATACAGAAACTGCATGATCAAAGTTTGGATTCTTTAAAGGATAAAGCCATGTAGTGTTAAAAATGCCATATTAATTTTACCATATGTCGTTCAAGATTTGTGCTCTTAATGACATTTCCGAAATGCTGATTTTAGGTTTGTTTACTGTGTTCTAGGTTTCTCCGTTAACTGTATTTTCTAATTGCCACTGAATACTAACTACAGCTGAAGGAGATGGGAATGTTGTTGGTTATTCATATGTTTGATCTTGGACAAAGATCGAATTGACCTGATGATGGCACAAAACACAAAAAATCAGGGACTCACCAATGGCTTTATTAAGCATAAATTAATTTAGTTTCATTTTAGTTTCAGTCAATTTATGCACCAATAAAATACTGAATTTTTAACCACAATGTTAAAGATGACGGATGTGTGCAGTTGAATCTACAACTAAAGTCAGAGGAGAAATGCACAGAATGCACTTCCTCAAATATCCATCACACTCTTTTGTGCAACACGAGCTGTCATTTGTCTGTGAACTCAGCAGATCAACTTTGTTTTTACTTGACACTCTGATGTACACTGCCTGTCCAAAAAAGAAGTCGCCACCTGGATTTAACTAAGCAAATAGGTAAGAGCCTTCCATTGGATAATTAGTGCAGTGATGAATATGTTTCAGCTGCAACAACTTATTTAACCCTAGTTGATGCAGTGAGGAGCTTCTCATTTCTTTAACAACCGTGTCAGAAGACATATCCTGTAGTCATGGAAAGGATGTTAATCTGTCTCAATTATTGGCCTGCATCAAGCAAAGAAAACAACGAAGGAGATTTCTGAAACTACTAAAACTAGGTTAAGAACTATCCAACACATCATTAAAACCTGGAAGGATAGTGGCGAACCATCGTCTTGGAGGAAGAAATGTGGTCGGAACAAACTCTTGGATGATCATGACTGGAGGTAAATGTTTGGTGAAATCAACAGTACAACTTGTGGCTATGTATAATAGTGAAAGTTAGAGGATTTTAGCACACCCAATGCAAAGGGAGTGGTTCATGGAGCGTGAGACGTCATTTTTACACATAGATTGGCCTCCACAGAGTCCAGATCTCAGCCCCACTGAAAATCTTTGGGATGTGCTGGAGAAGACTTTGCGCAGCGGTCTGACTCTCCCATCATCAACATAAGATCTTGGTAGAAAACGAATGCAAATCTGTACAGAAATAAATGCTGTGACATTGCAGAAGCTTAGTGAAATGATACAACAGCGAATGAGTGCCATACAAAAGTCCAACAAAATATTAGAGTGTGATTTTGTTGTTGTTGTTGTTGTTGGACAGGCAGTGAATATGTTGCATCTTCTGTTGTGCAGGGGATTGTGGGTCAGAAAAGCCAGAAAGCATGCTGGCTTCCATTCGTCAAAATGTGACCATATGTAGTAGGACATCCTGGTGTTTCTGGTAGCTCTGCAATATATCATTTCAATATTGACATCTAAATGTACACGTGTACAACAGGCAATAGTTTACGAAGTAAAGCAAATTTGCTCAAACACATTATGAAATAAGTTGTTTTTTTTTGTTGCCTGATGCAAAAAGAAAGCTTGCAGGGTTCTCATTTTCCATGACTAATCTACAAGAGACGTCTGTGTGATGAAATATAATTTACTTTAAATTTAAGGGTTCTTCGATACACAGTTTTTTTTTCTTAACTTTTTCCACCAGACTCTGAATTTATTTCGCATACAGATTCCACGTATGCACAGCAAAATGAGAGAGGAACAGGAGAAAACATTAAAAGGGAAGGTTTGGTTGCAAAAAGAAATGCGATTGCATGTCAGAAAGGAAGGTGTGGACCAGGAATCGGGTCTTTCAGTTGTTGCTACTATATGAGGAATCACAACTTATTTGTCCGACCATTTGAATCAACACAAAGCCACCACAAATAAAGTAATCTGATCAAAGTTTCTCTATTTTTTTCAAAGTATATCACAGAAAAAGTAAATATTATAATGTCATTTTTCACATATCACTCATTAAATGTCACTTAAAATTTAAAATACACTTTTGCACAGGACACTTGTATTTAACGTCTATTGCTTTAACTGGAATCCCATTAGGAAGTGATCTCTTCACAATTAATATTTAAAGAAGAGTGATTTTAAAATGCAATGACTATATGTATGGTCAGTATTGTCATAGAGATTGGAAACATGTGATCCTTAAAGTTCTTTTCTATCTAATGTGAAAGCTGCTTTTTGATTACATTCCATTTGCTTTCCAGCAATTCATCTTATGAAAGGACACTTGACACAGTGATGTTTAACAGAACTTAGACATGTTTATCCAGTAGTTCTAGCTGAACGAACTTTTCCTGCAGCCTGATAAGCATGACATTAGCTCTCATCTTCTCAGCTGCGTGCAGATCTCTTTGTGTTTTAAGCACAAAGCAGCTGCATCTTGATAAATTCTTGGACTTTGTGTTTGAGCTGACCTGTCATCATTGCTCGGAAACTGGAGGCATCTTCATCTCACCTCATTTTTCTTACAAATGGTGATCACAGTCGGCTGGACATGATAAAAGGTCTCTCATTTTGGTACTTGGCACGTTTATGAAATAGTTCATGAGGGTAAAAATCCCCCCTGCAATGAGAAACATTCAACAAGATGACAGGTTTAAGCTGAAATGTTTTGTCTACTGTCCTGATTCAGTGTTACTTTGTCTATAATTTTTTAGCTCAGTATGTTTTTGAGGGATTTCTATTGACCTCAAGAACTTTTGTAGCAGTAAGCTTTTGGTAAAAATATGACCAGTAGAACTGATGTTTATCTCTCTGAGCAGCTGCATAGGGTTGTCCTTCTGATGACAATCGTTCTTGCAATGACATACAACCATGTGGTAAATATCTCTTGATTTCCAACCACATATTTTACAAATAGAATCATGAGCAAAAAAGTGTTTAATGCTTTTGATGCAGCTTTCATTTCATCCCAATGTGACTTTGAGTCAAGTAGGCTGTGTGACAATTTTGTCTACTAGGGTTCCTGAGTAAGAAGCTAAGAAAGAACTTAATAAAAATAGAAATAAAAGCCATAGTTTATGGATGTAGTGAAAATTTAAGGAACTAAGACTTGTTGCCTTGATCAGTTTCAGTAAATCTTTTTTCCCTTTTTTACCTTTTTTTGAATAATATGAATTTGTAAATATTATAAGTGTTATGAAATTATTCCAGAGGCTTTATTGAATATGATGCCTTCAGTGGACTTTCCTGTCCAAACTAATTTATCACTTTCTGGCAGTGCCAAATATCTTCGTGATTAGAAAAGCATATTGCAGGTGCTGTGGGATTTATTACCTTACATTGCATGTTTCCTCAGAAATAAGTCAACAAAAGTAATCTTGAAGGTGCTACACTGCAGGCAAAAACAGGTAACGGGAGTTCTTACTGCTTTTTAAGGCTGATTTGATGCACTGTTGTGAGAATAATGTTTCCTCAGCATCTTTCAGTTCATTGTTTTGGTTTTATGATCTGCAGCTTTAATATGTTTGTTGACTTCTATAGCTCTGCCAACACATTTGATAAGCTTCAGTATACCTGCCAAGCATCAAATATCAGGTGAAGTTAGCCACGAGCCAATAAACATAGTGAAGCATTTAGCGACCAAATAGTTTTTTTTTCCTCTGGAGATGGTGGCGAACCAAAAGGAACAAAAAGAAGGAAAAATCTGGTGGACGTGTAAATAGGCCATGTTTGTCCTACCAGCTGGGATAAAATATTCTAGCTGTTTCCACTTCACTGAAGCAGCCAAAAAGTTGTTCAACTAAATATTTCTCAGCAAGTAACAGAGCAGCTGAGACACCCTGAAAAGCTACGAAATTAAGACAAATCACAAAAGGCAGCAATCAGCCTGTTCTGCACTTCAAAAGAATGAATACCTGAGATGTTGAAGGTAATTGTTTAGTTTATCTGCTGCTCACCTGGTTGACTTTTGAAAAAATTAAAAACATTCAACATGGGTCTCTGGACACAGTGGAGAAGACAACCTCAAACAGATCAAACCTTTTAATTACTTTGTAGATAGTTTTTCTGTCAGAACTCTGGTGACCTTAGTGTATGTGTTTGTGTGTGTTGTGTTGGTGGTGCAGATGATGTATTAGGTTGAAGGCTTCCCTGCAGATGTAGACTGCAACATATCATCTCATGTAATGTTTGCCACATTGTGCACAGGTTTGGTTTCTCATGTTAATCACACACACGATCCAAATTTCATTTTCTTGACTGATGGAATATTTCAGTTATGCATCACAGGCCGCCTTTTATCAGACATAAAAGAATCTTGAACAGTTAATGATCAGTTGCAGACATCTCTGTGCTTCCTGTCAACAGCAGAGAAAAATGGGGTGCTGTGTCGCCTAATGCTGCTTGACAGCTGGTTTGAAATATACTGTATCTACATGATGTATTTATTTTAAGCCGGTTGTACACTTTATGCCCTCTGTACAGCCGAGCCAGTATCAACAGTTATCGATGAGCAGCCGGTTCATCTGCACATTAAAGAGAAACAGACTGACTGAATGGGCTGCAGTTGTTGGGCAATTAGTGCTTAATGGTTTTACTCCACAGACTGTATTGCATCTTAGAGATGCAGTTTTAAAGAATTCCTTTTAAACACGTCAACAATTAAAATTTAATTGTTGGTCAAAAATACAGTGGGCATTTCTTTTATATGCAGATAAAACTGTTTCTAACCATTGACAATAAAGTTGGCTGCAAAATCAGCTCAGATGCTTTCAGAATTTGACTTTACTTAAAACTGGTATTCATCAACTGGCTCAACAAAATTCTCAGCATTAGACACAGCAGATGAGTTGCAGACTTCCACAATAAATATCCTGTTACATTATTATCTCCTCGTAGTGAAGAAGTGTCGCTGAAACATTTCATGACTTTAGTTTGAAAGTTGTTGTAGTCAGAGTCTTGCTGCTTCTAAATGTTAGCAGCGATTCTGAGGACACATTTAGGTCACAGCCTGTGTTTGCGTACTAGCAAAAATCCTAGCTTAGCATTAGCATGAGCCTCGGGTAGCTAAATAAATCAGACAACTTGATGTGCCAGAGTTCATCAACATGACTGTTGCAGTTAGCAGTTACACAGCAGCGAAGTGCACTTGGTTTATGGACTCATATGGGTGGTCAGCAAACACACCTGTACCTCCATCTCATTAACTTTTGGTCCATACTCAGCCCGAATCTACCAAGACATAGTTACAGTATTAGAAGACAGAGTTTTTTTTCTGACTCAGAATGGTCCTTTAGGGGATGACAGTTCACTACAGTAAGGTAATGGTGTGTTACTTTAACAGGCAGAAATCTCTGCCTTTTCCTATCATTTCTCATCATATGACGAGCAAAAATGTCCATCATGCTGGAGTAAATGAAACCTTAATTTACAACAATGGTTAAAAACAA
This sequence comes from Amphiprion ocellaris, assembly GCF_022539595.1. NCBI lineage: Eukaryota > Metazoa > Chordata > Actinopteri > Pomacentridae > Amphiprion > Amphiprion ocellaris. The sequence continues at coordinate 17,918,457 of NC_072782.1, read as the reverse complement.
TTATTCTTTCTCTATTTTTATCATTTTGGTGCTGGCGATTTCCCTTCTTACTGGCTTAAACCTCTTTGTTGGACATTAAAAAAAAACCCTCAGACATAGAAAAGGTTTCAGCACACATTTTAAATCTATCTTGTAGACTTACCACAGGGCGTTTTATTGGACCATTTTTCATACATATGAAAAACTAAAGTTCTCACAGTGGAAGACGTCACAGGAGTGAGAACAATCAACTTCATGCTCCCACACATTTTCCATATGTCTCCGTCCAAGTGCAGACCGCAGAGTTCCTGCAGCTGTGTGCATAAAAGCGCTGAGTAGCAGCTAACTAAGGCCAGACTGAGTAGCCTCTGTGAAGACCAGCCATCTCCCACAGTGGAGAGATGTCAGCAGGATGGAATGAAGCCGGCCTGAAAACCAGGGAGCTCCTGCTGGAAGCTCCCCTCAGCACACAGAACCACAGTTAGAACTTATCCGAGGCTCTTCTCAGCTGCATCCTATGACTTATGAAGGGCAATTTCTGAACACTGGTGTTTTTGAGCCACGCTATCAAGCAGAGAGCTCTGTAGTTACTTAATGAACTGAAGCTTTTTTAAATATGATTTCTTTAGACCACCCAAAAGATGTTCACCACTGTGATTACATTTATGTCTATGAGATAATACTACACATGGTTTTCTGTTTCCCCTCTTAATATGTGGTTTCTAGTGAGGTCTCATCTCAAGTTTAAATGAAAATACATTACAGGGTAAGACCGCAAAGATCTCATTTGAGTCTTCCACTTCAGTCTGACACTGTTTCCTACATTTAAATAGCACTAATTTGTTTTGGCAATGCAAGAGGGAAGAATGAATCCTGCATTTCGTTGGCAATATTTTTAGCTGAAGGAGATTCTGCATTTTTGTGCTGCACATCAGTCGTATTTTTGGTTTTGCTGAGGCCAAAATAACACTCAGTTTTTCATCAAGACATTGATCTTTCCTTACTATGTTAACTGAGTACCACAAGTGCCCATACATACCATAAAAACCTACTTAAGGTACTGAAAGTTCCTTTTTAGTGCGCGAGCAGATATGGTGGAAACAACAAATGAAATATGTTGTTTCTAATCATCTGTTTGAACATTTTGCAACAGGGCAGATTCATTCATTAAAATGATTCCCCTTTTAGTCTTATTAGTCCGCCAAGGAGCGTGGCAGAATTATATGACGATTGGCGTGCGTTTGTTTGTCTGTCTGTGCACAACATTACTCAAAAACGGAAAAACGGATTTGAATGAAATTTTGAGGGAAGGTCAGAAATGACATAAGGACCACCTGATTAGATTTTGGCAGTGATGCAGTTTATACTCTGGATTCATGGATTTTTCTGGGATTTCCTTAGCATTGCAAGATAGCAGCATAGCGTCACTGTAACTATGACAACAAGTGAACACTACATCAGCTGCCTGCAATTGTGATCCTACAACAAATCGACCGCTGCGGACTTATCGGAAATGAGACAAGGAACAATTGATTAAATTGTGGGGGTCCCATCAATTCCTGCTGCCCACTACATATTTAGGTCACGTGATTCGGTATCCGTACATAATGTACACATGCATAACACACGCCTGTGCTCAGCACAAGGTCATTTTGTTTGTGGGTACATCTATATTATATGGCCACATTCTATGTTGCTGTGATTTCTGATCATAAATAATAAAAAAATGCTGCATTTCTACAAAAATATGCTGCATTGCTGACAGTGCCATATGGGGGAATGAACAGCCTTGGCAGAGTACCGCACTCTCTCAGTGCTTTTCTAGTTATATTTATTTAGAAATGTATCTAACTGACAAAGACTAGCAGCATACATTTGTAATCATTTACAGAAGACGGGATTGTGCTCTGAGATTCGCTATGTCTTGTGTCCTCATTAAATTTAAGTGGGTTTCCTGATTTACCACAGTATGTATGGTTTGAAGCAGGGCTTGGGATGCAGATGTGGGATTTCCCATAAGGTAAAAATGAGTCTGAGGGATAGAAGGATTATTGACAAGATAGGAAATGAGAAAAAATGTCTGCATCAAACAGACTGTTATTTAAAAGTCATAAGCTCCAATGTACCATAGAAATGTTCCAAATAAAACACAGAGTTTGCATGAATGTCATCAACACCCCAGGGAGGATTACAGTCTAATGCAGACACAAATGCTCAACATGATATCGGAACTGACACATTCACAGCTTCTTCTTTCTGGTAGATTTTCGTCATTTGGGACTGTGCTGATTTATTCTAGGACACTGTACACTGAGTGTTCATTGCAGTTAAAAGCTTATGAAAGTCTTCAAACTTCACTATTATTGTAACAATAATATTGTGCAAACATTTGAAATAATCCATTTGTGATTTTCTGAAAAGTACATCAAAGGGAAGCATAGAAACGCCACGCTTTGCCACTGTCAAAAAATGTTCTTCATAGTTAAGTAATCATGGCAAATAGAGTCAAAGGTAATGAGTTTATTTTAAAACTCTGACTGCAGAAGATGACATCTGCTTCTGAGTTTTCTCTGCGGCTTTTCAGAAAACTCTGTGTGGTTAATAACCCCTGAACATCCTGACTTCACTGGGATCACTGAGGCGTGCAGCAGCAACAAAAGACACTGCTAATGCAGTCAATGCATGCTTTATTTTTCTTTGTCTGTTTTAATTGACAGTGATAATTTCTCTCCCAACTGAAAAAGACCATTAACTCAGGAAATTAACTGATCAAAAGGAGAGAATGAAGCACTCACAAAACTGAAGACTAAATTGGATTGTGACGCCTGTAGCACCTGACACACAATCACATACGTAGTTTCACTGTTGTTTAAGCAACAGTTTGAAGTGTAATACCTTATCTAACATGATTAAATATTGTTTCTATTAGTCATTCTACTGTTCTTCCTGCTCCTGCGATGGTGATGTTAGTTAGTTCACTTTGTTCCAAACTGAAATAGCTCAACAGAATATTGAGTGGATTGTCAGAAAATTAATCAAAACATTGTAGAGAGCACCTGCTAATCAGAGCTTCAACTAACAGTAAATTTTTTTGTCAGTCTGTCAGTTATTTTCTTGATTAATCAATTGGTTGGTTGGTCTATGAATTTTGCAATTGTTGTGGAAAGATTGTAATCAAAAATTAAAGTAATCTAGTAGCTCTTTCGTTCCTCAGATGCTGAGAGTGCATGAAGACTCTTGTGTTCACTCTGTCAGCAAACAGCAGAGCAGTTGGTGAGCTTTGCTGACGGTTAAGACATTTCAGAGTCAGCAAAAGCAGCTCTAGAAAGAAAATAAACCTGGTGGACTGAGAGGCTGCCGATCTTTCTGAACTGAACAGCCATTAGTTAATCAGGTGCGTTGTAGCAGTCTGATCAAGTTAGTTCTGGCATGTAAAACTGAGAAGCCATCTATATTTGGGGAAAAGGGAAATGGTTAAAGGAATCGTCTTCACATCTTACCAGTCTTTTCTTTACACCTCCAGGTTCATGAAAACCACAAAATGGATCTTGTCCAAATGGGACCATTAAGATGTGGCCATATTTGCTGTGATTACTTACAAAAGAAGAGACGCTCTGCAGCTGCGCTTTGTCAACCTGAGAAGCACTATATGATTAGACTTGTTACCAGAATTTTCAGTTTTTTTGTACACATTCAGAATCATTAGCTTGCTGTCATTGCTGGTATTTTTGCTGTGATTTGCTTTGTGCATATGCTTGTTAGTTATTCTTGAAAAGGCTCATTATTAATTGTGGCTTTGTAGGTAATTCTAGCGTAGAGCAGTGTTACCAGTTTTAGCTTACTTATAACAACCATTTGACTAATGGCTTGAATTACCAACTACTAGTCAACTCAGACTCTGACTTCCTCCCACAGTCCAAAAACATGCTGAGGTTAATTGGTGATTCTAAATTGTCCGTAGGTGTGAATGAGAGTGTGATTGTTTGTCATTATATGCAGCTCTGTCTACCTGCCTTCATCCTAAGTCAGCTGGGATAGACTCCAGTCCCCTATGACCCTAATGAGGATTAAGTGGTGTATAAATAATGGATGGATGGATAGTCAACTCAGAAAATGTTTGGTTGGGACTCTAAGAAGAGTTAAATGCTGGAGTTGTAACCTGAATATAAACTAAATGCGGCCTCTTTACCACACAGGACATGGCAGATTATGAACATAATAGATCCTGGTAGATCTCCACTGTGCCCTGAATATAAATTGACCGTAGGGACCTATAGGCTTTTGCAGTCTCAAAATATCTAACTTCTGGTCACGTACCAGTAAACAGAAAACCACAACATGAAAGCACAGGATCTGTGAGATTTCCACATAAAAACAGAACCACAGATATAAGCAGAAGCTGTTCAAGTTCTTTTTTGGCTGTATACTATTACCATTACTATTAATAATAGAGACTAAGTTTGGGGTTAAAGCGAAATGTCTGCTTTGTGGTTGTATAGGAGGCTCTGTTGAACCACTTGCCCAGAGATCAAATTGATTTAATCTAAAGAAAAGGTGGGATTGGAGGCTCAAGATTAATTTATATTTTCATAACAATAACTAAGGGACGGTTAAAAAAAAATCATGACAATAAGAATACATATCCAGTGTTTTCTTCTTCTTAGTTCAGACACAGGATCAATACTTACATGATATATTCATTACTGCACTGTTAAATAAACCATAAAAGGAGAAAAAAACAGCTTGATGAAAGGTGGCAGCAGTCCTGTAATCCATAATTTCAATTATAATGATATTATCAGCAGTGATGATTGATTGTTGATCTTATTAAGAATACTGAGTCCTGCGGTTGATTAACTCAACACAGCTGTTAATAAAGAGTCACATTTAGTACAGATCATTCACCAGTGTCACTGTAATCCCTAAATTAATGCCTGGACGTGCAGATCCTCTAATCTGTAGAGAGCGCAAGCTCATTAGAGCTGCCACTGAGAAAACAAAGGGAGTAGATCTGTACATGGTCACTGGTTTTGGTCGAAGCCACTTTCAGCTGTAACTGCGATCAGAAGCTCTCTGCAGATCTGCTGGCAGGCCTGAGAAGTGACTAGTAAGGGCTTTGTGGTGCCTTCAGAGCCATATTAGTTCATGTTTGTGTGAGCTGTGACACCTCTGGTCTGCTCAGCGTCTGCACATGGCCTTTAGTTTGACAGTGAGGATGTAATGCCACATATGAGGGTGCATTTCTGTCTTCTTTTTTTTTTTTTTAATCCCTGCTGCATGTTAGTTGTCACTTAGATTACCAGTGTTAACTTTATCAGCATAATGAGATGTTAAACAACATTTGGAGGTTTCTAGACACATAAGTCTACCACAGCTGACCGCTTGCTGACAATATTTTGTTAAATGAAAGTATTTAATTTATTCTCCCGTTAAATCATCTGCCTGTACCAGTAACTTGCTGTTATTCTGCACTTTAAACAACCCTCCAGTCCACTGAAATTAATTTTTCTGATATTTGCCACCACTTGACCAGCTGTGATCTTAAAAACAAACCAATAGCAGATGGAGTTTCTTACAACTGTCCTACAAGTGTCACAGGCTTGCAAGAGTTATAGTAGGTCATTAAAACTAATGAGATCACGTAAGAGGGAGCTTCTCGCTGCTGCCGTGTTTACGAGTTACTGACAGTTTGCTGATAATAAATCTGGTGATCCTCTCTGGAAAAACTTCACAGTCTAAAGTCTAGATAAACAGATATGGTTCAGTACAATATTAGATTGTGACTTGTTCATTATGTTTACTAGTGGATAAGTTGTGAAAATGACAACAATCTGAATTACAAGGTTTATAAAAAGTATTCCCCTCCTCTGGAAGTTTCTGTGTGTTTTGGCTTAAGTGGATTTAATGTGGCTTTTGTGCACTGATGTCAAAGAAACCACAAAAACTGTCGCTGATGCCAGAATCAAGAGGCATTACAGGTTCATAAAATGGAGAAGACAAAGCCACAGTTCAGTTGGGAGAGAAATAAGACAGCAAAGGACTAAAAGAGGCCACAGACCAAAGAAAAGAATCCCAAGAAGCCCAAAAGAAGAACCAGTTATGTCAGTTATTCCGTCTACATGTCACCACCACCTGTCTGTCACTAAACTGTCAACCAACATACATGTCAGACAACATCTTCAAGACCTTGTGACAAAGAATCTTGAGATTTTTGAACTGTTTCTTTGTTTTGCTACATCTACCAAAATCCACAGAGGCTGTGACTGAAGTTAAAAAGATGAGAAAAGGACAGCACAGTCGGATTGTTGAGTAACTGCTGTATTTCTGCATTTATAACACTTGAATCCATTTTTGCTGTTCTTTGTCATTACTATATTAGATCAAAGAGTTTTTTTTTTAAGTGTGAGTAGCCTCCACTCTGTGATATAAATGCACAGGTTGTGTGATTATGGGTCAGGTCTAGATATATTCCTAACAACTAATTTCCCTGTGGATTAAATGGAAATTTAAATTTCAACCAGTCAACCTGTCTGAAAATAAGGAAACACCCAGAACCGGTAATTATAGTGTTCAGTAATCATATTGTATTTTAAATGTGGCTAAAATTTGTGGCACTTAGTGTCATGAATATGAACACTGCCTTGCAGAGTGTGACCAAAGCCAGAAATGCAGGTACCAGCAGTCTTGTTTCCTTGCAGATAAACGTCCACATGTCTGTGCTGGATGTGGTTAGCTGAGCTCCACTAGAGCGGTTGTATGTCAGTTTATTCTGAACTACTTTTAATATCTGGGTCACCGTGTGGGGTCAGAGGTTTGCCGCTGTCTGGTGGCTGCATAGACGACATCATAGACACAACAGTTTGCTGATAATGTACAATGATAAAATTAATAACAAGAAAAGCACTCAGAGTGTGCAGTACTCCGCCAAGGCTGCTCAGTCGTTGTATGATTTCCAATCAGTCCCGATAAGTCCGCAGCGGTCGATTTGTAGTACGATCACAATCATGTCACCAAGCAGATGTGGCATTCATTTGTTGTCATAGTTGCAGTGACGCCGTGTCATATCTAGCAATGACACAGAAAGCTATAACAAATCCATGGATCCAGACTATAAGCCGCTGCCAAAGTCTTATCAGGTGGTCCTTGCATCATTTCTGACCTTCCCTGAAAATTTCATCCAAATCCATTATTACGTTTTTGAGTAATGTTGCTAACAGGCAAACAGATGGACAAACATATGCCAATCATCACATAACTTCTGCATAACAACTGCATTCCTTGGTGGAGTAATAATTTATTTACTGGGCAGCATTTCATAGGTGCCAATATTTAATTGTTCAGTCAAGTAATCACACACGTCCACCATCACAAATGCGGCCTGTTATTTGTTGATCTCTACTCTGAAATTAACATTTCCATATCAGCTAAAGTATATTTTCAGTCTACATAACATCCATCAACAGTAACAATTTCTACAAATAGAAGATCTGTGGTGAACCAAACTATTTCCATGAATATTCTTAGGTGAAGCCAGTGACGGTTCCAGTGAAAACACAGTTGGGAGGATTTTAGGAAGAGGACAGTTAGTAGCTGGATGAATCTCATCACTTCAGCCCGTTATGAAGGTTTTAAGAATCTGGTTCTTTATTCCATCAGACAGCTCAATGTGATGGTGGCACAGGAGTACTGTTCTGTAGAGTCTGTATGACACTGGTAAACAGGCTGTTAGAGGTCAAAGTGACAAATCTGATGTCAACAGAATGATGTAGATTATTACTAATAAAAAACACAAAGTCCACCCTGTTTGACAGGACAGATTGGAATCATGACTGATGCAGTCAGGACTTAAATGTCACACCACTGTTAAATGAGATCCAAGTTGCAGTGAGTCACTATTGTAATCATGATTCTGGCTGAAACAGAGACATTTAGTTCATCTCCTTAGTTTGCCAGAGTGTGTCTGAAGGACATTTTTAAACATAGTACACTATTTAAAGGGTATTTAATATTTCCATCTACTTCTACAGTACAGAATATGAACACAACAGCCATGACTGTAGTCTGACTTCCTCTGTTTAGGATTCCCTAACTAGAAAAGATCCAAGAGTACACATGCTGGACTTCATCTCAGCAGCAAGACTCAGTAATTTCATACCTTCGTAATTAAACATAATCTAAATCATGCTATCAGTACTGACACAGACTATGTCTAGATGCAAACACACACAAAGTAAGTGACTCACTGACTCCTTCACTGTACACTGGTTGTCCTCTTTGGCTATATGATCAAAATGATCCTCTCTAGTTAACTCATCGGAGTTGTATAATGATATCTTCCATGTTAGATGCAGGGCATAAACACACATGTACACAAACAGGGAGAAGACCAATGGTGAAGTCTTTTTTTTGTCTGTAATACATTCATGTTTGGAAAAAGAAAACTGCCGCATTTATGAGTATAATGATTCATTTGAGGTGAACAGTTAACTGTGAAACCAAAAGCTCTATGATTAAAGTCTTCTGTGCAAGTCACACTGCAGACACTTTCTTTTTGCAGATTACAGACTACTAGACCGAGTAGCATGTCCACACAGTTGTAAGGACTGGATGGATCCGCTGTAATTTGTAGGAAGGAAGGTCACTCTATGAACTAGCAGAGTAGGCTCTCAAAGCAGGAAAATAAATGTATCTCAGTGCACAATAGAAATGAATCCACAAAAGAATCCCAAACAGCCTCTTCTGCAAACAGAGTATCTCAAAAATTCAATTGAAAGAAATGTGAATTTAATGAACTGTAGCCCAAGGGTAAAGTTGTTTTATTACTGACTCTGCTGATTTTTTCCTCAACAGAAATATTCAGAGTTGACATCTTCAGGGTGCTCGTTATGTCCAAACTCAGCTCAAAACACTAAGATAATAATTGTATTGTCTTATAGGATTGCAAAACTTGGGAAACACCCCTCTAGGACTGAGAAATCATGACATTTTTGCTTGAAAAGTGACACAATCACACTGTAGAAATGTTTCCATACAGCTGTCAAGTGAATTTGAGCCGCACTGATCAAATCTCACAAAAAGAAAATGCGAGTTAAGCTTGTTACGATTAATTGCTTTGGAATGAATAAACTGTAGTGTCGTCAGTAGGTGGCGGTGTAGGCTACATTAGCTGTAATAAACAGAGTAGAGGAAGCCAGAAAACGAAGCCCCAAATAAGCTCAAGGAAGAAAAAGAAAGAAAAAAAAGTTCTATAACAGAAAAATGAGCAGTCTTTTCAAATTGTTTTCGGTCAAGAGAGTTGTAATTGTTCTGTCATGTCAGCTGGTATCAGTCATGTTAAACGCTGTCCGGAGATAAATGTTTGCTATGTCCGAATGTATTCGAAAATCCCCCATTAAGCAGAATGTACATTCTCGAAAAAGTAAGAACCACATGGAGTGAGCACGAAACTTTTTGGAGAAATTTGGAGTCTTTCTTTTTTTTCAAATCTTGCAGTTTCCATTAACTTTTTCTAATGCCATACTTCAAAAACATATGATGTAAACACAGCTGCTGTTCAAGCTAACCAGTATTGAAAGACAATCCATTTACTATCATGAGATGAGTTGAGAAGATGGCATTTTTGCTTTCAAAATGCTTAAACCAAACAATTTTCAACAATTTGTGGCCTTGGACTGCTTCCTGTGCATTACCTCAAAGACATCTCTAAAAAAACTTAGCTTTCAGGTCAGGTTTAAACCTTTTCTTGAAGCTCAGACTGTCTTCTTAGTGTAATCTGCATTGTGATCTTACCCAGCTCATATTTTGGTAGCTTGTTACAGCCACACATTGAACAGACACGTAGAGGTGTAGCTCTTAGGGTGGCAGATGTCTGTCAGACTTTCTTGTTCCCAACACTATTAATCCTAACAACACTGGTGGTCTGACCTTTTCTATAGCGCCCCCATCAGGTTGACATTTTTGCATTTTTATGATACTTCAACTTCTGGATGTATAGCCGTGAAATTTGGTTCAAACTTCATGATTTAATGATTTTCCGGATCCCCCGACCTTTCCTTTAGTGTCACCATGAGGCTGACATTTGTGGATTTGAGTCAACACCTAGTAAATGCCTTGAAATTGAATACAGATATTCATGCTCCCCTGAGGATGACTTGAAATAAGTTTTTGGTGATCTCTTTGCTTCTCATTTTAATTTGTCCAAGACTCTTTATGACCAAATAACTGTGAAGCAATTAGTTTCCATCAGTCTCAACTATATTTTGTGTTTATGGTGAAGTAGGAAAAGTTTGCTAACGTTGTCATTATTAGCACGTTAGCGTGTCGACACTGGCATCAGATTAAAGCACAGCTGATGTAACTGCAGCCTCACAGAGCTGCTACATTTAGTAGGAGACATGGTTGCTTAAGTGTTTTGTTCCATGTTTGCAGACATTCCTCAGATTGTCTTGTAATCATAACTGCCATTTGTTAATAGTTTCAGTAGCAGTGGCTTGCAAACGTCTGATGGTTTGTGTCTGAACCACATGGACTGTGTAGCACAGTTTAGTACATGTGAAACACAAGTGGAGTCTTAAATTAAAAGGGGCCACAGTGTGACCTATTTTCTCGGTTCCACACACATTTTCTTATTCCTTCTGGCCGCCCTCAGACCCGATCCTCAGGGTCTTCTCAAGCTCAAGAGAAGATTTGATGATGAATGGTGACAGATTTTATGAGTCAATCCTCAGAACCTCTTCATCACATGCTTGAACTTTTTCAGACAAACGTATACATCTGCTCTACTCTGTATTATGACATCCTGAAGTACAGGCACTTGTTGTCTTTGTATTTTGCAGCTTTGTTTACAACACGCAACCATCCTGCAATGAAAAGTGACAAATCTACTTAGCTGTGTTGTGTCATTAGATTAATCAGGATTTATTGTCCTGTTGGTCCGTCAGCTGTACTCTCTGAGATCCCCTTTTCTTCTCATTATAGGCAGGAGCTCGGTTTGGATTTTGTTTTTGTTTTGTTTTTCCTTAAAGAAGGTGTAAGTGGATGTCAAAGCGCATTTAACACTGTTCACAAACCAGAGTCCTGCATGGAGCCATAATAGTATTGAATTTGTACTTTAAGAAAAAATATCAACATATATGAATAATAGCGTATTATTATACATTTATTTTTATTACAGCTGAAAGAAATTAGTCAGCAACTATTTGGATAATCGATTTGTCATTTTTCAAACATAAATGCTGATTATTTAAAGGATTTGTTGCCCTTTGGATAACTGTAGTATTTTTTTTTTATGTCTTTTTGGGTATTATACAGACCAAAGGTGACCAGGTAATTAAACAAATAACTAGGAATAAATTTAAATCAAATAACTACTGATTGCATTGCTAATTTTCAACATGGTGAAAAAAAATAAAGTTCACTTTGTGGTATGAAGAGGCTACTTAACTGCAACTCATTCTTCTTCATTCAGGCTTCTTTTTCCTCGGCTGAACAATGAATTGGTTTTAAATCGAAATCCTGATTTATAACAATGGAATTAGGAAATGGCAAAGGTTGCAATTTAGTATATCTGATAGGCAGTGTAACTTTTGTAATTGTATGGTGTCCTCCTAGTGTGACAGTCACGTTTTTACTGGTATCTCATGTGGTCATTCTCCATCACACGTTTTAAACTATTACACAGTGAATATTGAAGTGAAGCCTGACTTTTATCACAAATTCTTTAACCCATAGTGCTGAACTGTTTTCTATAACAATAAAAAAACACAGTTTTTTCATCCGATTGTTTTGCATGCCTGTCCTGCAAATTGTGTTCTACACCAAGACAAAATTTATACAGTGGCACTGAAATGATCAGCTAATTATTTGTTTAGTAAATTGATAGAAAATGTATCTATGAATAAATGTAAGTATCAAACATTACCGATAGCTTTTTAGTAAATTATTTTTCAAAGTTATTATTCAATAAACCAAGAAAAAAAACTAAGTGAATGGAAATTTTTTGTTAATTGCAGCCCTGGTCCACTGTTGTGCTGTTGGACAACTTAAAAATGTCACCCAATGATTGCAGACTTTCTCCTGCACAGAGGATTTTTTTAATGCTCATTATCGAGATTTTAACAGCCCCACAAAAAAATCACCAGAGACCAAATGATAAGAATTAAGGATGGAGTATATCTATGTATAAATGTACACTACTGTTCAAAAGTTTGGGGTCACCCAGACAATTTCATGTTTTCCGTGAAAACTCACACTTTTATTCATGCGCTAACGTAATTACACAAAGGTTTTCTAACCATCAATTAACCTTTCAACACCATTAGCTAACACAATGTAGCATTAGAACACAGGAGTGATGGTTGCTGGAAATGTTCCTCTGTACCCCTATGGAGATATTCCATTAAAAATCAGCCGTTTCCAGCTAGAATAGTCATTTACCACATTAACAATGTCTAGACTGTATTTCTGAATCATTTAATGTTATCTTCATTGAAAACTACTGCTTTTGTTTAAAAAATAAGGACATTTCTAAGTGACTCCAAACAGTAGTGTATGTATAGTTTTAAGCAGTTTTGGTTAAATTTACTCAAAATAGGCATTTTTTTCAAATGGCTATAAATGACAGAAAAAGGCCACAGTGACTAATTACTGTATGTGAACAGATGTTTACCGTCATGGCCACCACCCAGAATGCTCCTTCTGAGTGGAACAACCCTAGATGGTGATAGATAATATCTGTGGACATCGCCAAACTTGGCAAGGTTTTGCCTTTGGAGACCTTAGATGTCTGCAAAATACTTGCCAGCAGTCCATCCAGTAGCTGCTGAGATATTTCAGTGTGGACCAGAGTGGTGGACTAGACTGATGGCTCAGTGTTGCCACCATCAGCGCTGAGCTGCTAGCGTGAACAACAGAAACCTCCCAGTGTTGCAGTCACTGTGTAAAGTGCTCAGTAACCTGTTATTGTGGCATCCTTGAAGAATGTCTCCATGACAGGACCTCACAACACGATCATCTTTTTAGAGCTCCCAACAAACCATAAACTGTATATCTTAACCGGCTTCACAGACTCACTTAAAAGATTTAAGCTGATACTTGCTTTATCCTCGTCTAATCACATTAAGATTAAACTGTGGAGGCTGCGTCCGTATGGTGGCATGCTGCCTGCCTCCCCATCTGAGCTCCCAACACAGTTTTACATTCACGTTCTGGAGTCGACTACCACTGATATCACACGTTCTCCGGCAGCAGCTTGCTTTCATTTCAGTCCAAGAGGAGGGCTGGGCGGTCACAAATGAAGAATGTGTCTGTTTCCTGCTCATCCCATCTGTTAAATGCGTGAAAATCTATCTGTGCAAGAAAAAATAGTGCCTAAGCAAGGAAACATTTCCTTTAGGAACTGGAGATTCTCTTCACTATTTCATATTTGTCACTTTTAATAGTTTACAGGATAATTATTGGAACTATTGACTCAGTAAACGTGCCACAGATTTGTTGAATTAAGTTCTTGGATTCAAAAGAGTGAGACAAAGCTGGAGTCTTTTCAGAGGGATTACTGCGAGTTTAGACGGATGATGGAGGACTAATTTCCTCCAATATGACATATGATCATTTAAGCACATTTGACAAAGACCCTGCTTTATTTTTGCAGGAGAAAATCATAAATCATTATCGCAAAGTGAATCTAGCTGAACGTCTGTCCGCCGTCTACAGTCCTGCTTCACTTTCCTCTCATTGCCCGGCTTTCCCCTCTAATTTTCCGGCTCAACCGCAGGCACCGCCGCTCTGTCATGACTCCCAGTAACAGAGGCATCTCATTTAGAGGCAGCAGCAGCCCAGCTCTGCATCCATTAGTTACAGTGGAGGGAGGGAAAGACTCGCTGCCAGGGGAGGGAGAATGACGGCTATTTAAGGGCTGGAGTTTAAAGCAATGGGTGTCTGACCTAAACACTCCTCACACTTAAAAGACATTCACTCCCACTCTCTCCCTCTCTCTTCCCCCCCTCTCTCTGTCTCTCTCCCTGCTTTTGACTCACTCCCTCTCTGTCAGCAAAGGAGCTGAACTCCAGCCTGAGCTGTGAGGGGAGATAAGGAGCTGGATGAGGGAGGACTGACGGCGCTGCCACCTTGCTGGAGAAGCTGTGACACAACAGACACAAGCATCATTTTGTTGGCTTGGAGGAGCTCTTAGTGGAGGCGTGACAAAAAGTAGATTCCGCCATTGCAGGTAAGAAGAGATATTTATGCATTTCTCCTTGATTGCATTCTACAAGAGGTGGATTTCTTGACTTTTTCTTGACTTTTTGTCTTTTAGTTGCAACTTAGTGTCTTGAGCAGGTTTGCACTGATGCAACATGACCAGAAGGCATTGATTATAGTTTATTGGAGGTGCATTCTTGGTGTATACTGCAACTTCTTCCTCAGTCAGCAGCCAGTGCAGGGATCAGAAGTGATGACTGACTGGCTCGACCATGTGGAAGAGTTAACCCTCAGCTTTGATGCGCTCAGTAGAAGGGCCAGACACTCACAAATTTTGTCAGGTTGTAGATCAATACAGCGAAAAATGAAAATAAACACTGTCCATCTGTGTGTGTTTATGCATAGGGCCAAAAAATACACAAGTACCCCTCTGTCTGGTGAGGTTTTTGCAGCCCGGTGATTCATCACACAACCAGTGCGATGCAATTCAGGTTTCATTGTGCATCATTTTTCCATCATGGAGATTAAATGATGGGAAAAGAGGGAAAGGATTTGCCAGTGTGGGCAAAGAGAAAAACGTACTCCATCCATTCAGTCTATTAGCTCTGCCTAATTGAAATCTAAGTCTGGCTTACGGTCGTTTTAACTTCTGTTTCATCCTTTGTGTGGTGGGTTTGAGTCACCGCTTCTGTCCACATTCAGCAGGAATGAATATTTCAGCTGAAGAAGATCATAATCACTCAGTTTCTCTCATGTACAGTTTTATCCTCAATTCTTCAACTCATATCTGAAATGCACCTCATTTCCCAGTGCGCAGTTACTCAGGCTGGGATGTTTTACAGCCTGCCTGCTATGTGCTGGCTGTTGTGGGATGTGTCTGTGCAGCAGAGAGAAAAGGTGTCTCAGTGAACAACCCTCCATGAGGGACAGCTGGTTTGGTAGCTGCAGGGCTGCACTGTTTCCCTCTGCATGACCTTGACACTGGGAGCAGGGGGCTGATCGTAACTCAGCATCACGCACCTTTTATTACATGCAAAATATGCTAGATTCTTTTTCCTGATGTCCCAATTCCCAGTATTAGCTGAGCAACTGAGCTGTGGCCTCAAAGGGGTGATGGTTAGTGAAGGTGTTTTAATGGGTTTAATAATAATTTAATTTGTCTTTCTGTGACATTAAACTTGTGCTAAAAACTTAAGTCACAATTTTACAATACACATCGGATAAGCTGATGTATATATTTATATTATATTTATTTTATTTTTATTTATATATATATATATATATATATATATATATATATATATATATATATATATATATATATATATATATATATATATATAAAATATAAGTGCATTTTCTGTCAGCTCTGTGACTGTCGGCATGTAAGACCTTTAACACTGTAAATCTGTCAGGCTTCTAAAATCAGGTGTGTTAGTTATGAGCACAGATGGCAGTTTGTAACTCAGCTCTGATGCTCCTGATCATTTACCAGTGAAGGGATTTATTCTCATATCCTGCACAGCAGCAAAATGAACACACGCCAATCAAAAAAATTATAATTTCTTAGCAGATTAATTGACAAAAAGCATGAAAAGTGATTGTTTTAGATGGATTGCTTTGCCCAAAACTCAAATATAATAACTTTACTAATGTGTGTTCAAAGAAAGCAGTAAATCTTCATTTTTAAGAACCCAGAACGGCTCATTTTTGTATTATTTTTGCTTGAAAATCACAAACATGACACTTAATAAAAATCATTAATGGCAGAGAGTCTCGAAACTAAAGTCTGAATCCTGTTTAGGCTCACCTGGGGACACAATAAAACTCAGGGTTATTATTCCTAAAGGCCTATTTGAGGATATTGCCATGCAGCAGTGGAAAAATGTGCAATCTGCTAATGAAGTGCTGTGTTTTCTGTTATTGTATCAGCTACAGTTAGCTTCCCTGCAACGATTTCCAGCTGTTCCATGAGAAGGCTTCGCTCTTTGGAGTTCATGGAAAATAAAAATGTTTAAATCTCACAGACGGATAAACAAGCACGTGCACTCGTTTAATGTCGGCTACTGACCAGAGTCTTGACACGCTGCAAATGCTTTCCATGAGGAGTGTGTCCAGACATGCTGCACTTGTGTTCTTCTCATGGAGTGTTTCATCACCAGCAGCACCCATCAGTCGGCACGTAGACGCGATCAGAGACGACAAACCTACAATCAGATCTACATGCAGTAGCACTTTTTTTTTGATTATGTGGACAAGTACCTCAGTGGCTTTTTTTCCCCCCTTTGACTCGGCAAAACAGATGTCGTCAGTCCAGGGCCAACATTCCCAGTTTGTCTTTTCCACGCGGGAAAGTTCCATTCTGGCTGCCAGCATGGGGGAAGAGTACTGAAGCTACAGTGACTGGATTATAGCTTAGTGACCAGGTTATATTTATTTCAATTTTCTCTACAAATTGTCTTCCCATGTCCCACAGCTAAATAATATGTCCTTGCTCAACCCCAAGCCGGCTTTGAAAAGATGTATTCTTGGCTTTTTGCTGTAAGCACCAGTGTTCTCATCCATTCAACCTCTGTTTAAACAGGCTGTCTGCACCTTTTGAAAGGTGGCAGTTACCTCAGTAAAACTCCTCAGAAGATATTAAAGGTCTTAAATTTTACAACTTAAATATTTTGTCTTGCCTGCTGTAGACTGACACATCAACATAAAACTTTTTAGAATTTGGTCACTGGCTGTCAGGAGACTATATACATCTTATGTGAAATTGTTTGTTGCCACAGGAGAATGTTCTATTTAGTTTCTCTGTGCTGTCAGACCTTCAGCAAACACTGTTGCTATTGCCAGAGTTACTGCACAATTAAACATGTTATTTGAGGTGTAAACTAAACGATACGTCTCTGCTGTGTTGGAGCAAATGCTAGTGTTTAAATTGACATTTTAAATAAGTTTATGAAATTTTAAACTTCATGGACTCAAAGTAGAGCAGATGCTTCACCCCCTTGAAAGGAGGCAGCTACAGTAGTCCCAGTGTCAGGTAAGGAAGCTTCCTGGGAATCTTTCTACTGAGGTTTTTCAAGAGGAGACTCACTGAGGGATTACAAATCTCATTTGACCTAGGAACATCGTAGAATCCTGCAAAAGGGACAAGAACATATTGCTGAGGAAAGGGACCTTTAGAATGACCTGCTTGTTCTGCTGCCACTGCAACCCAACCCTGGACAAGCAGAAGAAAATGGATGAATTAATGGAGTTAATGATGGCTCAGCACACCACCTACTTTTTAAAATCACCCTCAACCTTGCAGGACCAATGCTGACATAGATTCACCCATTTGGGAGTTATCTACGACAGTTACACTCTCTAATCAGAAGTGACCAGCCACCTCCTCATCCATCATCTTTGACTGTTACATTTGTGAAACTTTGCTTATTTTCAAATATATTCTGGAGTTTAATGCTATTGTTTTGGGATTTTTCAATTTTGGCACAGTGGTTCAGACTTTTGACAACTACAGATGTTCCCCAAGACTCAGTCTTTCTTTTCAGACCTTCATTCTACCCTCCTCCTGACTAACCTTACATTAGAGACTGCCTCCATCCTCTATTGTACTTGCATTGCCTCAAATCCAAGAGCTCAGGTTTCGGGCTGAGGCAACAGCTCGTGCTAATACAGCTCAGATTACCAGTCACCACCAGTCCTCGACCACACTAACACAAATACACTATAACACCTTTCCAAAACAAAGTTTTAACATGTTTTACAATAAAAAGCATATTTAAGACAAGATAGAATAAGAAAGTGATGAAGAACCAGAACCTAAGTTGCAACGAGATCAAATAATTTGAATCACTACAACTACCATCTTTTAAGAAAAGCTGAATGATAAAAGTGAGTTTTAAGAAGAGAACATGATACTGAGTTTGACAGCAAAGGTCCGACTTCCTCTGGTGACAAGATGAGAATAAGGAACCATCAGTAGGACCATGCAGAGGAACACTGAGGCAAGAACCAAACCATTCAAAGCCTTAAAAATAAGCAATAAAAACATAAAATGATTTCCAAAATTCACTTGTAGGCAGTGAAGGGCAAGAAGGACTGGTGTGATGTGGTTGCTTGTCTTAGTATGTGTTAACAACCTGGCAGCGGTATTTTGAACCAGCTGGAGTCTTTGGGTGTTTTGCCTGCTGGTAGCAGAATAAAGCGTATTGGATGAATGTCTCGGAAAAAGTCTCCCAATTCAAAAGAGCCCTCTGTAGCATAGGTGTCAAAATCTGTATTTGCAAGTTTTGTAACTCAGCAGCCAAACTGGTAACAAATCTGGGCACTCCAGATGAATGCAGAGAGAGCCATTGCTGTAATTTCAGTGGTCACTGGTACATAAAAACTGCATCTAAAGAATCAGCCCTCAAATGTGTTGAAAATAGTTTAAAAAGTTTGGTCGGGAAAAAAGTTAATATGATGAAAACCTGGCAGCAATTGTGTGAGAAAAATATGTTAAAAAAAACTGTGGAAAATTGGATCATTAAAAAATGGTAAAAGACTGAAAATAACAGCAAATAGCTTTAAAATAATACAAATTTTAACTAATTTAGATACAATAAAACAGGGTAGTTTAAGGTGACGCATTGTAAAATAACCAGTTCCTGTATAAAAACACAGATTTTTGACATGGATATTATTGGCAGAATTTGCCTATTTTTTATTTTATTTTTTAATGATTTATTTATTTTAGATACATGGTAAATCTGTAAAATAACAGTCAAATGGTATTTAGCATTTTCAGATCCATAATATATGTATTTTTTTCTTCCAAGTAACAGTGATTATCTGGAAAATAATAATTTTTGATGGTATAGTAAAGGTACGAAATATTGTTTTTAAAAAAAAGTTGTTTTGTTTTGTTTTTTTACACTGAAGTAGCCACTTGGCAACTCCTGTCTCACATTCCACTTGTCATCACTCTCAACCCCTGGTTGACTTTTTAAAAGCTTTTTTAGCTTTTTTTAAAAAATGTTTTTTATTATGCAGTAGGAGTTAAACTCAGAGCAGCAGATGGGCAATTTTAGCTCACTTTAGCTAACTTTTTAAATTGATTTAATCCATCCATCCATCCATTCATCCATCTATCCATCCATCCATCCATCATCCATCTATCCATCCATCCATCCATCATCCATCTATCATCCATCCATCCATCCATCTATCCATTCATCCATCCATCATCCATCTATCATCCATCCATCCATCCATCCATCCATCCATCCATCCATCCATTTTTTGCTGCCTATAGTTTGTATTGTTGTTAGATAAGCAAAAAAATTGCCGTAAGATCATATTCTTAATTATTTGCTATAAATATAAGAATAATATTTTTTGTTAATTAGTTAGTCCATTAATTTTGCAAGAAATACTTAAAAATGGTAAAATAACTATCATTAATTTCATATGCTTAATGATTTTCCATCAATGTTTAACCAGTATGACTACAAAAACGGTAGTAAATAGCACTCTTTGTATTTAAAGTTCTTTCAGATTCTTTTAAATATGGAAATGTTACTTTGCCCTACGTTGAAGTTATCACAAATGTCTTCTCACAGATGTATGCAGCAGAAGCCTTGCTGAGGATTTAAACGGATTCACTCTTTGCCTCCAAGGCAGCAAATTCTCAGTGTTGTGTCTTGTAAAGTTTTCTAGACACAGATCAGAAACATATCTCAAGACCTAGTTTTCAGATTTACAACTCCAGTCATAACCCACCTTTATCCTGCTACTCACCAGATGTGCAAAGAAGTCATGAAACTGAAGCTCAGTTTTATATCTGCGCTTTACCAGATAAGCTGAAGGGGAGCAGAATGCTGGCAGGAGGCACATGATGAAAGAGAAGTCGGGTCAAAGGTGCCGACAATAAAGGAAAGAAAAGAGGGATGATGAAAGAGGTCCACCTTCAGAACTAAATCTTCAGGCACTCTGGAGACACTAATGGAAAATATTTATCATCAGTCTGGTTTATGGAGGACACCATGATGCAAAATATAACAGTAAAAACCTACAACATCATTTAAGCGTCATGGTGTGCTCTGGTTTCAGGACACATACTGAGTTCTTCTTCTTCGGTTTTATTGGTTTTCTACAAAAATAGAGCTCTGGCATTCATTACTGGGAAATTTGTACAGTATTGGCATCTTGATATTTTGGAAAAGCTATAATTATGTTTGACACTCAGGCTCAAATGCCCTATTAATTTGGAATCTCTTTGAGATCATGAGATCATGGGCTGGGTGTAATCTTAAGAAAGTGATGTGTTTAAAACTGTGTGTATATTTCTGGCAATTTTTAGAAAAAAAATCAGCTGTGAGGGCTTGTCTCACATCCTTACTCACTGTGGAGTCATTTTTCACTGCAATCTAAAGTCCTGCACATCTACTGAAATAGCATCAGCATGTCTGGAAGGATGTGAGAACTCAAAAATGTCTTTGCTGTAGTGTAATAAAGTTATAATGTTATAAATCATTTAAGAAAACAAAGTTGAATATTCTTTGATTATTAAATAACAAAAACTGAAAAACCTAACATCAATACATATAACAGCTGTTACTTAAAAAATGGCTTGTAAGTAATAAAATATCTACACATTATAGATTTTGTACGATTTACATGTTTAAACTGCTATGTGTAAACACAACCCACGGCTCAATGTAAAAGTCCTTGAATTTTTGTCAAATGACTACTGGTTGCAGCTGAGTTACTGATTGCCTTCCTAGTTGCATTAATAAACACAGAATTTTGTGTTTTTTACAGAATCTGAATACAATTCTACAACTTTATTTAGCAGATGCTTTTAAGCGATGTACATCTGAGAGTAGATACAACACAAAAGATGGATCTAGTCAGGAGAAAACAACCTGGATAAGAGCCATAAAACAAGTTCAAGTGTGATAATAGGACTGTGGCGTCTACAGCAAGGGTAGGATTTTACTTTAAATCGATTTAAAATTTATTTTAAATTAATTAAATAGGATTTTTTGTGTCAAGTGCCTTTTGATAAGAGCAAACAACCTATTTTGAGGAGGTGTTTTAAATGAGACATGCAGAACAAAAGAACTTTAATAATATATTATCATTTTTAAGCTTTAGGTAATTTTCTCAACCAAATGACATGTTACAGATGGTTAGTTCAGGGACTGACAAAAAGTTCAAAATCAAATGATTCTTTGCTGTTTTGTGTTTTTACTGTTTGTGGCTCTGGTCAAATTTGTAGTGTGTTTTAGAGATTTAAAAAATAACGATAACATGGTGTGTCTTGGACTTCAGAAGGTTGAATGTGTCTGAGGGCTGCACAGTGGCGTAGTGGTTAGCACTTTCGCCTTGCAGCGAGAAGATCCCTGGTTCGCGTCCCGGCTTTCCCGGGATCTTTCTGCATGGAGTTTGCATGTTCTCCCTGTGCATGCGTGGGTTTTCTCCGGGTACTCCGGCTTCCTCCCACAGTCCAAAAATATGCTGAGGTTAATTGATTATTCTAAATTGCCCGTAGGTGTGAATGTGAGAGTGATTGTTTGTCTCTGTATGTAGCCCTGCGACAGACTGGCGACCTGTCTAGGGTGTCCCCTGCCTTCACCCGAGTCAGCTGGGATAGGCTCCAGCACCCCCGCGACCCTAGTGAGGATTAAGCGGTGTATAGATAATGGATGGATGGAATGTGTCTGAATCTGGTGGAGATGCTGAGTGATGGAGTGTTTTTTTTTTTTTTACGGTTTTACTCTTCAAGTGAAAATTTTATGTTTTTTGTGTAGCTAGTTTCTTGTGATTCTGGGAGGGTGAAGTAGTTCAGAGCAGTAGTTGTGATTTATGTCCAGGTGTTTTGATTTTTTATTTCTGGAAGATAAAATATGTCCTGCTCATAAATATACGACTGGCAATGAAAAAACAGAAAAGAGAGAGGTCACAAAAACATGCATCAAACATTCAGATGAACCTTTGTTGAACATCTACTTTTAGTTATCTGATAGCTGAGAATTGTCAAAATGAATATTTTCCATACGCATGAGGACAGAAATCCAGGTGCACCACGTGTCTTTTTATGTCTTGACTCTGTGTCCCTTCTGGAAGTCATTTTTGATTGTGCAGAAGAAATCTGGACAAAATCTTGATGGATTGCAACAGATGCAACTCCTCTACTATAGTTTTCTGCCTCCCAGATGTAGCAGCAGACATGCATGTGAGCCTGAGAGCAAACATTCAGTCTGGCTGTTCGAGGGTAAAATGTTCAAGACTACTTACTGTTGAGGAGCCAGACTGGAGGTTGAAGGAAACCTGCAAACGTAGGTCTGCGTTGGTTGCAATATGTCGTAAAACTCTACACATGAGGAAAGAGGAACTGCCAGTGCTGTATGTCAGTCACTAAAAGCTTTTCTGTAGATTTTTAGGGTCTCCTGCTTACCCAGGTCCTTTGGAAACTCATCACTGACTAATCCAAGGAGGCTTTCCCACGCTGAGGAAGAAGCTTGTCATTTGACTCCCACAAATTATAGAGTTCTTAGTGTCCAGCTGATGAAGTCATCTGAGAGACGTGTGGGCGAGAAGCAGCGCTGCGTGCTGGGATGGATTATTCCTCTTCACACTATTTCAGCCCATTATATGTACAGATACTGGGGAAGCAAAACAGCTGAGATGCGTCAAATACTTGAACTTGATGTGCCAGCACAACTGTGGATTCTTTGGCATTGAGGTTTTTCTTATACAGCAGTGCATTTGCAGGAAAGTGTGAAAACAGTTTAACACAGCACTGAACCCCAGGTGTTGGTAGACATAGTTAGGGTTGCAGCCAGTGATTTTTTTATATTGTCAATTATTCCACACCATTTTTTCCATTTAAATCATTTGTTCATATCGAATCAAGTTTTAAAAAAATTGTGAAAATGCCTGGTGTGAGTGTCCTGTAAGGTAGCATCTTCAGATTTGTCCAACCAACAGCCAAAAACACAAAGATATTCAGTTTACACTGATATATGAGAAAGACAAACATTAACTCTGCACATGTGAAAAGCAGGAAGCAGCAGATATTTGGCATTTTTTTCCCCCAGAATTATTAGTTACAGAATTATGTTTTGGTGAGCAACTGTATGCTTATTCAGCTAGTCATGTCACCCATAAACAGTGTTTTCTTATGTTTTCTCTTTAGGCCTTTAATAAACTCTATAGGTGTATGAAATCACTGACAATTGGCACAATCTCTTTATGGCAGTTCTGTTACAAAAAGCTCATTAAAAAGTACTAGAAATATTTCTAAACAAAGCTCCAGACTAACTTCTTGGCACACCAGAATTTTGTCACCACACTGGCGGTTTATTCCGACAATAACAAATGAAAAAGAAAAACCCACTACGCAATAAAAAATAATGACATTAAAACAGAAAAAAGATACACTTTGGTTTTTACTTTTGTTTCTAATAAGCTAAATAGATTTGAAAAAAAAGGGGGGGGAGACATGGCTTTTGTACCCAAAGCTAAAGTAGAACACCAACCTACAGTGATCAGTCTTATTCACCAGCTGCAAACTCTAGGAACACATTATCGTCATCATAGACTGTGATGTAACAGAATGAGGATTTAAAAAAATCATAATACTGACACCACACACACACACACACAGAGCTGCTAAATGTCAGATTCATCAGTGTGACCAATGAACATGTTGTGTAGTCACACTTGACAGATATTTGGTTGCTTGTGCAGCCAAAATGGTTACATGTTGGAGCCCTTATATGTCCATAGTGGCCTATGTACTTATTGGAAACTTTTTTATTTCTAACACGTCTGGTAAATGTTCAGACTGAAACAAATAGTCTTGTGTATGGCCTAAACAAGCCTGAAATTCTGTTAGAAAAAAGTGGATCCTGGTCCCTTTGACTTTGTTGTTTGCTACTATTTACTTGATTTTGGTTGTTGTTCTTATTTTAGCACATCGAGAACTGGGCTTTATGCTGCATTGTAGCTCTTAAACTTTGTGCAGAGCGGATAAATATTTCTCAAAACTTCCACGTGTGTGCGGTTTTATAGTCACACTAAAAGACCACAAAGCCGCCAGCCTTAAAACTTGATTGGTGTGCTTTGTAATGGCTGCTCCTACGTGTTTAAAATGCAGAGCTGGAGCCTCCCAGTCTTTTTATTGTTCATCTACAGGTGACACGCTGTCTTGGGGCACCAAATATACAAAAGAACAAAACTATTACCCATCCAATAATGTTGTGGTCACGCGCCACCATTCAGCACTGCTTTAGTGAGTTGTAATTCAACCAGAGAGTTTTCTCTATGTTTAATTTGAATAGTTTTATTCACACAAGCTTAAATAGCTTTATAGTGCATAGCAGTAATTCATAATGAAATGGTTTGGAAAGATATTTGTTTTGCAACCCCCAGATGAGACTTGATGATGTAGATTATGGGCAGTTTTCTATTCTTCAGATTTCTCATTGTTGACTTCTTGTAGTTTGCCTTGTTACACTGGGTCGATTGGTGGACTCTGAGATGATTTCAAGCTGCCACCTTCTATTAATTGTATCATACAGCGTTGAATTAAATTAACACTGCATTTGTCTGATTCTGTGTTTGTCTCTCCAGATCTTCCACCAATAACCAAGATTGGCCTTTAGTCATAGAACTAAACGGATATTTATTTCACTAATTCCGCGTTCCACATCCACCATGGGTACACAAAGCCTTCTGAGCTGTGTTCTCCTAATTGCTTTGCTCAGCTTATCAAATGCTGGGCTTGTGAAGAAAATCATGCGGCATCGACGGCAGACTGTGGCGTTCCCTAAAGAACATAACATCACCCTCCCCAACACGGACCACCCCGTGGTTTTCAACCATGTCTACAACATCAATGTTCCTGCCAGCTCCTTGTGCTCAGTGGACCTGGACGCCCCAGAAAGCACTCAGCTCTATCCTAAAGATGCAGCCGTCTCTGCGGGCCATCACATCACTGAACAGACACTTGATAAGGAGAACCAGATCATCTTTACCCACCGCATCAACATACCTCGGAAGGCCTGCGGTTGCAGCGACGACCTACCCGGCCTGAAAGACCTCATGAGCCGGCTGGAAATGCTTGAAGGAGAAGTTTCAGCTTTGAGAGATCACTGCAGCAGTGCACAAGTTACAGGTAGGTGTGATTTATCTGTCATGCTTTGTCAGTCATAGTTGCATTTCACTGCCAGTGCGGTAAAATAGTCCGTTATTTATCTGACTGGGGATTTAAAAGTGCTTCACAAAGAGTACTTTGTAACCCCACCAGCCTCCTTCATAAGTCACATCTGTTCCATTCATCTGTTGAGAGTTCTTTGGAATTTGATGTGGGTGTGTAATTTTCTCTATACAGCAGAGGTCAACAAATCATCAATTGTCTATAAATGGGGCTTTATTTGGCTCTAAGAAGCAATGAAAATAAGAAGTCTAGTGGCTGCTAAAATACATCCTAGACCCTTTGTGAATGATTCAATCTAAAAGGAAGAGTGTGGCGATTTGGGAAATACATTTGTTCATTTATCTGTCTGCTGGCTGTAATTTCGGACAGATATAAAAGTTCAGACATAAAATTGGTATCTTCACATCAAACTCTCAGCAAGACAACACACAGGCATATTTCCCAAACGGTCCAACTGCTGCTGTAAAGAGATTGCATTTTAACCCTCTGTGCCCCCCAAACCCACTGGTGGGTTTGAAATAAATGCTTATTTTTTAAATCTATAAAATTACACCTTTGATCACAGTAAAACTCTGTAAAAATGAAAAATGTTCCAGTCAAGATTTTTTTCGCCTTTAATGCAATACAAATCATTTAATTTTTAGTAACTGCTGTAAGCCAATACCTATTTTCCAGATAAAACACACTTTAAGTATTGTAGATTAGCTGCAGTATTTTGCTGCATGTACCAGGTGGAGCCTCTTATTATATAATACTTTAATGGAGATGTTTCTGTGACGTGTCTGAGTGTCGGCTGAACATCATAGAAGCAGTGCCACGTCCGTGACCCTATTCTCCATTAAACTGCATCATAGAGAAAAAAAAAAAAAAAAAAAAAATGTGGTGACCAGGCAGTCACTGTTGTGTTGGCAAGCCTAGACCATTGTAGTAGACCATTTAACTTGTGAAAGGGCACCATGACAGTGTATTCTGTGATGCTTAATGACAGTCAGTGTACATGTATGAAATCAAGTAGGTATTAATAAGGATAGTGATTCAGCTATGCTATGTGTCCATGGCTGAAAGGAGTCAAATCTGCACAGGACATATTTCTAATTTGATGAATATGTATAACAAATTCATCAATTACTCATTGATAATGTTGTACTTATTAAGAAAATAATGTCAGTTAACAAAATCATTGTGACACTGGACATAAACAAAGGACTAGGCTTTGGTTTGTGCTACTATCAATCAGTTAAAAACTGTCTTGATCAGCATTGACATCCCTGGTAAAAAGATAAAGGATTGTAAGATTTTTGCCTCTCCATGGGCCCTGAAGTAACCAAGTGTGACTTTTGGTTTCATCTGAGAAATTAAGCAAACCCAGAATATTTCATCAAAATTCTTCTGCATGTCTTGTTTAAAAATTCACCCCAAATAAATTGTTTGCTCTAACTAGATTCTGTAAATTAAAAAAAATTCTGCGATTTTCAGTGCAACCAGGAAGTCATTAGAGACTCAGCTGGAACCAACAGTCATGTGTCACATTGGCCTGTTACAAAAGTTTACATCAACATGGAAAAACAGAAAAAACAGACAGTTAAAAACACTTCTTTTTTTTTAAAGGTAAGGTGGGAACAAAACCTTTCTGCAATGGTCATGGAAACTACAGTGCTGAAACCTGCGGCTGTATATGTGATCCAGGCTGGAAGGGACCCAACTGCACGAAGCTCGAGTGTCCAAATAACTGCCAGCAGCGAGGACGCTGTGTGGACGGAAAATGTGAGTGTTTCAAGGGTTTCACCGGAGCAGACTGCACTCTCGAGGTCTGCCCTGTGGACTGCGGAGCACAAGGCCGTTGTGTGGGTGGCAGTTGCATCTGTTTGGACGGTTTCTTCGGTGAAGACTGCTCTCAAAGCAAGTGCCTAAACAACTGTCTTGGCCGCGGTCGTTGTGATGATGGAGACTGCGTGTGTGATGAACCTTGGACTGGCTTTGACTGCTCTGAGCTCATCTGCCCCAAAGATTGCTATGACCGTGGACGTTGTGACAATGGCACCTGCTACTGTGATGAAGGATTCACCGGGGAGGACTGTGGAGATCGTACCTGTCCCAACAACTGTCGTAGTAATGGTTTCTGTGTCGATGGCCGGTGTGTCTGCACTGCTGGCTACAGTGGAGAGGACTGCTCCCAGCTTACCTGCCTCAATGATTGTAATGGCAGAGGCACGTGCTTCAATGGGATGTGTATCTGTGACACTGGTTACCAAGGCGAAGACTGCAGCCAGTTGGCATGTCTGAACAACTGCAACAACAGAGGCCAGTGCATAAATGGACAGTGTGCCTGTGATGTTGGCTTCCAGGGAGATGACTGCTCCGAACTGTCCTGTCCCAGCAGCTGCCTGCATAGGGGGCGCTGTGTTAACGGCCAGTGTGTTTGCGAGGAGGGCTTCGCCGGCGAAGACTGCAGCATCCGCACCTGCCCTTCAAACTGCTACGGCCGTGGCGAATGTATTGACGGACGCTGTGTGTGTCATGCAGGCTTCACTGGTGAGGACTGTGGTGAGCTGAGCTGCCCCAACAACTGCAGAAACCGTGGCCGGTGCATCGATGGACAGTGTGTTTGCGATGAAGGATTCAGTGGAGAAGACTGCAGTCAGAAAGCTTGTCCCAATGACTGCCTGGCTCGGGGTTACTGCCTCGATGGCAAGTGCGTCTGTCAGGAAGGCTACTCAGGAGACGACTGCTCTGTGCTCACCTGTCCAGATAATTGTAACAACAGGGGGCACTGCATCAATGGACGGTGCTCATGTGAGAGCGGATATGAAGGGGAAAGCTGCGCAGAGCTGAGCTGCACTAACAACTGCCAGGACAAAGGCCGCTGTGTGAATGGTCAGTGCGTGTGTGATGAGGGATACATTGGAGAGGACTGCTCAGAAGGTAAGAAGTTCTCACTGCAGGTTTTCAAAAGAGGATTTGGCAATTTCTGAAAGTTTCCATGTGTTAACTAGAAGTACTATAAAAGCAAATCCAGAGTGATGTAATTTCCTTCCATTCTCAAAATTCACTCACCACTCATCCTAAGAGAAACTATTTTAGAGAATATAAAAGAGGTTTTCGGTTTGTCTGCTCTTGGTTTGTGCTTTTTTGGCAGTTCTTCACACCACAGCCAGATGTGGCTCTGGAGTTTGCATTAGCTCTGTGTGGTTGATACTCAGTGACTGAGGGCATGGGAAACCATCTAAGACAACACCCTCAGCATTTTTTGTTTCTTGAATTTTTCCAGTGTCTCCTCCAAAGGACCTCACTGTCGGCGAGGTCACCCCCGAAACCGTGGATCTGTCCTGGAACAATGAGATGCTGGTCACAGAGTACCTCATCACCTATGTGCCCACCTTTCCTGGGGGTCTTCTGCAGGAGTTCACAGTGTCAGGAGACAAAAGTGCTGCCACTGTGAAAGAGCTTGAACCTGGCATTGAGTATTTTATCAATGTCTACGCTGTGCTGAGCAATAAGAGGAGCATCCCTGTCAGTGCGAGGGTGGCCACAGGTACGTCACAATTGTCTCTGTGTTAGTTTACAGGAGATATCTTTAGAAAATTCAACTCTTTATTTTATTTGTGTCTACCCCTACAGATCTCCCACAGCCAGAGGGTTTACGATTCAAATCAGTGAGAGAGACATCAGTAGAGGTAGTGTGGGACCAGCTGGACATTCCCTTTGACGGCTGGGAGATCTATTTCCGCAACACGGTCAGTCTGCCTGTCTTTTCTGAAGGCTTGCCCTGGATTTTATTAACCATCAGGGAAAAAGTGAGAAGTGATAAGCTGTGCCAGCTTATTGAAAGTCTCAGCAAAACATGGATTTATTTCAGTGCTAACCATTAAATTTGCTTTGACATATGGGAAACCTTAGCGAGGGCAAGTCTGGATGTCATAGAACTGCAGCTTAATTTGCTGCTTAGAATCCAAGGCAGAAACTCTTTGAAAAGAAATGACTGTACTAGCAGATCAGTCAGACATCAGTCAGAAGTCTTTTTATAATTTGTAGCTCTAAATATACTGTCCTTTCCTGACATTCAACTTTCCTATTGCCTTTCTGTGTCATGCATACATAGATGTCTAATTAGTTCACTGCTTGCAGTGTTGTTCCATGCTGTAACCTGAGAGTCACGGAAGTCACAACCACAGGTTTTGTTTTACTGTATAACTATCTGATAGTGTGCATAAACAATGACAAATTTGGGCTGAAGAAACTGGAATATTTACACATTTTACACAACTTAATCCAAACTACAATTGAAACAAATTGTATTGATCTTCCAGTTTTGAATACCTCCTGAGCATCTACAGTCATCACCCTCATTTTAAAAAACATATTAACTTAAAGGAATAGTTTGACTTTTTGAGGGGGATATGTATATTTATTTACATGCTCATGAGTTAGACGAGAAACTCACTACCACTTTCAGTACTGTCAGTGAGGTGACACTATAACCAGTAGATGATAAGTCTAGCATAGTCACATGTATTAGGTGGAGCTAAGCCCAGGATGCAGTGTTGGCGCCCCTGAAAAACGGTGTTAAAGAGAACTTGTTTTGGTGTTTGGAAAATGAAATATTTTCCATTACTGATGGGCAAACATGCAGAAATGGCAATGTTTGGCGGAAGATGCTTAAGAATTGTCTTTGTAGATCTTTACAACTCTTCACCAAGAGAAACATGCAGGGCTACTTTATTGTGCATAATCCACGTCTTTGGCAAAACACAGCATTTTCAGCATGCAGTTTACGAGATTGGAAATTTTTATTGTTGTTTCCTGTGATGAAGGGATTCTGAAAATGGTAATATAAATATTCAGAAGGGCAGAGGAATGGTAAGGCTTGTATCCAAAGTCTGTATCTGGTGAGTCAGACTCAGAAACTGTTAGCTTTGCATAAAAACTAGAAACACAAAGAAACACAAGCTGGGCTCTGTTTAAGCTAATGTCACAGTAGGGCTGCATGCTATGGCCAATATGATAATGCTGATTATTTTGATGGATATTGAACTCATGATATTTTTGTCATGATTATTCAGAGATTTTAGGGACAAAACATTTTTATTCAGCTTTCACATTTTAATAACCAGAACATTGTTGTCACTGCTGTGTTGTGCTACATTTCTGCAAACTTATAAATGTTTGCATCAAAAGATTTAAAATAATCAGCACCTGAATTTGAAGCAAAACATAAATTAAATTGGAACTAAAATGACTCACCTGCTGAACATCGGCTTATCTATGACTGTACAATTTACTCATTTTCCACCAACATCTTACATGCAGCGATAGATGCTAGTTCATCAAATGTGCAAGGAGAAGCCTCTAGTCTCCACTAAGTTACTGCAACTCAGACAGATGTGGTGACCACAGATTACTGTAAAAATACTAAAAATTGCATTCTAATATCACATTTACCCAAGTTAAATCCAAATGATTTATCAATATATGCTGTTTTCTAGCAGGGTTTTGAGCTCAGAATTTTAATTATTTTCATTGCAGTCAATCCTATTCAGGATCAATATGTGATAAATTGTGCATCCTGACCTCAGAGTGATGACAGACTGGAAGTAACAGTTTTGCAAATATCCTCCCATTAAATTTTATCGTTGCAATTTGAATTGGTCTGGATTCAACAAATAATAAATAGCGTCTTGTAAGCCTGTCTAAATCTGATTTTGTCACTGATTTTGCTTTCGGGTGTGCAATATTTTGTATTCATTTATGCATTTTGTTTCTTTGCAGAAAGAAGAAAATGGAAAAGTTTCAAGCACCCTCCCATCCTCTCAAACCCAGTTCCTCCAGACGGGGCTTGGTCCAGGGCAAGAGTATGAAGTTTCCATCAACATCATCAAGAACAAAACCAGAGGACCCCAAACATCCCAAACAGTCACCACTAGTAAGTTTCAATCCCAAAGGTTACAGTCACGTGGTGAGATCATGCATGTTTAAAATCAGCCAGTGGATGTAAATATTTCTGAGATAATTTTGTCATTTTCATGCTGTGTCTGGCAGCTGTTACAAGTTTGGTCAGATACAAATAACTTCACATAACCTGAGCTTGGAATAGAAAAATATATTAATATCACAGAGTGGAATTCCATGATGAAAAGCAGAGTTACAACAGGAAATCCCTGCTGGCTCCCCATAGTTCCATCTAATAGATTTTAGGTAAAGAGTAATAACTCAAACAAACTGAATCTCAGCCTAGCATGACCATGTCAGAGTTGTTCTTTTCACTTTCACTAAATCTCGCTCTTAGATCTTGTCCTGTGCTTGTTGAGAGTTTTATTGCACTCTTACTCCATACATTACGTTCTGAAATGCTTCCAGTTCCTTACACAGTGGATATGGCACGCTAGGCCCAACGGCTTTTGTTATGCATGGAAAAGTCGTTTAGTTTGCAGGTCTGTGCTGATGGACTCCCTGAGTCTCACGCCATTTCATTTCTGATGTCATTTATTTGTATTGGCTGAAATTTGACACAGCTCCCACAAATGAATGATAGAAGAGAGGTTAAATCTTTCGTACCCTTTCACCCCCAGAAGTCCTTTCAGCACAGACCCAAAACATGAAGAAAAGATGTCTCCTCCACATGTAAACACAGGAGAATCGTCAGGCAGTAAACACCGTGTCAGAATGAAAGGGAATCACATTACATTTCACAATGGCCTTTCCAAGTCATTTCTTTGTCTTACAGGAGAGCCAAGATGAGTCTTACAAGGGCTGTTTTATGGATAAACGATAAAAAAAACAGCCTCATCTTCCACAGTATTGGATCTTTGAACAAATATTTCTTCTTTTTTATTATTAAATATATTTCTGCAGAGATTGGTTAAATCTTTGATATAAACACTTCTCTACTTAAGACAAATTTGCACATTTGCTTTTTGAGAATTGGATCAATACCACTCCCATGTCAGTATGCTGAATATGAAGCTACAGTTAGCAGACAGTTAGCATAGCATAAAGACTTGAAGCAAGGTGAAACAGTTAGCACGACTATGTTGAAGTCCACTTTGTATCTCGTTTGTTGAATTCTCACAGATGTAATTTTTATTAACGTACTTTGAGACAAATGCAAAGATGCTGATTTTAAGTATTTACAGTGTTTACCAACTCAGTTTAGCAACATTAGCTAAATAGCACTAAACTCAAAGACGGGCTAATGCTGAATAGAAAGTCTTTTTTGATGTCAAGGAGGTAAATAAATGTTAGAATTAGTTCTTAAGTATACTAGAAAGTATTGCTTATCACCAGAGGCCTCCTTTTTCATTTCTGCTTGGGCTGCACAATTATTCAAATATAAGTATCTATCACAATATTGGCTTTCCACAGTAAACGGAAATTGATCAACTGCGACACTCGTGTAAAATGTGTGCTCTGCTCATAGAAAACTCTGCCTCATAACAAATCAAGCTCTTCCTAAACTAAAAATCATCCACCAGGAAGCAATCAAGATGTTTTGGCTTTACTTTTGGGGAACCATTATGCTGCTGCACATACAACCTTGCAGTAGCAGTCTGAGCAAAAAATTCCCTGGATATTTGGGGCTGTGGTCCAGAGTCAAACAGTGATATAGAACAGAGAGTATACCAACCTTCTGGCCAAAAAACTGAAATCAGCATCAAAGTGGAAAAACCTGCAGTTTCTTAAAAGTCCACTTGAGGCTGGCTCTAAAAGCAAGGCAATTCCCATAGACCTACATGTTAGAATGTCCCACTTTCCAGCAGAAATAAACATTTTTACAGCCTGGTACCAAAACCTATTTTGGTTTCTATAGCTTATTTCTTTGTTCATGACACTTGTACGGTGGGGGATTTTGATATAACTCACCTGTTAAATATATATTAAAGCTTCAATTTTGCATGGCTGTCACTACACAGTACTTTATAACTGCACTTCAAAAATGGATGTTTGTTAGCTTCTAAAGATGGTCAATATATTCACTTTTTTATAATTTTAATAATGAGTCAGCCCTTCTGTCGCAGAATTTTGACGCCATTTGTTTGACATAATTTCACTCCCCTTAATTCCCTTTCCAGAGATCGATGGACCCCGGCAGGTGGAGGTTAAGGATGTAACGGACTCCTCGGCTCTGATCAGCTGGTCTCAGCCGGTGGCTCCTATGGACAAAGTCACCATGTTTTACTGGCCCAGCTCCAACCCCTCAGATGAAACCTCTGTGGACATTTTCCCTCCAGATAAGCAGTACAGCGTTGATGGTCTGACATCCGACACTGAGTACACGGTGTCGCTCATCTCCAGGAGTGGAGAACTCTCCAGTGATCCAGCCACTGCCACATTCACTACAGGTAGGTCTAAGATAACAGTAACTAAAAAATGTCACTTTATGTTTTTATTATTTTTTAGGTATTTTTGAAGTCTGTAGATATTTATTCTGTGTTTTCTTGTCTTCACTGAAACGGTGAACTGATCCTCAGAGCAAACACTGACAGTTTATCCAAAACCTGTTATACATTTGTTATTGTCATTCAACATGCACACTATTGCTTATTTTGACTGAAAATGCCATGTTCTCCTGAATAAGTGACATCTGCAGTACCCAGTAATTTCAGTAAATTACTGAGAGCCTTTCAGAAATCAACCTATATAATTGTGAACCATTTTTAAAAGTTTACCTCTTTCTTTGGAGTCAGAGGGCCTGGAGTTGAGAAGCAACAACAGGGTTTGTAAGACAGAAAATATAGATTCTGACTGTTTACACACACAAGTAATGCATCCAGGTGGTCCAGTAGAACCAGACAAATCTTGAAAGTCATGAAACACCATTAAAATAATGATTGTAATCTACAAACGTTTGACAGTTTTAACAATGAGTCGCTGTTCTGGGTTGTGTTAGCAGCTGCTCCAGTAATGTGCTTGGTTGAGAAAAAATGTAAAACAAGGAAAGCGCTCAGAGAGGGCAGTACTCCGCCAAGGCTGCTCAGTCATATTATTTCTGATGGATGAAATCTTTAATAAAAAATAAACTTGCGCTGAGCACAGGCGTGTGTTATGCATGTGTACGTTATGTACGGATACCGAATCGCCTGACCTAAATATGTAGTGGGCAGTGAGAATTGATGGGACTCGGAAACACCCCCACAATTTAATCAATTGTTCCTCGTATGATTTCTGATGGATAAGTCCCAATAAGTCCGCAGCAGTCAATTTGTAGTAGGATCGCAATCATGTGATCGTTAGCAGGCAGCTGATGTAGCATTCACTTGTTGTCATAGTTACTGTGATGCCACACCGCTATCTCGCAATGATACAGAAATCTTTAACAAATCCATGGATCCAGACTATAATCCGCATCACTGTCAAAATCTAATGGCTTGGTTCTTGTGTTATTTCTGACCTTCCCTGAAAATATCTAATTTTGAGCCATGTTGCTAACAAGCAGACAGACAAACAGACAAACGTACACCGATCGTCACATAACTCTGCCGCATTCCTTGATGGAGTAATAAAACCCGACTACAGAGGTCCAATTATAGAAAATAATGTGTGAAATATTCATTGATCCTTTGTAAATCTGAAGTTGTTCAGCATCAGCTTGCCTCTCTTCTATAATCAATGTTAAAAACTGTGTTTTCTGTAGCCCTGGATGCCCCTGCAGACCTGCAGGCTATCTCCCAGACAGACAGCAGCATCACTCTGGAGTGGACCAACAGTCAAGCGGCTGTTGGCAGCTATCGAGTTAAATACAGTCCGATCTCTGGAGCGACTCACGGTGAGGAAGTGTTTCCACGAGGTCCAGGACGTACCACACAAGCTACTATCACTGGTAAGGGTCACAGAGACCATTCATTAAGTCCGACCACACACACACACCCTCTGGGGTTACATTTGTCAGTTCACATGGTAATTTTCCTTCTATGTCTTTACATCAGGGCTGAAGCCAGGAACTGAGTACGGGATCGGAGTGACTGCCGTGAAGAATGAGAGAGAGAGTCTTCCTGCTACTACTAATGCAGCAACTGGTGAGAAACACTGCTGAGCAGCTGTCCAAACAGTCGTCCTTCACACCGCTTCTTAAATACACCAGGCAGCCAGGTTGTGTTGTGATGAAATGAATCTAATGGGCAGAAAAGTGATTTATAATTTTGTGTTGAGTACAGCAGAACTCCGACTGTTAGAACATGTTTTTGTTTTCACTGATTCACGTCTCTTCTGTCAGACCTCGACCCTCCCAAAGATTTTGAGGAAGTCGAGTCCACAGAAACATCCCTCAGCGTGAGGTGGCAGAAACCGCAGGCCAAAGTGGGTGGATACCAGCTGGTTTACATCTCCAGGGATGGACAGGTGGAGGAGGCAGAGATCCCGGCCTCAGCCACCAGCTTTGTCCTGACTAATTTGACTCCTGGGATGAGCTACACCCTCAGTCTGACTGCAGAGAGAGGACACAGGAGGAGCAAACCCATCTCCTTACCTGCATCCACGGGTGGGTGGGAACTATTTTACCACAACTAGATCTCGTAGAATTAAGGAGAATAAAGTATACAGTATCAACAAAACAGCAACATTTTCAAGCAAAATATGCAGTTATGCTGCCTGGAATTTGTTCAAAGCTTCAGAATTCTTTAATATAAGTGAAAAGGACAGTTTCAAGGAGTGTAGGAATAGATAATGATCTGTTCTTTCATATTGATTTACACCAACATTTTAGTTATAATCCTTAAGATCTTCATGAAATCAAACCCAATTTTTGTCACTATTTATTTTTTTCTAATAGTCACTTAATGTATTCACTTTGAGTAATTATCTACACTACCATACAAAAACTTGGGGTCACTTAGAAATTTTCTTATTTTTGAAAGAAAAGCAGGTTTTTCCAATGAAGATAACATTAAATGAATCAGAAATACAATCTAGACATTATTAATGTGGTAAATGACTCTTCTAGCCGGAAACAGGTGATTTTTAATAGAATATCTACATAGGACTACAGAGGCCCATTTCCAGCAACCATCACTAATATGTTCTAATGCTACATTGTGTTAGCTAATCGTGTATGAAAAATTCTTAATGTGCTTTACAGGAGTTGGAGAAACCGTTTTGAACTACTTTTGTCATACTTTACATTTAAGTCATATGATTGATATTCAGGTTTTTTTGGGGCATGAAACATGTTCAGTATCACGGAAAACAATTTCTGTGGTGCCCCTGTAGCTCAACCACCAACAGAAGCCCGAAGTGTCTATAGAACCCACCACGAGTATCTACAGACCGAAACACATCACATAAATACCAACAATATGACGCTCAGAGAGGCACCAGGGTGGACTGGTCACAGATACCAGCCACCCAGACTAAGAGCTTAGATGCAGGTATATAGTCTGCAGGTGTGGTGATGGCTGCATCCATTTGGTTAGAGGTGGAGGGGAGCTGGAGGGTGGCCCAATCAGGAAGGTCAGGAGGCGGGGAGAACAAGGCTGCAGTGCAGGTCGTCTACTCCGGAGTCATCAGTTGGAATGGCTGGCAGCTGGGGTTCCGGAGAGGCTCTGAAACCAGCCACAGCTGAACCCACACATGTAATCTCCCCCACACAAAGGCCTAACAGGACACCTCCTCAGAAACCAGGCGGCACACACATACCTGTGGCTGTAACACTAAGTGAATATATTGATCCCAGGACAAACCAGTCAATCTTAAGAATTATAACTTTATATGTTGGTGTTTTGAAGAGACAGAAGATAAACCTGCAGCCGTACAACCTCCGCAAAAATGACATTACATCTGTTACTGAGTGACGTTTTCTTGATTTGTGCCTCTTTGTTTGTCTTGTAGCCTCTTTCACTTTTTATTTAGCTGACTCAGACGACCATGAGTTCACAGCTCCTACAGGCTCGGAGGACAATGTCATTAGCTTTGTGCAGTTAGACCCCTCTGAGTCCCAGTTTTCTGGGACGGAGCCTGAGGATGTGCTTGAAGCGCTGACTGTCTCAGGCGTCACGCCTGACGGATTTGACCTCTTGTGGAAACTAAAGCCTCACAATATCTATGATAATTTGGCAGTAGAATATAAAGACACTCAGCGATTGTGGGATGTGAGAGAGTTGCAGCTTCCTGGAGATGCCCGAGGCACTAAAATCCATGGCCTGAAGGCATCAACAGAATATCAAATAAAACTTTACGGAATAACGAGTAGCGAGCGATCTGCACTACTTGAAGCTGTTGCAGTCACAGGTATACGCTTCTCTATTGGAATGAATGGTTGTTAGAGGCACTACATGTATGGCTTAGTGTTGTTTGACAGCTTCTTGCCTCAGTGGAAACCTCTGTTCTATAGAGGTTAGATAGTTGCGTAGAGCAGTGATGTGATTTGCATGCTGGTATGAGATTTCCCAGTCAAGAATATTTTTACTGTCATCTGCACAACCTTTGGCATGAACCCAACAGA
The DNA here is from genome assembly GCF_022539595.1 of Amphiprion ocellaris. Classification (NCBI taxonomy): domain Eukaryota; kingdom Metazoa; phylum Chordata; class Actinopteri; family Pomacentridae; genus Amphiprion; species Amphiprion ocellaris. The sequence goes on along the minus strand of NC_072782.1, from coordinate 17,880,649 downwards.
TGATTCTGATTTCAAAATGTCATCCCACTTATCATCTGCCAAGGCTTCAGGACTGTGGCAGGGTGTTGTTTCCCAAAATTCAAATACAAGAAGAAATCCGCAGTGTGAACAGTAAGCCATTAAAACCTTCAGGTGCACTGGGTTTTACTGAACTGTCTGCCCCATTTTCTTCCTGCATTTGAGCTTTAAAATGGAGCCGTTCTGCTCTCTGAAAGCCTTGTCCCACTAATACCATCCACATCATTCACCATCTTCAGTCCCATTCACAGAATTAAAGGATTCACTAGCAGTCAGAGAAAACTACACCAAACGTCACTCGCATGTCTTGACAGTGACTCAACAGTCTGTTTTTATAACAATAGGAACAAAATGGCTGTGCATGGCTTCATCATCAGTTTGAAGACAACTGTGTACTTCCACTGCGGTGGACTACACAGAGACTTCAACAGGTTAATGTCACTGACTTAAGTGACATTAATATCTCAGCTGTTGCTTGAAGATTCAACTGTTCTGGAAGAACAGGGATAAGAAACTATGAAATCTTCAGATCGATCAAGGACCAACCTTTGTGCAGAATAATTTAATGTAATTGTGTTCCCATTTTAACACAGTTTTGTTCTTCACAGGCTTTTTTACAGTGATCAGCAGAGCCAGTAAGAAATTCATTCATTAACCTGCTTTTATCCACTGTAGCACCAAAGCCTACCTCTCCAGATGCACTTATGCTGAGTATCAAAGACGCCCCGACACCCCCGCAGTCTGTTCTGGATAATTATAACCCAGTTTCCCTCCATCCTCTAAACACCGAAGCACCTTCCACTTCTGATACTGGTGTGAGGAGCTCGGGGACAGAGCCTGAGAGCTCAGGCATGGACATACTGAGTGACCTCACAGTCAATGTTACCGCCACTAGTGTAATCCTGGCCTGGTCTGCGCCTGAAGAGGCGTTCGATAGCTTCCTGGTGGAGCTCAGTGCTGCATCAGCAGCGATGCAGCCTCATGTGACCACACTGCCAGGAGGTGCGAGGAGGGCTGAAATACAGGGTCTGTCCCCCTCCACACACTATGATATTACATTACAAGGGCTGGTGGAAGGGAAGCCATCTTTGCCTCTCAAAGTTTTTGCCACTACAGGTACATGGAGCAAATATTTCTTACCGTAGGCATTCATCTCATCCCATCATCATCACGTCCATTTATTTTCTGTCATCTTGATCATTCAGAATGTCTGCAGAGTAACTTTCTTCAGATGGTTTATGTTTCATTGTAAAAATAATCCTCCTTCATCTCCTATTCTTTTTTGCTTAACTTCTGACCGCTTACAACAGAGTACTAGGGCCAAAGACATCACAGATTTTATTCATGATATTATGAGAAAGAGCTCATAATATGTCAAGAATAATGATGTCATTTTATAAAATAAGTTGTGGTATTTCATTATTTACAAGAAAGTTTAAATATTTCAAGATTCATCTGAACTTACACGTTTATAGTCACAATATTTTGAAATATATAACATTCATGGTCTAAAGTCTGAATATTTTGAGAAAAAAGACATAATGATGAAAAAGAAAGAAGTTGTAATATTTCAGGATTAAACTCAAACCCATATGATTATGTTCATAATATATTTTATTTTTTCTGAAAATATGATGATTTTTCGGTTGTAATTAATTCCCATTTTTGCAAACAGTTTTGACTTTTATTTTATTCAAATTAGATGAAAGAGAACATTATATCTCAAGGATAATAAAGTCAGAGAAAACAAGTTGTAAAATATCAATGTCATATTTTTGGAGGGGGAAAGGCATCATATATAAACAATATAAAATGTTTGCAATAAAGAAAAAAAATCCTTGTAAAAATAGCAATATGACCATATTATTTTAATAAAATGAAAATTTCACAGTCAGTGTTCTGGAAAAAAAATTGGTATTAAAAAATTCTTTGCCTCTTTTTTGTAATTTAAAAAAATGTATTGGCGTAATGGTTTGACGTTTGTCTCATTGTCAGAGGATTTATTCCCCTGCTCTGGTCCTAGTACTCTGTTTTCTTTTTTGAAATAAATAGTGTGCTTTAAATAAACTGAATAACCATTTTTGCCGTCCAGTTGACCCCAGTCTGATCTGTCTATCTACCAGCGGAGCTGAAACCGATGGTGATGAACCTCACCATCTCTGACAATACATGGGACAGCTTCACTGCGTCCTGGAGCCCCTCTGGTGGGGAGTTTGACAGCTTTGTCATAGAGGTAACAAACTTGGAGAATTTCGCAGAGAGCCAGAACCTCACTCTGTCCGGAGACGCTTTGAGCCTTGGCATCTCTGGGCTCAATCCTAACACCAGCTACATGGTTGGCCTGTATGGGATGTATCAGGGCTCCTTCCTGGAGCCTGTGTACACTGAAGCCACCACAGGTACCTGCAACTTGCAGCGTTGCAGCATTTTGTCCTCTGAGCTTTCGTTCTTTCCATTAATAATTTGAATCTTTCCATTCCAGTGCAGCACACACATACATGTCTCTGTTGTCCCACTCACAGTGGAGCATCCACACCTCGCTGCATGAAACGAGAACACCATAATAACCTAATTTCACTGTCCGACACCCCGGCCACAGTGCACTGTACTGCTTCATCTTAACCAACATACCATCCTTCACCCTCCAGCCACTGTGCTTGTCTCGCTGAGAGAGGGCAGGGTGATGGGCAGCCATCACTGAGCCGAGCAAACGCCCCTCCAATGTTCAGCCTCATCTGCTCCCTCCATCTCAGTTACCAAAGTGCATGAAGCCCCTCCCTCCCCCTGCCATCCCTGCATCGTGGTCCGGACTGATGCTGATGTGCTGCAATGATTGCAAAAGCAAACCAATAACTCTCCCCCTCCCCCGCCCGTCATATAGCGACAGCGTGACCATCTCATTTCATCCCATCAGCCCGCATTCAGTGTGTAATTGATTAACCTTGAGCGATCATTTGCCCGTGGATGTACGAGTCCTCACAGTATGTGTGAGTATTCATGTCGTCTGACTTCTTTCAGTATGTGTGAATGACACTGAGGCACTTTGTCGATTCTGATACTGACTTTCATAGAACATCAAAGTAAATATCCTCATTTCCTTTTGAACTACTAGGTGGCAAATGATTAAATCTTCTTGTCATTATCAAGGTAAAAAGCTAATATGATATAATCTAAGGTTAACAGTAATACCACTTTGTTTCACATCAGAACTACACTTTCTGTTGCATGTTTGCATGAAGATAGTTTCTCATAGCATGTAAGATGTTTTTTTAAATTTAACGTTGGCTCCAACTCCTTGCTTTGAATTGCCCTTGTGCAGCATTTTACAGAATTTATCCTTAAACTAACAGATCATCTACATGATCAAATCGTGCTCCATATGCATGAAGTCTTGCTCCTTAATCACATTTTCACATTTAAATCAACACTTAATTCTTAAACTTACAGGCCACTAGGTTTAAGCTATTTACCATGAAGGCTTTTTAAGCTTCTCTCCTTGGCATTTATTACACATTTCTTACTAGCATTATTATTATTATTATTATTATTATTATTATTATTATTATTATTATTATTATTATTATTATTATTTTAGGAAAACACATCCAGTTAAGCCAAAATTATTTATACTCATGCCAAATTTTGACTTACGGTCTTTGGGATAGAAGTGACATAAAAAGTGAAAAAAGACAGTGAGACATTGTAAATAGTAATGAAACATTTTAACCATTTTAATGTGTTTGTTGTTTTGCTTTTGCCACCACATCAATCAAACAGTTTTATTAGCAATCTTGTCATGTCTCCACTGGGATTTTGTTCCTCTTTGTGATGATCTCCAGCTCTTTGAGGTTGAATGGTTTCTCACCATCACTCTGGTGTTCAGTTCCTGCACAGATTCTGGATGAATTCAGTTCTGGATCCTTTCTGTGCTGCTCCAATATTTTCATTCATATTAACTATTACTTCACCACTTTGGCTATATGTTTCAGATCATCGTCTTGTTAGAAGTTCCAATGCTGCCCCAGCACATGTTCTTCTGCATCTGTCTGATGTTTTCCTTGAGGATCTTAATGTTGTCCTCGTCTCTCGTGATGCTGTTTACTTTGACAAGGTTTACTGGTCTATTGGCTGTAAAACAATCCCAAAGCATCACATTCCCATCACTGTGTTTGACTGTGAGGATGATGTTCTTGGGGTTTAATGCTTCTTCTTCTTCTTTCATCTTTGTGTCCAAACAACCCCTTTTTCATCTCATTTGGCTAAAGAGCAGATGACTAGATGCTTCAATCGAGTGGAGCTAAGTTTTTCCATATATGTCTCAGAGAAGTGGCATCCTGCTTGGTCTTCATCCATGGAGATCAGCCTTGGTCTCAGTGTCTGGTTGAGATGTTGCTTAGATTTATAAGGATGATCTTGATGATGGCCTTTGGATTCTTCTTGGTCTCTACCCAGTGGCGGGCCGTGCATTTCACACCTAGGCCTTCAATAGTGCCCCGCCTGTATCAATCCACCCCACAATAACTATTTTATGGCTAAAAAAAACTCTTATTATGCAGAAATGCAGTATAAAGAGCCATTGAATCGCAGGTAGATAACTCATGTAGCCACAATAAATATCTTTACTCAAGAAACGTCTCCTTCTAATGCAGCTACAGCTGCAACACACATAAAAAACATCAATAATAACTTCAGAAAATTGCAATATTATTTAGGAAAATAGCAACTTTTTCCTCACCAAAAATTCTGATTATTTGTACACAAATCCATCCTCATTTCTTTCCTCAAAAAGAGCTTTATTACTCTGTCGTACAGATTATCTGTGTGCTTCAGTTCCATGAAGAAGTCCTTTTCTATCAGCATCGAAGCTATTGCTGAAAGTCGAGCCTGCCCTGTCGTATTCCTGGCATAAGTTTTAATTTGCTTTAGGGCTGAAAATGTCCGCTGGACAGGAGCAGTGGACACGGAGATGATCACCACCAAACACACAAATGTGTACAGCTGCCCCATGCTCTCACTCAGATTTTTCTGATGAAGGAAGTCAAGGAGATCAGTGGGAGATTTTCCTGCAAAATCATCCATGGCATACATTACAGTCAGTTCTGTTTTTAACCGAAAAGTGTTCCATGGCTCTGTGTTACGCTGGAGAAGGCTGCATGCGGGGAATTTTTCTTGTATTCCTGAAACTTCTGGGGGTTGAGGAGGATGACAAACATCAGTTTTTCGTGATCTTGAAATCTGGTACATGTCTGGCAAATAATATTGTCCAGAATCCTGCTATGGAGTTGGTGGCAGTGCGTGTGAGGATCTTGCGCTTGACCTCTGCCTGCGCTTGGAGCGTCTGTGGTGCGTTCAGTGGCCTCGTAGAGTTCCTCTTATCGACTTCTCTCTCGCTCAACGTTGTCATAAAACCCCTTTACCCTAGCCAGACAAAACTTTACATCCAGTTTTGTGTCCTGTAGTATTAAAAAGAGCACATCTGAATACTCAAAAATGCCATTAAATATGTGAAGCCTTTTCTTCCTTGTGACAGGCTTGCTAGCTTCGGAATTGCCCGATCTTTCTTAACGATGTCTAGCTGTTCTTGAAAAGTGCATCTTGAAAACGGCTTTGACAATAAATCTACAACCAAATCCATTTCTTCTCCTCCTTCAGCCATTGTGGGTTGACAAAACAGCTATTTAATCAACACAACTATATTTCTGTTCGTGCAGCCCGCTACAGATGCAATTTCCGAGCTCTGGCTAGTAAACTCTGACTATCCAATCAAAGGGTGTGAATACGCTGATGTTACCGTACGCCTGCTAGAGGGCCTTGGTGTCGCCATCTCAAAATCTGATTGGTTGAAGCAACAGTTTAATCGACATTTATTTTTTGCTGGAGGGCCCACAGAACTGATTGTGAAGGCCTCCAGGCAGATTTCTTTGACTTTGACCCTGCCTGGCAACAAATTCATGGATGAAATGTGATTGGTTAAATGCTTTAATATGAAAAGACATGTCTGGAAGCAGCACAACCAGGGGAAAAGCTATGAAAAGAAGCAGACAGACCATTTGGAATTATTTATTTATTTTAGTATTCATGGGCTAAATATAATTAACATCAGTCTGTGGTTCAGATATTTTTTCAGCCAGCAGAGAAGGCTTTGCAGGCCCTGACGGCCCACCACTGTCTCTACCATTCTTACCATTGCAGGAGTCACTATTGTCGTCTTACCATGTCTTTTGAGATGAGATTCCTCACAGCATGAACCTTCTTGTACTTTGTGACTCTGCTTTGCACTTTGTACCACTGACATAATATTTTGAAGTGTTTTTTTTATCCTTTCACTGCATTGTGAGCAGCCACAATGAGCAGCTCACTCTCAGTGATGGACGTTAATGTTGAGCTCACAGAGCTTTTTGGTTTAGCAACAACTTGCAGTTGACTAATAACTGACTAGAGAACTGCTGCATCAGCTGTTCTTAGTTTATAATGTCTTAGAATTCTCTAGAACATGATAAAAATTAACAGGACTGTTTTGAATGGTACAGAAGTGCCATTTTCTCAAAACTAATTTGCAGAAGTATGGATCACTTTGGACAAGTCTTATGGTTTTATGTCACTTCTATATCTTGTTTCCAACCAGAAGAAACCTGTTGGTCCAATAAAATTTCACTATAAATCAAATTTGGCATTAGTATAAATAGCTTTAGGATTAACAGTAGATGTTATTAAATTCAAGCTGCTATTTAATTTATAGTGGGATTTTTTTGTGTGTTTTCATCCATAAATATATGCATGTATTTAATCTTTTATTAAGCTACTCAGACTATGAGGAATTGCTGTTGGTGGTGGTGAGTGTCCTGCTGTGCTATATTTTTGAAGGATAATCAGTCAATTAGCTGTCCATAATTTATCTCTCATTTAGACACGTGTGTTCTGCAGAACGGCTGTGATGAAAATCTAATCATTGTTTCTTTCTTTAGTGAAACAACCAGTGATTGGCAAACTCTATATCTCAGACTTAACGTCAGAGAGCTTTTCAATCCTCTGGAACAACACTGAAGGAGAATTTGATGGTTTTGTCTTGGAGATAATTGATTCTGATTGGCTGGTGGAGCCAAAGGAATATAATATATCCCGCAATGTCCAGTCCCATGATGTCACAGGGCTCCGGCCCAGCACTGATTACATAGCCTACCTCTATGGGACATACAAGGGATCTCGAACAAGTGCTGTCAGTATTGTTGCATCAACAGGTATTTAGATTTTATGTGTATTTAATTTACAAAAAAAAAAAAAAAAAAAGATTTATTATCATTACTTCAGTTGCTATCTGCATTGTTAAGTTGACTTGGGCCAGTGTGCAATCACTGGATTTAAAAAAAAAAGAAAGACACATACCTGCTTTTTATTTCAACAAATGAATATCTACCATATTTTTCTCTTCCCCTGTAGCTGAAGAGCCTGATTTGTCCAAGCTAGTCGTTTCTAACATTACCTCAGACAGATTCTCTCTGTCATGGCGGACAGGAGAGAGGGCTTTTGATAAGTTTATAGTAGAAGTCAGAGAGTCTGCTTTGCCCTCGCAGGCGATGGGGCGTGCTCTGCCTGGAGACGTGCGCTCCACAGTAATGGCCGGCCTCAAAGCAAGTACAAGCTACAACATAAAGCTGTACGCCAGCATTGGTGACGGTGGCCAGAACACTAAGCCTCTGTTCGCTGTAGCTACAACAGGTATCCCATTACATGCATTTCTGAACACTGCATGTACCAACCACATTGTTACATACGTGTACTAAGGACAATACAACTGAAAAGTCATGTTCTTCTTTTATTCAGAGGATGTCCCACAGTTGGGGCCCATAGCTGCTTCATCCGGGAGTCCACATAACCTGAGCTTGTCCTGGAACACTGTGTCAGGCTACTTTGATGGCTTTGTTATCCGGGTCACTGACTCTGAGCAGCAGTCTGACCCACTGGAGTTCAGACTGCCAGGTGAAGTCCGTAACTTTGTGGTCTCTAACCTGATGGACGCCACTGGCTATGATATTGAACTGTACGGTATTTCTCATGGGCGCAACACTCCCTCTGTGTTAGCCCACGCTGTCACAGGTACTACGTATTTTACTCATATCCTTTGCTCTAATAGTTCAATTATAGTGAAAACCACATGTGTTTTTTATTTATCAAATGTTATGAATGAACTACGGTCCCTTTTGGGGACATTGGTCACCGGCTGTCCAGCAGAATAATTATTAGGAAAATATTGCAACTTTAAACAGTATTTGTTGTCTGCAGATTTAAAGCCTGAAATGCATTAGGAGTGAAACTGGCATCATGAGCAGCTTTTGTTTTTTGTTTGAGAGTCATCAGTCTCACATAGGGAGGGCTCTGTATTTCTGTAAACCAATCACAATGATCTTGTGCGGAGCTCAGCTCAGGATGTAGCGATGGTGCCCCAGCAAAACATGGACGGGCAATTGATAGAACATTGGTGTGCAACAATGTGAGCACTGTTACTGAAATTACTCATTCATGAAAGAATCACAGACTTGCTTTATTGTACAACGCCATTTTCACGCAGAGGTAGCAGAAATACAGGATAGAGCCATGTAAAAGACTAATAGAAGACTTTTACCCACATTATACAGCCACAGAGTCACATTATACAGTCAGTTAGTGCCTTTGTAATTCATGAAAAGTCTGTACAATAAGGAGTATTATGAGGAGATAAACATATTTTGTCATTGATGTTGATGGAATAAACATAAAAATTTTATTTGCTCTTTCAAAGAAGACTTGACATTGTGTTGGTCTGGCATTCACTCAAAGATACAGTAGTTAAAAAAAATAAAACAATCAGGTAGGTAATACAGTAATTAAGGTAATTAAGATGCAGTACCACAAATGGCAAAGCGGTCTTTGCTTTACGGAATTTCAAAATCAGTAATTTTTATCTTGTTAGCATGTCATTATGGTGTTTTTAATATGCTACAAGTCATCAACAAAATATAATATACTTACCAAATCTAAAGAAGAAATCCTGTCAACTGACATAGTGGAACTTTCTGTATCATTGTTCATCTTGAGAATCAGTTCCTGGTGAGAACTTGTGTTCCTGATAAGCTCCAATATTACACCTTCTCATTGTGTAGTGTAGACTAGTTTTACAGAGTTTAAGCAGGTGAGCTTGTGTGCTTGAGCTACTATGAGTGGGGAGGGATAGGTGTAGATAGATTCAGGGACTCCATAAATCCACTCTTTCAAAGTTATCCAGTGATTAAAAGCTGGACTTGCATTAAGATGCAGTACCACTAATGTCCACAGCACGGTTTTGTTCTATGTAATTTCACTTCAAGAAGCTGTCAACTTTGTATCTTGTGATAAATGTCTCAGAATTATTTCAGCGAGCGTTTGGCTTCTTGTCTTGGTCCAGACAATAAACCCGAATCCAAACCTCAAAATGTCGCTTCAACAACCTTTTGATGAGGAAGTATGAAGCATGCCAGATTTGCTCCAAATGTGTTTTGGCCTTTAAATTCTGGAGATATTCGACTTTCAATCTGATGACAACCTTTTTTTTGCTCATAAAAAATAATAGTAACACACTGAAAGAAGTAGCTCTGTCTTTGCTTTTGCAACCATTGCACACATTATCCTCCTAATAAAATCTCATTCCCCGTCCAATCAAACTCACCCTCCCTCCCAGCTCCTTTGCCTAAAGTGGAAAACTTGACCATTTCCAACATAACCCCCTATGGCTTCCGTGTGTCGTGGGAGGTGAAGCAGTCGCTGCAGCAGGAGGAATTAGCGCCCTCTAGTGGTGGCTTCAACAGTTTCCACATAGTGGTGACTGACTCCGGCTGGCTGCTGGAGCCACAGGAGTTCACTGTGCCTGGAAACCAAAGTCACCTGGACATCTGGGGCCTCATCACCGGCATAGGCTATGAGGTCAGGCTGACCGGAGTGTCAGAGTCAGGGCTTCTCTCTCGGCCTCTGACTACAGTGGCTGTGACAGGTAACACTCACAGTGCACTGGCAGGCCTCTCGTCTTACTAAAAAGCCAGATTTCTTATTTTGTTCCTGTGTACATATAGAATAGTTAAACTCTATGATGCTGTTCTGAAGTTTCACTGTCACAACATGGCAAAGTTCCTGGATATCCACGCTTTATTTAAAATTATTTGCAATGCTTTTTGTGACGAAAAGTATTCTGAGTATTGATAGTTTCTGGTTGATGCCATGTTTTGATGGTGAGGCTTCAGCTCTTACCTAACCCTAACTCAGATTTATAACAACTGTTTTTTTTCCAGAATGATCTCACTTTTCCCTTGTGTTAAGCATTTTCTTGGTATGCAGCTGTAAGGAAGAGACGTGGAGCTCCTGTCTGTCTTTTCTCACCTCCAAAATATGAGCAAGCATATTTGTTTGTTTTCATATTTTAAAATGTGTTTTCCTTACATTAGTTCTTTGGTGATACACTCATGTTTGTGGCCAAAATCCAATTATGGCTGCCTGATCATGTTGGTTTGTGCATCAGACTGGATACAAACCACAGACTAAAATTAAAATGTTCATATGTAGGAAAACACTGATAAATCAATAGACCTTCTGAGCATGAAATGTCTGTTGATTTAACTTCTAATCTAATTTGTTTGTTACCTTTGATTGCACTGACTGCATCAAGGCCAGCCTTGAAGACGCATGGGGTCCTCGTCTCAACCGGTGTTTGCTGAAATCCTTCTGACAGATTCGTTAACTGACATAAATAATCCTCTACAACAAGCATCTTGTCTTTTCATCTTCCTCAACGTTTGCCTCTGTCATCCCCACGCTGTATTTTTGACTGATTCACACTAACGGATGCCTGAGCATGGCCAATCGGAGGTGGTGTGAACGAAAGGGCTGGTATACAGTCCTTTCTGCCACCCGGAAACCGTCTCTCCTGATTGCTGACTTCTTCCAAACTTTGATGATTATTGCTGGGAAAACACCAAACCTACCGCAATGTCTCCTTGTCTAACCAGAGGCTGAGCCGGAAGTGGATCATCTCTTTGTGTCGGACATCACAGCTGACAGTTTCCGTCTGTCGTGGGCGGCTGATGAAGACCTGTTTGACAGATTTGTGATCAAAATAAGAGACAGCAAAAGATTAGCCCATCCTCAGGAGTTCAGCGTTCTTGGTGAGGAGCGAACCAAGGTTCTAACTGGACTCATGAGTGGCACTGAGTATGAAATCGAGCTTTATGGTGCCACATTGGAACATCGGTCCCAACCTATTACAGGGGTTGCTCAGACAGGTATATAAACAACACTGCAAAATGTGCAGCTTCATACTAATAATAGTAAAACTTGGTGGGTCTTTGGTGTTACGTCAGCTTTCAGAGAGCTGAACCCAGAGTCCCATTACTCATCTTCATTCCTCAGGTTTAGGCCAAACTCCATGTGTGTCTCAAATGGAAAACACTATGTCTTTAGTTTAAGTTGGATTCCCTGAGCTGAAGGGTTTCGTTTTCCTGCAGTGACATATTTTGACATATATTCTTCACCTTAATTCATCTTTTTTTCCACTGTTTCCCTTTCTGCGTGTATCCATTTACATTCTGCTAGGCCTGAGCACCCCACGAGGACTTCACTTCTCTGAAGTTACTGACTCTTCAGCCATAGTTCACTGGTCCATGTCTCGCTCCCCGGTGGATAACTACCGCATCACTTACGTGCCATTTGAAGGAGGTAAGAGGTTAATCTGGGGGGTTTCATTTCTGCTGTTAACTGCTGGTTTAAACTGTATTTACTACTTAAATAAACATTGAAATTAAATTCTGTATTCAGTTAAATAAATATTTCAATGTAATTTTGCTCAAATCACGGTCAACTTTTGGACAGATTGCCATGCAATGCAGTGCAGACTTCCCTGTCTTGATGGATTCTAATAGTTTTGCTGATCCTCTGACCATTCAACAAGCACAATCAGGTCAAAATTCTAATTTTGCAAAACACCTCTTTTTCCAGTATTGAAATGTCTTTAGGCACTTGGAAAAATGTTATACTGGTTCCATGTTCTTACAATTTTTGTCAGATAAATAATTTAAAAAACACTTTATTTATTTTTTCTGATTTGTGGTGTAACATTTTTGAGTTCTCTCTACTTCAAACCATGGTTGTGCAGGGCTTGAAAATTAGAATTAAAAATCAGGGCATAGTAAGTAAAAATGTGAGAGGAGCAAAAAACTAGAAACTGCTCTGGGTACAGAGGATTCAAACAGTAATGTCCATCCAGAGGATCATTTTAGCAATGTTTTAAAAATATCTGTCCATACTAAGTCATAGTAGCAGATCATGTGATTACTCGTGTACACTGGGCATGTGGGTCCTGGTGTAAACATTAAACAGATGGTTGGTTCTCCAGTTGTTAAAAATACTATGTGTGAAGAACAGCGATGGTAGAAATTTAGATCAGAGATAACCTAAACTTTGCTATCCATGTTGGACAAACCACTGTTTGTCAAGGCTGATGACTTTATTTTCATCTGGAAAACAGTCACAAAATAGCATTGTGATGAATCAGGGAGTGACATGTTGTCACTATTAAAACCCAGTCAGTACGTAAAATTAGATGTCTGAATCATGGATTCCAAAAGTCCAGACTAAAATGCAACCCAAGAGTTTTCAAACTACAACATGGCCAGCAGTGTTTTCAAAATTCTCAGTTTTTAGAGTCCTAAAATGCCGGTGTAGTGTTGGTAGCAGGTGGAAGCATAGCAGAAATTGTGATTTTATCATGAAATTAGTGTGGATGTCTCTTAAATCTGTCACCATTGGACCAACCTCATATTTTTATGTGTCTTTTGTTCTCTCTCCTCCACAGGAAGCCCGATGACTGTGACTGTGGACGGAGGTGTTTTCAAGGCTTTGCTGCCCAACATGATTCCTGGAAAGATGTACCAGGTGACTGTGAGCGCTGTGAAGGGTCTGGAGGAAAGTGACCCCAGCACAGACACAATAACCACAGGTTGGCTTTCCCCTGTTCTTATACAACACCCACATTAGTAACGCTGGGGTCTTTTTGAAGAAAACTGAAAACCTTCTGTCTCTGTTCCTGTTTGTGTGCTCCAGCTTTGGACAGACCTCAAGGCCTGACTGCAGTTAATGTCACTGACACATCAGCCTTGTTGCTGTGGCAACCATCTGTGGCCACTGTCGATGGCTACGTCATCACCTACAGTGCTGATTCAGGTTTGTCTCCTGTCTTTCTTATTTATTACCTTATCTATTTACAATTATGAAGCCAATCTTTATCTAACAGGTTCATTATTGAATCTGTGACACAAGCTTGCTTTCCTCTGACTGTATATGATGTGATGCCTGTTTTCCAGTGTCCCCAGTGGTGGAGCACGTTTCTGGGAACATAGTGGAGTTTGAGATGGGCTCTCTGGTCCCAGCAACCCACTACACAGTCGGAGTTCATGCAGTAAAACAAGTTCAGAAAAGCAGCTCTGCTGTCACTGAATTCACCACAGGTAGGTGCAGATAGGAGATTTATCTGGATGATTATGTATTAAAGAAACATTGACTTTTCCCGCTACAGTGGCTTTGTTGAATGGTAAACCTGTAGCGTGACGGTGTGTTTGCAGATGTGGATCCTCCTCGTGATCTGACAGCTGTTAACATTCAAACTGACAGTGCGACTCTGACGTGGAGGCCACCTCACGCTGCTGTCACTGGTTACGCTCTCACCTTCTCCTCTGCTGATGGTACAATTAGGGTACGTACATGTCCACATACGTTCAGTCAACAGTGTAGAGCTGATGATATAGAAAAAAACTGACATTCTGATATTTTGATTTTCTGTGATGTACACTCACTGGCCTCTTTATTAGGTACATGTTGCTAGTAAAAGATTGGACCCCCTTTTCCCTTCAGAACTGTCTTAATTCTTTGCTGTATAGATAGAACAAGGTGTAGGAAACATTTCTCAGAGATTTTGGTCCGTATTGACATGATAGCATCACGCAGTTGCTGCAGATTTGTCAGCTGCACATCCATAATGCCAATCTCCCATTCCACCACATCCCAGAGATTCTATTGGATTGAGATCTGGTGACTGTGGAGGTCATTGGAGTACAGTGAACTCACTGTCATGTTCAAGAAACCGCTTTGAGATGATGTGAGCTTTGTGACATGGTTCATTATCCCACTGGAAGTAGCCATCAGAAGATGGTCCACTGTGGTCATAAAGAGATGGACATGGTTAGCAACAATACTCACATAGGCTGTGGTGTTTAAACAATGCTCAGTTACTACTAAGGGGTCCAAAGTGAGCCAAGAAAATATCCCTCACACCATTACACCACCACCACCAGCAGCCTGAACCGTTGATACAAGGCAGGAAGGATTCATGCTTTCATGTTGTTAATGCCAAATTCTGACCATCTGAATATTGCAGCTGAAATCGAGACTCATCAGACCAGGCAATGTTTTTCCAATCTTCTATTGTCCAATTTTGGTGAGCCTGTGTGAATTGTAGTCTCAGTTTCCTGTTCTTAGCTGACAGGAGTGGCACCCGCTGTGGTCTTCTGCTGCTGTAGTCCATCTTCTTCAAGGTTCCACATGTTGTGCATTCAGGGACTGTATTCTGTATTCCTTGGTTGTAACCAGTGGTTATTTGAGTTACTGTTGCCTTTCTATCATCACCAACCAGTCTGCCCATTCTCTTCTGACCTTTCACATCAACAAGGCATTTTCATCCAAACAGCAGCTGTTCACTGGATATTTTGTCTTTTTCCCAGTAGATGTAGCACCAACAACCATGCTATGTTCAAAGTCACCTAAGTCCTCTTTCTTCCTCATTCTGATGCTCGGTTTGAACTTCAGGTAGTTGTCTTGACCACGTCTACATTTCTAAATGCATTGAGTTGCTGCCATGTGATTGGCTGATTAGCTGTTTGTTTTAACAAGCAACTGAACATGTGTACCTAATAAAGTGGCCGGGGAGTGTATATTGCAATATGAAAAAATAACTTAGCAAATATTGTATGACTATAACTTACCAGATGCAAGATTCAGTCTGTGGCCAAAGCATTGCAGCCTCAGCTTGTTCAGGGCAACAGAATGCATCATATTCATCACATTAGCTGTTGCTGCAGTTTTTCTCATCCCTATTGCGATATTCTGACTTGTATGATGATGCAGGGGAAAATGGAACTTTCCAGTTACTGGTTCTCATTAATAAATGGGACAGTCGGAGCTCCTTTGTCTAACTAGACCACAAGTTCATTGTAGTTGCACAATATTCCCCCTGTGACAGCTCTGTTTCAGCTTGTGCCTTGCATTTTTATACAGCTCTGGGATGGCAACGTAACAAACTTGTCAAGTGACTGGATCATGCTTTTAAAATTGTCTTTGGTAACTGGTGTCATATCTTTCACAAAGCAAAAAAATATCACTTCCATGGTTTTTCTGTGTCGTTTGGAAACTTTGACCAAACTCTTCAAAATGATACTTTGCTTTTGATGTCTGGTCTGGATTTCCACTCTGCATACAGAGCTTTGTATGGCGAGCTGAGTTAAATAGTCCAACTAATTTGTCAGCTTGCCTCACCAAATCTTCCTTTTCAGGATGTTTTCTTGCTCATTTTGATGCACACACCTGGAGATTGCACACTCTTGAAAATAAAGTTTAAAAAAAATCTCCTTGTATCCAAGAACCCTTTTAGTCAGAGTAAATGATGCTGCATCGTTTAGCAGGCAGGCTTTCATTGTGGATTCATGGAACTGAGGACAGTTGGAGTTTTGGTTTTGTATCAAGCAAGAAAAGGGTAGTAAAATAGAAATATTGTTGGTTTGACTTAATTCTAAAATATGATTATTGTACATGCACACATTGCAGTGTCAATGCTGAAACAATATATCATGTAGAGCTGATTTTTTAACAGATTTCCATCAACATACTCTCAGCTTTAGGGCTGATTTACTTCTTCTTGTCAGCAATTGCTTTGAGCTTCGGAAAAGTAAAAAACGTGACCATTAAAAACCTGCTTCTGAACATAACTTTTCAATGCAAAAAACTTAAACTGTCATCTTGCATATTACATGTTATCAATAAATTACAAAATAAAAGCAGCAATATTTTTACTGTGATGGATTCTTGTCTGCACTGCTGCATAATGCATAAACCAGTAGTATTCATTTGAAAAATGGTCACAGTCATGCAAGGAATGTCAATTTTGTACTTCTGTTTCCAGTATGGCGTTACTCTTTGTAAATGCTTTGTGTTTCTATGTGTGCATGTGTTCAGGAAGTGGTTCTGAGCCCGACGGCATCCTCTTATAGCATGTCCCAGCTGACTGGCTCCACAGAGTACAACGTGAGGCTTCAGGCAATCGCTGGAGCCCAGAGGAGTCGCCACGTCACCACCAACTTCATGACCAGTAAGGATGACATCAAACTTCTACTCAATCATTTTTATGTAGCGCTGAAATTCAACATATCCGGATCTGATGGTACTTTGTTAGCGGCGAAGGGTTTAGTGATGAGTTGCACAACAGTCCAGATGCACATTAGAAAGATATTCCTTCTTCTAACCCAAATTCCTCTCAGTTAATGTGATATTCCAGGCAGGTCACCTGAGCTTATTTTTCATTCTGCTCGAACTGCATCGATGGAAAAACCTTTTATTTTTCCTTTTTATAACCCGTCTTTCTTTCCAAGGTCCTCTCTCTCACATGATACTGTTCACTAGCAGGGATGAAGATAAAGCAACTGAGCCCTCTCAGGTCTCTAAGATGATGTCTTTTTAATATGTGCTTCTCAGTTGGACAGCTGTACAGGCGTCCCAAAGACTGTGCTCAGATTTTACTGAATGGAGAGACAACCTCTGGTCTGTACACCATCTATATCGGAGGGGAGGAGACGCAGGCCGTCCAGGTGTACTGTGACATGACGACAGACGGCGGAGGATGGCTGGTGAGCGAATCAGCCTTCTGGAATACAATCAAAGGCAGTTTGAAACCATAATTCACAGTGAATCAATGTGCGATGCCTGTTTTTCTGCTGATACATGATAGATAGCACCACAGAGGCCCTGGCCGGGCTTGTTATGATTATTGTGACGCTCATGAAAGTCAGTCCTCCTCAGGTTTTCGTCCGACGCCAGAATGGAAAGCTGGAATTCTTCAGGAACTGGAAGAACTACACTGCTGGATTCGGTAACATGAACGATGAGTTCTGGCTGGGTAAGAGCACTGGTCTTCTAGTCTTATTTACTTTCATTCCCCTGCTCAGCCCCCTCCTGACTCACACACATATTAAACCTGGGTTATAGGTCTCTCCAACCTCCATAAAATCACGTCTTCAGGCCATTATGAGCTTCGAGTGGACTTGAGGGACAATGGGGAGTCAGCCTACGCTCAATATGACAAGTTCACAATTGCAGAGCCAAGAACACGATATAAACTCTACATAGGTGCCTATAGTGGAACAGCAGGTGGGTATTACTGTGAAGCAATACTTTGACACTTTGGGAAGTACATTTATTCACTTAGCTGCCAAGATTAAGATGACAAAATCAACAGCAGTCTTATAAGGTGGATAAAGATGGGAAATAAGAGGAAATGGCTTGCTTGGCTCTGAACTGATTTACATGTCAGTTTAACATGTATCAGATCCAAAGTGCTAAAATGACCAGTTGTGGTTTGGGACTATTTCATATCCATATGTAGTGACCATAGTCCAGAGTCTTGTCATCACAGTGAAACAGCCAGTGGAGACTCTAGGACAGCCTGATCAAACAAATCTAATATGACGTATTTGTTAGTGTGGGCTTAAAGGTGTTACAAAGTGGATTTCGTTACTTTTGGATATAGTCAGGCTAACAGACTCCCGCTGTTTCCGGTCTCTATGCTTATGGAAATCTTGGAAAATTTGAGATTGGTTCAACTAGAATTTTTAGACCAGTGTTGTGTGATAAACAAGCATGTGGAGTTTGAGTGCTGTAGTCTGCAGAACTACTGGATAGTGTAGACTATGTAGACTTTGCAAACTGCAGCCTGGACGTCACAGCTGAACAACGAACATGGCAAATTATCTAAAACAGTAGCTAACTTGTTTACCTCACATATCTCAATAGTTCACCGCTTAATATAGTTCTGTTTTCAGAAATTACATGAATATGGGCAGGTGAACTCTGATCTACTTCGATTCTATTCTTATCCTTTTAACCAAGTTAAAATGATTTAAAATGCTGCAAAAGCTTGCTTTTTATGTCATTTTTGATTTATGATTTTAGGCTAAATGGGTTAGTAGTAGTGTGATCATTGTACTATAGCACATTGTTTATTCAGAAATAACATGCAGGTATATTTACCTCCTCGATATAGGAGTTGATATGATTTCAGTCAACCAGGATTGTCTTCAGCTGACAGCCATAGATTCTTCATTTCTGTTTTGGTTGATGGCAGCTGGATAAGCTATCAGGAAAAACAATCCCATGTTGTGCAACAGGTTGTAAAAATACATGTGATCTAAAATAAATTGTGAAAAAGTTGTGATTTTTTTCATTTAGAATTTTCAAATTCAAAAGATCTCATAGGCTTTTATAGGATTAAATTTAATCATTAAATGTATTTCCCAAATACAGCCTTTAACTTGTCAGACTGTTAACAGAATATATCCACACGTTTGACATGTGTAGAGTCAATGATCAACCCCTGAGCTGCGTTTTTCTGAGCCTGTCATTTAATGTGTTAACAGGTGACTCCATGACCTACCACCAGGGTCGACCCTTCTCCACCTACGACAATGACAACGATATCGCTGTGACCAACTGCGCCTTGTCCTACAAAGGTGCCTTCTGGTATAAAAACTGTCATCGCGTCAACCTCATGGGGAAATATGGTGACACCAGTCACAGTAAGGTATGTCAACTCTATTTTACCTGGAAACACATTTTTAACAATAATAAATAAAAGCTGTCTTCCATTATTTATACAGTTCTGATGATGGATTTATTTGCAGCTCAGTTTTTATGACTTTTTTTTTTTGTCATTTTCCTTCCAGTTGTGCTTTTTCCCCTCTCAAAATATGTCAGTTTTCCCATTAGGAAGATGATTCCTTCTAGCATTATCAGCTGTTGGTCAATAGCATTTTACTGCAGACAGTATTAAACCAACTATCTGTAGCTTTTATTAACAGAGAAATTTGAGATATATCATGATTTATCTCATTGGCAGTTAACACTCGTGAGCACTTCAATAAATAAGATTTTTCCTGGAAAACCTGCTTCTTTTTCACCGGTGGATGAGTGACTGATGTGTTAGTTTCCCATGATTTGTGTTGTTTTTCCACAGGGGATCAACTGGTTCCACTGGAAGGGCCACGAACACTCAATCCAATTTGCAGAGATGAAGATTAGGCCGGCCAACTTCAGAAATTTTGAGAGCCGAAAAAAGCGATCATAGACTCGTGAGCCCCTCCTCCTCCTCTTCTGCACCTCATCTCCAGCCATCAACACTCCCTCGTCTTTAAATCGCTCTCTGACACAAACACAAACCCAGGCAGTCGCTCTGACACTCTGTCATTCAGTTCTGGCTGTGAGAAATGAAACCTGGTGACATTACACCAAAGAATCATTTGAGAATTAGCCGTTTTTGCGTAGCTGTCCCAATTTGGTGCTGTTGTACGTGCGATTGTGTTTGTGCGTTCCCAAAAAAAGTAGTTGTAGATTTGTTTGATTGCTGTGAATGGACATACATGTGTTACCGGGACCAAATCATTCTGCATTCATCTGTAAAATTAAAACACAAAAAGGATCCACTGAATCAGTGAAATGTCATGGGCACATAGTCACGAGGCATCGCATCCCCTGAAAAACTGTTATAGTTCTTCCATCATAAACTGAATGATTGACAAGAATAGAGTCCTAAAATCTTAATGAGTATAAATTAAATGTAAAGTTTACTGTGCAACCATCCACTAACACTATTCATATTTAAATTTTGATTTAAATATTTTGATAGAGAGAAAAAAAGATCTGATGCTCTGTAACCTTCAGTACAAATAAAAATGTTAGTTTGATAAATGTGTGTGTGAGCTCTTCTTATTGGTGAACTATTTGCACATCCAGTCCAGCAGATGGCAGTGTTTACTCTCTCTGCAGTCCTGTACTGTGTGTATGAGCATTTTGTCACACTGGCTGATGCTAAGTACCCAAAATATGTCTTATTGAAGGTGTCTGCAGGTCTTACGGTAGTACAGTGCACTGATTTGAGGTTTCTCAAGTTCTTAAAAAGTTTTAAATTACCTAGTTTGTCAGCTACAGTACCACTCTGTAACTATTAAACGGCAAGTTTTTCAAACTTATCGGAGTCCAGTTCACAGTAATTTATTAGATAAAGTAGGAATTATTGTAAAATACAGCTGGGAAGTACTGATAAAAATGTCAATAAATTCATCACCTTAAGTGTTCCTGCTCTGCTGGCTTTCTGTCACGTTCTGCCTGATGGGAGTGTAAAAAAGGTATTCAACTTCCATTCTATGTGGTATTTAAAAGGTCTTAAATATAAATTATTACATATTTGACATCAGCAGATATTCCCCAGACAATGAAATAGAATCTTTTTCACCTTTATTGCAGGAGGAGCTTCGCTTATGGTGGCTATATCTGCAGTATTGGGCTGCACCTGGTGGTTTAGGTCCATCAGGAAATCGTCACCGTTCCAAAGTTTAGTTTAAAACAAGTGTTATCTTTTCTCTTTCGCAACTGGAGCCCTTTGGAGCCTTTTTTTTTTGCAATCCACACAAAATCAATATCTGTTCCGACAAATGTCATCAAATCCATCGTTTTAGGTGACCTGCTGTAGATGTGGAGTGATCGCCTCCAACAATTGCAGACACTTTGTTAAAATCAGAGTTAAAGACCCTTTAATCAGACATTATTTGGTTAAATGTGACTGATTCACGCATTCTAATTCCTGGAGCAGTCAGAGGTCAGTTCAGACTGTCAACATCAGGCATCTGACAGACAATCTACAGCCACTTCAGTGTTCCTCTATACCCTCCAGCACTGTTTGTTTGTTTTGCAGCCTACTTTAATGGGCACATTTGGCCTCTTGCATCCAATCCTCTGAAGGAAGACTTGGCATTTTGTCCGAAAAGATCAGTGGTTTCTGAGTATTTGCGCTGGTCTTCCACGTCAACATTCATAGAAGCCCTCCACTCTCAGGTATCAAAGGTGTAGGAAGTTGAAACATGAAGTCTGATTACAACAATGAGGAATGTCTTGAGGGATTAAGAGACACTAGATGTTGGCTGGCACAGAGCAGGGAGTTTTCCACATTAAGTTCAAGATTTAGAAATAACTTCTGACCTGGATTTCTACCAATGCATGCCGCTAAGATCTAATTTCATCCTGAGTTGTTTCTAAATAAGGGTCCCATGAGTCAAGTGTTCTTGTAATATAGCTCCTCAGAGGACTAGTGATAGGAGACCCTTTTCTTTAGGAACTTGTCATTTGTGCTTGTCGAAATCAAAACAATATTTTTCATGACCCCTGTTTGTTCCTGTTGTCAGGAGGACAGATAACAGCTATGATAAGAACACATTCTTGCTCTAGGGGACAACATGATATCTGGTAGATTTTATAGAAAGCTAACTGAGGACAAAGGTACATTTAAGTATGCTATTGTTTTTACACGTTCTAATCAGGTTAATTGATCGGTCTGCTATTTTAGTCCAGGTTGAAATATCTCATCAACTGCTGCATGGATTATTGACATTCGTGGTTCCAGGAGAATGAATCCCACTGACTTGGGCGACTTTTCCTGTTGTGCCACCAATAGGTTATGGATTTATTTATCTGGTGAAATATATTGACAACAAAACATCATAGCAGATGATCATAGTTCTCAAATGATGAATCCACATTACTTTTCCTCCACTTTTGGAAGCCCTTAGCAACATGCCTCAGCAATCACTGGATGGATTGTGGTGAAATTCTTGTCCCTACGAGGACGAATCCCAGCAGCTACAGTGACTTTAACGGTTGTACCACCAAGAGGTCAAGGTTTTCATTCATCAAGTGAAATGTGTCAACAACTACAAAATGAATTGGCAGATGTTCAGAGATCCCAGATGATGAGTCCTAATGGCTTTCCCTTCATGGTGAGGCTGACTTTAGTGGATTTCAGCAAAATGTCTCAAGCTTCAACGTTGTCTTTATTGTCCCACTGGGAGAGATTTGTTCTGCAGCAAGAGTTCACATATTAATAGAATGAAAAAGGACACCAATATATCCAACAACAACAATCAGTAACTAATGCAGGAAATGAAGCTCCAACCAAACAGGTTCCCTGAAACAACAGCCTAAGACTAATGGCTTAAACTTCCTATGACATGCAATATATTATTAGCCCGCCTATGGACCTGCCTGTTACAAATGAGAAATGCTTGGCCTGATTCCTACCAGGGATCTTACTCAACAACTACTGGGTGAATTGCCATGAAATTTATTAGGCATTCATATATTTATATCTGCCGCAGTGTCGTAAAGTAAATCCAGTGTGCATTGTCCTCCTCAGGGTGAAATCTCATAATTCTATTTAGGTTAAAATTTAAACCTGACAGCACTTTGATTTACAACCAAATGCCTGTAAAGCCGTTTCGTGCTAATTAGTAAATATTTGCATGCTAGCACAATAAATGGAGATGGTAAACATATGGATGTATTAAAGAGAACTGGAAACCAGACTCAAGTTTTACCTCCACCAAATGGTTCCCACTCAGTTTGCTATGTTTGAGATGTGGTCACTTAGTCATTGAAAGCATGGACTATTGTACAAAGTGAATATCAAACATAGAATGCACATGAAGTAGTTAAATGGCATCTATTATACACATTTACAGGTTCACCATTTTGTTTTTCATTAGTCTTCTGGCCATGAGTATTAGCTAGCTACTTAGTGTCCATAATTACATATAACGTGCAGACTAGGTCCCTGGTGTTCAACACTGTGGCGTGCATTTCTTTATGGATGGATGGAAGCTTCACTGCTGCCATGGGGGAGAGGCTCATTTTTGCAGTTTTTTACTGTCCAGTTTATCAGAGTTACTGAGTAGGACGTCAGACTTCTAGTGTCACTGTCTTTGAGTCGGAAGACAGAAATTGCCCTTTCACAGTTGCCTGTAAATGCAGCGCTACATTGTGATAGCATCATAGACTCTCACCAACTTGGGGAGATGACAAAATTCCCATCACACAGATCTTCATGGACATCGAAAGCGTAACACCAGTGTTATGTTTTCCACATATATGAGAGTCCAGGTGATGTAAATTTCATTGTCTCCTCAAGTGCCCAAAAGTCTGGGATTCCACACTTAGCCCAAGAGACTGAGCATGCACAGAGCAGAGTACGTAGATACCACCTCCTGCACATGTAGACTCCAGCTGCCCATCTAGTCCAGAATTAGCGAAGAGGTGGGGCAGAGATAGGCAATGGAAATGGCTTTGGCTCATGGATGGTCCAACCGATAATGAATGAGGGAAAATGAATGATTAGACAAAACTAAAGAGACCGAATTTGTTATTGTACCAGGCTGTAAGTATTGTTGTCTGTAGTAAAGTTGGGGATTTGAACATGGGGTTAATGGGAATTGACTGGTTTTTGGAGCGGGGCTGCACAGTGGCGTAGTGGTTAGCACTTTCGCCTTGCAGCGAGAAGATCCCTGGTTCGCGTCCCGGCTTTCCCGGGATCTTTCTGCATGGAGTTTGCATGTTCTCCCTGTGCATGCGTGGGTTTTCTCCGGGTACTCCGGCTTCCTCCCACAGTCCAAAAATATGCTGAGGTTAATTGATTATTCTAAATTGCCCGTAGGTGTGAATGTGTGAGTGATTGTTTGTCTATATATGTAGCCCTGCGACAGACTGGTGACCTGTCTAGGGTGTCCCCTGCCTTCACCTGAGTCAGCTGGGATAGACTCCAGCACCCCCCGCGACCCTAGTGAGGATTAAGCGGTGTATAGATAATGGATGGATGGATGGTTTTTGGAGCCAGCCTCAGTGGACATTTGAGGAACTGCAGTTTTTCTGCAGTGGGTTTGTTTTTCTTCATTGGAGGTTGCTGCTTGCTTTAAATTTGATTTATTCACAGTACAGTATACAAAGTATAAAAGAAGCCCCAACTGTGTGGTGATATGCCTCCTACAGGGTAATTCAATTCAGCTGAATTCAATTTTGCTTATATAGCATCAATTTAGAACATAAGTCATTTCAGGACACTTCAAATTGTCAGGTCAGGCGTTCATAATATTATATTATAGACATAAATCCAACAGCAAGCACTTGACGACAGCAATGTATACATCCCTGGAGGCTGGAGTTCAACAAGGACCTCCTTCAATACAAGTGAACTTAAATTAACCAATAGTTCTGAGAACTGTCATGGAGTTTCTTCACATTGTGAAAGTCACAGTATTTGTATAGTGTTATATCACTGTTTACTCAAAGAGCTGCCTCAAATTTACACAGCCAACTCTCTCCTGCTGATGCAATGACCTGGAGATACGTCTGGTTTCTGTTCACTTAAATGAAATTAGCACCTTATTAAGTTAAAGCTGAAAATGTGTCTTTCCTTAAAATATTTTCTGAAAGCAACATGAACAAGAAGCTTGTGCTTCATGAGGTCAAATAGAAGCCAGAATAAAAATGTGATTTCTGCATGTGCCAGTTGAGCAAAGGTTACTGTGTTGCCTAAGAAAACCTGTTTGCATTAGTCACGCCATGCAGCCTCACTGAAACACGCTGGACTGCCATTAATCATGCTTTTCAAGGAAACTTTTTCCCGAGAGTCTGTGCTATATTTGAATTGGCTCCGTTCTTGGTGCAGAGTCTCTGGCACTGTGCGAACGTGTATCTAAATCATCTGCCATGGCCCTGTCAGTGCGCTCTGCACTACTTTCCACTCCTCCGTTGGACACATGTAATTGAAAAATAGGTAATTTCATGCTCTGTGTGATTATTCTACATGCTGAGTGAACTCCCCATTGCATGTGCTGTAAGGTGAAGATGACAGTACCATAAAAAACATCTTAACATTGTAATTTTATATGCAGATATAATTTAAATACCAGTTTTAATTCTCTTTTTAAATTTTTAACCTAGTTTGGGCGTTTTTCATGTTCATCTATTAATAATATGAGAGTTAACAATCAGGATTGGTTAGTTTAAGAGCAATGCATACAAAAGAAGTTTGACAGAAACCTGATCATAGAGCATAGCGACAACACATACCAGCCTGGGGGTCTGCTCAAAACAAACTTTAAACAGCAGAAAATGCACACAGTGCTGCACACTACAGCAAACATTATTGGACATTGATTAATGCTGCATATGCTATAGTTGCTGCATTCAAGCAGCACTGCAGAGGAAAAACTCTACACTAGAATAACCAGCATAACATTGTCTTGATAATAATAACTTTATTTATGTTACTTTTAAAAACAAGGGTTTATGAAGTGCGTTTTGGTAATATGAACAGTTGCTATACTCCTCCACTTTTTAGAGGCCTATTATTGTGATTTAAACTGATATAAACAGATTTCAATGTAATAGTCACAGACAAACCACAAATCACAGCTGCTGTCATATGGTTTGTTCCAACATGTCTCCAAACTTGAGCTCCCATCCTGTTTCTGAATGGCCTTATTGTTCATTTGGCACAAAAATATGATCTTAACCTTCAGGGGCTTCTTCATTTTCTTGGTTTTTATCCTTCATTCCTACCAAATTCCCCCCCAAATTTGACAAGAACAAATGTATTCGTTCCGTTCATTTATAAAAATGTGACAAACACGAGGTTGTGCAGCACAGGGGAAGAGAAAAAATGCAAGAAAGCAATGATGCCATATTTCAGCTTGACAGCAACAACAATAATAGCGTGGAAATGCTAGTATACAGATTTCTTTATGTTTGGTTCGCACTTGCATTTACAAGTACACAGCTTAACTTGACACTGCTGCACCACTTCAACAACATCCCAAAACCTCTAGCTGTGTTTTAAATGCTGCAGGAACAAAAATATGACAGAATGTTCTTTTCTGGTATTCTTAACTTCAACTTCTTAACAAAAATTACTGAATTTTTCCAGAAGAGAGACAAAACAAGTACAAAAGACAGGTATGAAATGCTTAAGTGAAAACTCAAAATCTCAGAAGCGGGATCATGCAAACTATAGATCTTAAATCTGTTAAATTCCCTCTCATTTCACAAAAACAGACATTTTCTTAGCAACAAACAAGCAACAAGCATGCTTGTTACACCATTCGTACTCATGTTCTGTTCTCATGTGTAAAGAGATATACTGTAAAATGATTTGTTTTATAAATAGTGGGGAAACAAATCTGTGTAGAAAAATATTCATGTAGACAAGGCCGGAGGCTTGAACTTCATACAGCGTACCTCATTAAGCAAAAGAGGTTAAAATGGTTTATAATGACGCTACCTTGGTAGGATATTATTCTCCTCTTGCGGTAATTCACAATCTTTACATGCAGGACACCGTAGTTGCACACATACCATGTAGGATTATGGAAAATGATTCCATAATCATTTGGATCGTCTCCTGACCTCTGTGGACTCAACAATGGAATCAGCCATGCGGCATGTCGTCAAAATTAAAGCACAGAAAATGAGATTGAGTGTAATGTGCTGCAGCTGACTGACTGTCACTGACCTCCCATGTACATATGAACATGCGTGGGGTTTATAACCTATCAACATGGTGGGTGATCTCCTCTAATGGATGCTCGTTTCATAGATTAACAACAGAGCTCATTTAGTTAATCACTGAGGATTGGATCAAATATGTAGGTTTGAGGCTATTGTCCATTTTAGAAAAGTCAGATGCCAGACCCCTGACTCAAAGCCAAGGAAGCAGAGAGGGCACATACATTAAACTGAATAATTTGAGTGGAGGGTCGCAGCTGTGGCAGATTCAATCTCTTTTGTGGCTTTCCTTCGTCGTGGCCCAAATGAAGAGATCTTGTAATCCTTACATTACGAGTGCATGGTCATCCCTCCTTCGCTTTACATTGAGAGCATTAAAGGCAAAACAAATTTCATTAGGTCGCTGCAGATGTACGTCAAGTTGGACCTGAGCCTAAGAGGATTGTGGCTGTGTTTAGAGCACGCATGTTGAACCTCACATATGAACGGCTCAAGCTGCTTCATTGCAGTCCCACATACCACAGAGATCACAGCCCCAACTTCTTAACTCATCAAGTTGCCATCTGGGCTTTTGGGCATTTTGGGTCAAAAGCTCCTTACAGTAAATTCTAACAAATTCCATCAACGTATACATTTGGGAATGTATAGTACATTACATGTATGTGCACAGAGTTTAATCATGATTTAAATGCTTGCTTGCCAAAGGACATGCTGTACTCTGCTTTACCACATTTAATGGTGTCCTTTTTTTTTTTCTTCTTTTACATCAAAGATTGCTGGTGTTCCAATAATTTCCTCAAGGGAACAGTTTGACAGTTTAGGAAATACCATTGTTCACTTTCTTACCAAGACATGAATGAGAACACTGATAGCATTCTCATGTCTGCACGCAAAATAGAAACTGCATCCAATTTGACTTATCATATCCATTTATATGTGTGTGTACTGGCACATCTAAAGCTCTAACGCACCGATACATAAACCAAAGTATGGGTGTAGAATACTTTGGTGGTGGAACATTCTGTCACAGGACATTTTGGCCATTAAACATTTAAATTCCTGCATTCTGGGGAATTTTTATGTACCAATTTGTGCATTTTCCCCATTAATTTATGAAAGAAATGTCTTTTTTGATATAACGGAAAACACCAATGCACTTGTTTGTTCTTTGTTTTGTCATCTTGTATCTTTGCATCTTATTTTGTTTAGACATGAGGTTATTTCCTGCACTTCATTTTGACCTGTTTTATATGACTTTAGCTCTCATTTAGAGATGTGAAATTCCTTCTTTTGTTGTGTGCTTGCACCTCCATGTGTTTATCTATGAGCTCAGTGTTGCTGATAGTTATACTTTTAGGTTCTTAAACTTTGTACAACTGTTTCGACAAGACATGCATACATGGGGCTCTGAATTTCCATTTTAAATTGCATAAGTCCTTCACCTGAATAGCACCATGTGGTCAAGCTTAAACATGTGCTGCGGAGATGAAATTATTACTTTGAAATGATTATTTTACACTTCAGTTTTTGCATGCATGCATGAAAATAATGAGAAACAGCAACAGACACTCATGGATGAGTCGTCGTTGCAACTATACTACTTTTCTAGTCCACTCACAAGACTTTGTTTCATACATACGCAATAGGTCGCATCCATGTATTCCACACAGGCTTACTACTGGCCTTGTAGTGTAGTTGCCATGTGTACACGAATTTTGGACTTTATAGGGACATCTGCATACTTAAGGAGAATCAAATTTGCATAACACTGGTGTGGAAAGTTGTGAATATGAGTGTGATTGTTTATCTCTATTTGTAGCCCTGTGATAGACTGGTGATCTGTCCAGTGTGCTCCCTGCCTTCACACTCAAGTCAGCTGGATAGACTCCAGCCCCCTGCAACCCTAATGAGGATTAAGCAGTGTATAGATAATGGATGGATGGAGATGTGGAAAGTATAACACCAAGCTCAGGCCTCATCTACAATAGTAGATTTTTTTTCTAGACAAACAGAAAAAAATCAGGAGACATTCTATCCATACGACCATCATTTAAAAATACATCATTGTCCAAAAGTGAAAGCAGACACAACTACAAAAGATGCAATAAGCATGACGTTGCATGTCGTTTTGTTGTTTCTACAGACTTTTCACTGCAAATGCACGACTATGAAGTGGTACAGCGATGCTCATAAGTGGATTTTGTTTTGCTGAACAAAACCAGGCTACTTGTTTCCGAATGTTTCCAGGATTCATGCTAAGCTAACTATCTACTGTCCGTAGTTTCATATATAATGGACAGATACAGAGATGGCTGGAGCAGCCAGGGAAAGTGCTGTTTAATTGCAAAAACAAGTGCTAATAAATAAGAAGGCAGTCAAAAAAAACCTAAAAAAACAATGTCAGATGGACTTTAAAAGTATACAGAAGACAGCATAAATAATAAACAAGCAAAAGGAAAGCACACCAGCACTTTTTAAAATTTATGTTGATATGACTTGCATAATCTCAACCACAGCTGGTGCTCCTCACGCAAAAATATAAACATGCACCTGTATTTATGATGAGATTTAGATGGAATACTCCTTTAAATTGTGCGCACACAGGGATTTTTCTCGACATCATTCTTTGTTTGTATTGTACATTAATTCCGCTTCCTCTGGGTTTGCGTGCAAGGATTTATTCCACTTAACAAGCATGCCTTTGTTTTATTTGTGCGATTTGAAAAAATATTTCAATTCAAATCTGAAAATCCCTTTATAATATCTCTTGTACCTGCTCATATTCCCCTTCTCTCTGATTTGATGATGGTTTTAGCTCTGCCTGCAGTGACATAACATCCCGGCACAGAACAGGAGCGCACAGGCTCAGTGGTGAGGATTACAGCTCATTCTTCGGAACGCTGGGTTTATTTTAGGGCCCGACTGGATAAAACAGGATTAGCATCACAATGAATCTGCAGGCATTCAAACCCGGAGGTCAGCTCCTCCACGGCCTCTGACATTTGAAATGTTTGCAAATCCCCATCTGTGTTGTGATAGCTAAACATAGATTTGATCAGCTGTCATTCCAGCTAGGTGTCCATTTTTGATAAGTGCTGGGCTTGCAGTGGTGACAGCTTTGATTTACCAGTGCATTTTCTCCATTGCAAAGCTTTATGTGCAGCAGCTACCGGTCCACATGCTGCTTTTTATTTATACTGTGCTGGGTGGTGATGAACTTTACCTTGCAAGTCAGTGGAAAATAAAGTTAAGAGACTGCAGCTACACCAGCAGCTCTGTAAGTATTGTTACAGCCCCCTTAAATAGTGCTGCTTCCCTGTTTTAGATACTGTTTTGGAACTACTACTTAAGGTAGCCAAGGCTGATGAGTGTTTTTTAAGTGTGAAAAAAGAGTTACATCGATTTATCTGAGTAAAACTAGAAAAAAAAAGGCAGCAAATAATACAAATCAGCAGAATAAAAATCACATTGTTGTGCAAACTGAATAAAAACATGGTTGTAAACACTATGCTAATATTTAGCAGGTAATGTTTACCACTATCGGCATCTTAGTTTATTGTGTTAGTGTTAGCGAAGTAGTTCTAAATACAGAGTAGAATTTACTTAGGTATCATCAACTGTATTGCAATTCACCCCCAGGGTGACATGAATGCCTGAGCCAAATGGTATTTAATGGTTAAGATGAGGTAAACTTAATAGGATTCATTACCTGCGGACTAAGAATATTTGTACAAAATTTCTTAGGAGTCCATCTAAATTGCTAGCACATAAAGCCAAACAACCAATAAACAACTGGGCAAAATAAAATGTAAGATCCAATCCTGGTGCTAAAAGAGAAATCAAAGATTTGATGATACATTATCAGGGAACCATGTACTTATATACCAAGCTTGTTAGGAATCCATCCAATTGGTGTCAAGTTATTTACTGAAATACACAAATTATATCAGTGGAGGCCAGGGAGGTTAACGCATTAACAGAATTATTAGGGTGTATTTTCTGGGACCATGAATGTCTGTACAGAATCATGTGAAATTCCTTTCATCAGATGAAGTTTTGATCTGTTGTTGATACCAGAAAAGTGACAGGATCAGCGTCAGAGGGATTCATTCTCTGGAACTCATCTTATCATCTTATCTCTGGGACTTTAGTCTAAGCAAATTTTCATGTTAATCCATTCGATAGTTGCTGAAATATTTAATGCGAGACAAAGGTAAATGTTGCTACTGCAGTCTGTAATTACTGATGTGTCTCTGATTGAGCTGATGGCCTGGACATGTATGTCAAATATAACAGATAAGTGCCTTAATTAAAGGGTAAATGACAAAAGAAAGAAAGTGTTGAGACTTCCGCTTTGATTTGTAGTGATGTATGCAAAGTGATAAATCCTGATAACAATGAGCAGAGAGTGGAGAGGAGGAACCTGAAACCTTATTGTCAGCTGACAAGCTTTCTGTCTTTCAACACCGTTCTCCATGTTCACATATTTCCTTCCAGCTGCACAAACCACAGTTATCTAATGCCGGCCTCCGAGGAGCACTTTGTGGCTTACATGTCTTGTTCAAGGGCACCGTTATGAAGGAGAAAATAAGGTTTCTCATTCCCCTCCAGGTCAGTTTGGCTGCGGCAGTTAAGCAAGGTTACCAGATAATGAGAATTTCCATCACCTTGGTGTAGCAGCCCATGAACTCAAAGCCTGAGAGAGGAGGTTCAAATGAAAATAGAAATTTGTCTTTCTGTGGACTTTAATCAGGAATGAGGACTGTTCCATGCAAAGACGTGCGATTCTTAAAAAACAGAGTGCAGAGTAGTTACTACCTATAAGAAAATCATTTATTATTATTTGTGTCAGTGTAACAGCTCATAGCTTCACAGGTTGGTGGTGAAATAGTTTACGTCTTACAGTTAGATATGCAAATTACTTGAAAAAAAAGAACTTCTGAGAACTTGTTTGCCACTTTATGTTCTTTGCTTAGTTATTTCTGTTTAGCTCTGCAGAGTTTAGTTAGCATTCTGCCTGTATGTGCCAACACCAACCAGCCACAACATCAAAACCAGTGACAGTTGAAGTGAATTACATTAATTAGCTTGTTATAATTGCACCTGTCAAAGTCAGTTCTTGAAGCTAGTTCAATTCAGTTTTCTTTATAAAGTGGCATAACACAAGTAATCAGAGGCACTTTAGATGGCAAGGTCAAGATCTTAAAGTATTATAAAGAGAAAGCCAGTAATTGCCCTTTGAGCAAATACAATGGCAACAAAAAGGAAGAGAAACTCTCTTTAACATGAAGAAACCTACAATAGAGCCAGAGAAAGTGTCAGCTTCTGTCAACATAAACCAGTTATTGTGCTGGTTGATGGAACCAGTAACCAAAGAAAATAATCTCCAGAGCCAGAGATAGGTGCAGAGAGGTATTGAGAAACTTTAAAATTGACCAAATTATGACAGCTGGATCAGAGCATCTCCAAACCAACAGGTCTTGTGGGGGTGTTCCAGTATGGAGTGACTAGTATCTACCAAAGGTGGTCCAAGAAAGGCCAAGTGGTGAACTTGCAAACGCGCCCAAAGCTCATTCATGCATGTGAGGAGTGAAGACTGGTCCATGTGGTCTGATCTCACAGATCTTTACTTATTACAAACTGCTGAAACCTTACTGCTAGCTGTAATACAAAAGTGTCATTGAGTGTTTGTGCTGACTCCACTGAGAACTCCTACAGTGGGTACATGAGTGTCAAAAAAGGACCATGGAGGAGTGGAAGAAGGTGGCCTGGTCTACTGCATCATGCACTCCTTCACATCATGTGGGCAGCTGGTTGCGTTTGCACTGTTTACTTGGGCATTATGGGCCAGTCAGCTGAGGCAGTGTGCTGCTCTGCATAAAGTTCAGCTGGGAAACCTTGGGTCTTGCATTCATGGACTTTCACACCTACCTATGCAGTGTTACATTGTCGTGACCTTGTACAACCCTTCATGTCATCAGCATTCCCTGATGGCCTATTTCAGCAAAATAATCCTCCGTGCCACATTGTTCAGGAAAGGTCTGAGGAGTGTGACAAGGAGTTCAAGGTGTTGACTTGGCCTCAGAATTCTCCAGATCTCAATGCAATCAAGCATCTGTGGCATGTGCTGGAAAACATGAAGGCCTCATCTCGCAGCTTTGAGGATAAAAGGAGCTGCTGCTAACGTCTGATGCCTGATTCAACAGGACACCTTCAGAGGTCTGTGGAGTTCAACTCAGCTGGATAGCTCAGTGACTAACACTCCTGGCTTTGGCACAGGAGATTGGTGGTTTGGATCCCAGTCAGGGTGCAGCTGTCCAATGAGGACCGTTAGGCAAGGTCCTCAGTGCTGAACGCCTACCTAGCTCGTGTTGCATCTACACGCAGATGCACTATGCATTTCACTGCGCATTATACTCTGTATAACTGTGCTTGTCATAAATAAAGGTCTTGAATCTATGTTGCATTGGATAAAAGCATCTGCTAAATAGGACTGTAGTCATCCTTCGATGGTTCATGCTTTGTTTTGGAAGTCCTCCACAATATTATGCAGCTGGTTTTAAAATTGTGACTGATGAGTGTAAATGCATTTTTACTGCATGATTTTTGTAATAAAGTGAGTATTTACCTATTCTTTAACATTGATCAGTTTAGTGGTGACCAACTTTGGTCAAGATTGAAATATTACATCAACTATATGATAGACCAGCATTAAATGAAATTTTGTACAAACATTAATACTGAAGATGAATCCTAATAAATTTTCATCTAGCACCACTGGCATATAGGTGTTTTTACTTATCTAGTAAAACATCTCAGCATCTACTTCACAAATTTGCACAGAATTTCCAACAGATATGTATGGTCCCAGATAATGTATTGTAACAACTTGACGGTCTCTTTTCGTGCCACTGAAGTTGATATTTTTGATTCAGAGTGAAATGTCTCAACAGCTGTTGAATGGATTGCAATAAAACCTAACATTCTTGTTCCCTTCAGAATTTATTTTAATAACTTTGGCAAACTTTTCCCATAAATTCTTCACTAACAGCATTCGCGTCAGTCTCAGCTCTACTTTGTGATTATCTATTGGCTATGCTAACATTATACCTGCTACAGTGTCTGCAGGCATGTTAGCATGATTAACATTGTTGTAGAGATCGTGTCTTGTGCTGTTTCAACTCCTGTTAGAACCAAAAGTACAGACTGTTTCACGTTTTTATCACCAGCTAACTTCTGAGACACTTAAAAGGTAGGAGAAGTGACAGTAAGGGCTTAAAGTAGTTTATTCTTTATAGCCTTGGGTGCAGCTTTGAAGGGGGAACAGGTTCTAACAAGAGAGGGGGAAAACCATGATAAAAAACATGATTGTCGCTGACAGACTTGTTAATATCTTACTGTAAAGTAAAGCAACGCGCAGCAGAGATTCTGTTGCTCTTGCTGCTGTAGACTTGCTTTGAAATAAATAAATGAAGCTGTAATGGAAGCAGGATTTATGGTGCTGCTTGCTCTAATGCAGCAGCACTTTGACTTCCATCCACACATTCAGAGCTGATGTCATCGCTGTTGGGTGAGCCCTGTCTCGTTAATTATTGACAGACCCACATTGCACATTAGCAATTAGATATTTACCTCAGGCATTATCTTTGAACATAGTTTGGAGACACTTACAGATTTACATCCCATTCAGTCTGGAAAACTGTTCACCCCTAAAATCTAAATTTCACATTTTCAACTATCCATGAGTGAGTGAGCAAAAGATCTTTACACGTGACTAATTAGAAGCCTAGTACTTAAAAAGTCAGCTTCAGGAAAATAAATTATTCAGAATTCTCTACTTTCTAGTATAATATTGAAGACATTAGATATGTTTGTGATAAATATGTTTATGCAAATTGTATGCATGTTACTGCTGCAACAACTGCTATTTCTGATATAAGTGTTACATTTTTATTGGTAATGTTATATGCATACATTTGTTTAATTGTATGTATTCTCATTCACTATTTGTGGTTAAATAAAGTGTAATAAAACATTTACAAACATTTAAAAATTCTAAACATGAAACAATAAAAAACATTTATGCCTTCTCAATGTCTTTAATAATAATGAGTGACAATGATAATAATGACTTTGTAAAGGATTCCTCTCTTGTGGCAATGGTGAGGAATCAAGTCTCTTCTACTTCTAAGAATGCGGTTTTCTGACTCAGTCAAATGCTGTTTGGTGCAGAAAAACCTGCAGCATCACCTTTTCTCAACTTGAGACTCACACACTCGAACTCAGTGAGAAAAGCAAATCAAAAAAATAATAAAGAAATGTAGAAATCTGTCATGTAAAATAACCCAAACTGACAGATCGTTTTGTTATAATGAGGAAAACATTGCTCATATAAAGAATCTGATTTAAAAATATGCTTTATGGGCCTTTAAGCACACACTCATATACATTCATGAAAAAAAAAATTAGACCACCTTTGTTTTCTTTAATTTCTTTTTAATAATGTAGCCGTACATTTTTGCACAAAACCAGGTCTGTGAAAAAACTGTGGATGACAGAGATAAAGGTAACCCAGGAGTGTGTGAAGGGGTGAATAACACTGAACATGGCCTATAAGGTGTGTGAGTGTGTGAGGGGCTCTCCTCCTGAAGGAACATAATTCATCTTGTTCACCAGTTCCCTGTACCTTTTCAAGAGGCCAAGGGTGGTCATGTCATCTGCATATTTAATTGGAGATTGCTGTCCTGGGTGGAGACACAGTTCCATGTAGAGGGCATAGAGCTTTGGGCTGTGAGCTTGGTGAATCTTTATTTTCTATCCTCACCATCTCACATGGCTTGATGCTTAATTTTTACTCAAGGAGCACATGTGTTATCCTTGAAAAGTACAAGTCACACTGGATCTAAAAGTATGTTTTATTATGGCCGATAATTCGGTTCAGACTGTTTGACATGCATTTGTACTGAATGAATACAGCCACTGCAGATACAATGACATATAATGACAATGGACGGAGGCAGGTAGACGAGAAAAAAGCTACATGTCAGCACTGAACAGTAATGATAAGAAGCAAGTGCTGTGCAAACCAACCTTCCTTATGTCTTATAAGCAGCCTCTTGCTAACAGTTCAGACCATGTTGAAGCAATGCTGGCTATTTATTTATTCATTTATTTTTATTTAAGAGTATATTTATTTTGTTTGTTTTGTAATTAGTAGGTTGCTGCCACTTGCCAATTGACAGACTTAAGAAAAAGACACAGCCATAGTCTGTTCAGTAAACAAGTTTAAAACTAAAAAAAAGAAGCATTTTAATATTGTGGATTTCTTTTTGCTGTACTAAAACATACTGAACTGTGATTTTTGTGCATCCCTTTTTGGAGTAATGGTTTTAAAATAAGTTAGCTCCCTCTAGGAGCTATTGTTAACTCCTCGTTTTTGGAAGTGTCTCACAATTTAAAAACCTTAGTATTACAAGTTTGTGTGTTTAATTCATTTGGAGATGAAATGAAATGAAAAGTGATACTGAAACTATTGAAACGACTCCCATCAGCACTTTCCCTGAGAACTGTGTCCTTCGCTTAGCAATGTTCTGACCTATCTCTTCAAGTTCAAAGGCCTGTAGTTACCCCTGTCATCACTTTAAATGATTGCAATCAAGACAGACTAAATGCCTTCATATCTACCAGACACCACGTATTGCTCTGGCAGGAGTCGCTGTGTCAGGATAATGCTCCAGATTATTGATTAACAATCTTGAGTATTTACAGTGTGCACACTTGTGCAGGCAACCACAGGGTGCGATGCAATCAGCAGCATGTGACTGGTTACCAAAGTCATTTATGTCACATGAAACATACTGTTAATGTGTAGGTTGACGTTGCTTACAGCGTGGCTGACTGGGTTGTTTCTCACTGAGTCAGATATTCGTACAGTTGTACATCTCGATGATTCCCAGTGACCACACAGTAGCCAGTGGTCCAGTCCAAAGGATTCACTGTGTGTGTCTTAGTGTGGTGTGTATATATATATATATATATATATATATATATATATATATATATATATATATATATATATATATATATATATATATATATATATATATATATATACATATATATATATATATATATATATATATATATATATATATGTATATATTTCAGAAATTGTTAAGAGAGTATAAGCATTCCTTTGAGTGCCATCTGTTGAACTAATTGAACATGTTGGCTAATTAGCTTTGTAATAACCTTGAGATATATATTTCGACGAAAAAATATTCCTCAGCTTTTATTTTGATTTGAACAAAAAGTGGCATATCCACAATTATTCATACCCTTATCAGTAATCAATAGAAAAGCCTTTATTGGCTATTACAGCAATCTAACGCTTCCTATAATTGCTAACCAGCTTTTTGCATGTCTCCACTTGTATTGTTGCCCATTCATGTTTTGCGATGATTTTTTTTTTTAATTTTTGTTTCATCTGACCATAAAAGACCAGAAGTCTTCTTCTTTGTCCAGATGAGTATTTGCAAAGGTTAAGTGGGCTTTTCTGTTCCTTATCTGGAGAAGTGACCTCCTTGTTCTGCATCCATGGAACCGAGCAGTGTGCAGTGTTTGTTGGACTGTCTACCTTGAGATGTTGCCACCAGCAGGGCCCAGATTGTCCAGGATGGCCTTGGTGGTTATCCTTGGATTCTTTTTCACTATCCTCCACAACTGTCACTTTTGGCTTCTGACTGCATCCTCTGAGATGTTCCACAATGTGGAACGTCTTGTATTTTTTAATAATACTTTGCACTGTAGTCAGTGGAACTTGAAAACATTTAGGTATGGCTTTAAAGCCCTTTCCTGACTTGTGAGCAGCCAGCATGTGCAGCCACAGGTCTTCAGTGAGCCCATTTGTTTTAGTCATGACTGTCCACTAACCAACTGCAGAGAGCTGCTGGTTTTCACCTGTTGAGTTGATTAAAACAGCTGCTCCCACTGAATCAAACAGCTTTGACTATTTAGAAATGGTATAGAACCTTGGATTTTCCCATCAACTGTGACAGGTTGCATTGGGTATGAATAATTTTGGACTTGCCACTTTGTTTAAATTATTTACTTTAAATAACATAAATAAAAGCTGAGAAATATTTTTCCCACAATGACGCTTCTTGTACATTGTATTATTATCTTTTGGGAGAAGCCTGTGTCATTTCCAATCAAAAAATCTTGCTGTTTTAATAAAAGTAACTTTAAGTCCATTTTTACCACAGGTATAAATAATTTTGGGCATGACTGTATGTTGAACTCTGGACAAGTTGAAGCTAAAGTCTTTACTAAACGGTTACTCGGCCCTGTTCTGAGTTATCTTTGCAGGGTAAAAACCAGACTATGACTCTTTGTACGTCAATCCCTACACCAGATGTTAGACAGTTTCAGTTTTGTCACTCATCAAAATGATCATGATAACAGAGTGGACGTGCTTTCTGGAACTACTCAGTTTCCAAAGCAGAGATTTGAGCTGCTCTATGAATTCACATGACTGTGATTGTATCTAATCTGAAAAGTCTTAATGGCATGAAATGGCATGTGATTGAAACATGAATGTAAAGCACTAGAGGGAGACTACTGAGATTCCATCAATGGGAAATGTATAAAGTAGTTCAAGTGAACTTGACAGAAAAAATCATGAGGACTTGTTCTCATTGAAGAGGAGTGTTACTGTTGAAGACGAGTTTTTTAAAAGGGAAAGGAATCATTTTGTCGACCAAATTATATATGAAATGTATGTCGCTGACCACGAGGCGCTTGCTAACACTATGGAAGCAAATCAGACTCATCAGATTCTGAATTTTTTATGCCTGAATTTAGCTCATCAAAATTCTAAAAACCAGTTAAAAATTTGATGTCTTCAAAATTCGCCATCAAAAAAATTCAATGTTCAAAATTCGCCATCAAAAAATTCAATTTTCAAAATTCGCCATCAAAAAAATTCAATGTTCAAAATTCGCCATCAAAAAATTCAATTTTCAAAATTCGCCATCAAAAAATTCAATATTCAAAATTCGCCATCAAAAAATTCAATGTTAAAAAATTCGCTGTCAAAAAATTCGCTGTTCACATCCGGGGGACTCAGGCGTAAACAATCGATCCTGGCCAAAATCGAACCAACGCCCATCCAATCACGTGGCGCTCCTCCGGTCATGTGACGCAGACGGTTCACCTCACAAGACCGGGGTCAACCACGGCTACCAGCATGAACGACGGCGCTTCAGTGAGTATATTAATCCTTTTTGTCCTGTATGTGGTTTGTTTTTGTGAGAGTCAGTTAGCTGTAATTCATGCCGTTAGCTGCGCTAGCACAGCGTTAGCCGTGCTAATACAGCGCTAGACAGCGTTAGCCGCGCTAATACAACGCTAGCCGCGCTAGCACAGCGTTAGCCGCGCTAATACAGCGCTAGCCACGCTAATACAGCGTTAGCCGCGCTAGCCGCGCTAATACAGCGCTAGCCACGCTAATACAGCGTTAGCCGCGCTAATACAGCGCTAGCCGCGCTAGCACAGTAATAAGATCACACAGACAGCACGTTCTGCAGCTGGGTAGTTGAGTAACAATTTTATAAACGCACAAATGGGTGGAAGTGTGATTTATGTGCCCGAAAATGCAGTTAAGTCACAGAGCAGTGCAAAGAAACTGGTCACCTAGCAAACTGAATTAGTCTAGGTAACACTTTGTTTATTATGTGTGTTTTCTGCTCAAGTTAATGTCCTGGTTTGATTCATTTTAAATTACTCCTGATCTTGAAAGGTTTTAAACTGTGCAGTCAAAGTAGTTACAACTGTGAGCGAATAGCTTGAAATGAACTGCCCTAGACTTCTCTGTTCATAGCCGACCGTTCTTTCACAGCATGCTATATCAAGAGTTATTGTGCAATGATAGTGATAAATGCTGCCCATTTTTTCAACTGTTTCCTGTTTACTATGTGTACCCTAGATTGTTTTTGAGCATTTGTTGTAGCCATTTATTTAATACATTTTAATCCACTCCATAGCAACACCGTCTGAACTGACCAGTCTGGTGAAATTCTGGACTGGATGGGAGACTCTACCAAGAACTCTCTCCACAGAAGTAGTGAATGGCAGATACCTGACAGCCTCCACCTGCTATGAGACCTTACACATCCCAGGACATTACAAGGACCACACATCATTTAAGACTGACATCCTGGCCTGTATTTGCACTTGCCAGTCAAGATATGTTAGGTGTTGTTCTCTAGTTAGTTTTACTTGACTGACAAAACTAAGTGCACTTTTGGATTCCCTCCCCTACCTGTTCTCCCAACTCACCTGACAGGTTATCTGGCTCAAGTATGCGTGTTTCTGCCATTCATTTAAAGTATCTGAAGTTAAGAATATTTTTGGTGAACAATACATGCAATCACGGCATTAAAGCAGGAGTTTAAAATGAACTGGACTGTACTGACTTTATTTTCTCACTGGTGAATGGGATGAAAATCTGTTGCAATATTACAAAACAGCAGCCTATAAATAAATAAATAAATAAATAAATAAATAAATAAATAAATAAATGAAATTTTTTTATTTATTTATTTATTTATTTATATATATATATATATATATATATATATATATATATATATATATATATATATATATATATATATTATTATTCCAAATACTGTCAGATCAAAAAATATTTTTAAATTGCCTGTCACTGTCAACCTACTTCAACAGGCAGTTTTTTGCACATTGAAATTTGAGGTTGTTTGAATTACACTATCTCAGAACAATGATGAAGAATCTATAATACTGAACAAGTAGATCAATAATCTCAGATTATGGGTGAGTTGAAATATGAAAAAAATGAAGTGGTCTATGAAAAGTCCAGTCTTCTAAACCAGACACGTTGTTTTGTGTAATTTCTTTGTAAATTAGCCCTGCATCCAGTCATTACCATGACATGGGCATAATGGAACCATGACCACATATATCCTTCGGTGGAAAAAAGTTTTTGGACACCTCATACATTTGTGAAATATTGCATTAAGAATCCATCTGAGGTCTTCAAATGCAATTTCTATTAGTTCAGTCACAGCCATAATACGAAACAAATCCTAAAAAAGTCAATAAAAACTTGAAATTGATTGGTTCCTTAAAAATAAGAAATTTTGAGTATTGGGTCATTTTGGTAGAATTTAGTTTTGTTATTCATGTAAACAATAAACAAAAAAAGCATCATTTGTTTCTGTCTAATGCAGTCACACCTTTTGAAACACAAAAGACTTTCCAACAAATATTTCACGATAATATTTGAGATTGTGGAAAATTTTAAAGGTGCCTGAAAACTTTTTTCCACCACTGTAGCTGTATTTAATAGCAATCAGATATGCTTATGTTAGCAAGACAAATAAATGAAAATTTCAGGCTTTTGTCTTGAATTATTCTTGAGATATTATATATATATATATATATATATATATATATATATATATATATATATATATATATATATATATATATTTTATATATATATTTTATTTATATATATATATATATATATATATATATATATATATATATATATATATATATATATATATATATATATATATATAGCCTCAAATTTCAATGTGAGAAAAAAAAATGTTGAAACTAGGTCTACGGTCCACTTAAAAAAATTTAAAAGTATTTGACATACTCAGCTAATATTTCACAGATACCATTATCTATACATGGGACAGACATAGTAAGTTCCAGTAAGTTGTACAGGTGCTCTGGGGATGTACCATTCTTTGTCGCCCAGCTGCTCCTCTCTCTGAGTGCACAGTTGCAATGTACTGATTCCTGTTTTCTTTTTCTGAGCTGATAAGATGGTGTAGCTGTGTCAGTGCATTTAAAATAGCTGGGCAAACTTCTACTTGGTTGGATAAAGCATTTAAAAACACAAGTTCTTGTGTGCAAGTGAACTCTAAGAAGTCCAGATCCAGAGGCATGCGTCCCAGAATATGCTCCAAACAAGAACAAAGTCTCACATAAAGACGATTTAACAATAGTTCCTAGAACAGAGAAAAACAAAGCTATATAATGCAAACCACCAATGGGAAAAATGACTTAACCTGACTGAAAGACTAGACTGCCTCATTAGACATTTCTTTTAGAACAAATTAAGAGGAGGTTACGCATACTAAACAGGAAACGGTTGAAAAATGTGCTGCATTTATCTATCATTGCACAATAACTCTTGATATAGCATGCTGTGAAAGAATGGTGGGCTATGAACAGAGAAGTCTAGGGCAGTTCATTTCAAGCTATTCGCTCACAGTTGTAACTACTTTGACTGCACAGTTTAAAACCTTTCAAGATCAGGAGTAATTTAAAATGAATCAAACCAGGACATTAACTTGAGCAGAAAACACACATAATAAACAAAGTGTTACCTAGACTAATTCAGTTTGCTAGGTGACCAGTTTCTTTACACTGCTCTATAGGGTTGCCACCCATCCCTTAAAATACGGAAACGTCCT
The DNA here is from genome assembly GCF_022539595.1 of Amphiprion ocellaris. NCBI lineage: Eukaryota > Metazoa > Chordata > Actinopteri > Pomacentridae > Amphiprion > Amphiprion ocellaris. The sequence goes on along the minus strand of NC_072782.1, from coordinate 17,838,398 downwards.
TTATTTGACAATTAATTGTTGCGTCCCGTATTGAATCAATACGGGATGCAAGTTGTTCCGTATTTTCATAAACGCCCCATACACGTCTGTCACACACTCATCAAAACTGCATAATGAATAAAATAAAACACAGGAAATATTAAGGGCAGCCAATGTCATCTTCGTAGGACCCATGTAGTGAGGACCCGATGCCAGGTCCAGTGGACAGACTTCAGACGTCTCTGTGTGTCCGGTCCTGTCCGGTCCTGTCTCTGGTTGCCTGGTTACAGACGCTGCTGCACCCGCACGTTTAAAAATGTCTACACCTGAAACTCCACCACGTCTAAAGAAGCAAAAACGTTTGCAAATGTACAGACTGGAGTGGGAAGAGTGGAACCCCTGGCAATGGATACAAGGCAAACTGTGTTTTCTGTTGCTCATGGACTGGCTGAAGTAAGGCAGCATCAGGAGACAAACATGGAGGAAATATGAGAACAGAGAGAACCCAACCAGCAGGTCACAGTTTATCATCATCTAATCATCTCCTGAAGTCGATATGGTAAGTGGACATCATGATGAGATCAGCTAGATTTCCTACAGTATATGGCTGTGAATTTACCAGAGGATGCTTATAATAATGCTGATGTGGCCGTAGACTCTACACTATTTTAGTGACTCAGTACATGCCTAAGTTGGTTATTATTTTTTAATGCTTTTTAGTTTTTAATAAACATTTATTTAATAGCCTATATGTAATCAAACATGGCCTTTGCCTAAAAAGAATAATATTTCATTGCACAAGTAAAAGTATAGTAATTTTTAAAACTGTTCAAATTATTATATGTTGCTAAAAAAACAAAAAAAAAACAAAAAACATCACAGTAATATGTCAATTAAAAAAGCCTATAGTATAGCATGTTCCCAACAAACGCCATAGTATAGCATGTCGCTCTAAAATTGTCATAGTTTAGCATGTTGCTCTTAAAACGTCATAGTATAGCATGTCGTTCAAAAAAACGTCTTAGTATCGCCTGTCGCTCTAAAAACGTCATAGAAAAGCCTTTAGTCCACAAAACGTTATGTCCCGGCTGTCTGAAGTAGGTGAGGAGCAACACAAAAACAGTACAGAGTAGCATCGTATGTCTCTTAGAAAACATCATAGTATAGCCTTTCGTATGAAAAATGCCATCATATACATCGTTTATTGTACAAATAACAAGTCAAAGGAAAGAGACATACATTGTAGAATTGTAGTAATTGTGGGCTGACTGATTTACTGATTATCAGTATTTTATTTTTTACTGATTTACGGTAATAAATACATTTAAAAATGCCGCTACTTTGGCTCTGAACCTTTATCTACCTGTGGTCGCTCTGTCTTCTGGAGTGATTTGATTGGTTATACGTCACGAATAAAACTCCTTTAACTTAATATCTGTAAACAAAACAAAAACGTATCAACAAAGTTTTCTGTTAGTTTGTGTTCTTCTAAGTTTAACTCCAAGATTTTAAATATTTTCATTTACTGCAAATGAATATCTACTCCAAATGTTTCACTAATAATCATTATCAGCCTTAAAAACCCACAAAACACCCCTCTATACTCAACCACACTTAGTACAGTCCGGTTCCCCCTTCTATAAATCTGCTTGGAATCTTCCACTTCCTGTTTGTCAAAGTGGCCTTCTACCTGGACAGGTTTTGTTGGAGCTCATGCAACAAACATTTTGGGTAACTGCACTTTCATATGGATGGATGACACTGAATTAGAGTCTGTTTTAATGAGACTGAGTTAAGATGTGTAGCTCTGTCATTAAATAGGAAATTATTTCCCAGAATTCACAGAGAAAAGTCTGAAATGTTTGCTAGGTTAGCGTCCCACATGTTCTTTGGCTCAGCTAAAGCTAACTCTCTCCAACTTCTGGATCTCTTGAGTTGCTTGTTGTTAAAATATCTTGCTATAGGTGCTGAAGCTCAGAAAGTCTGAGATGTTTGTTCAAAATAAGCTCATTCTCAAGTCTTATCTGAACTGTCCTTTTTTGTTTCAGCTCAAAAAACAAAGCAGGCTGTGAAAAACACTCCAAAAAGGTTTTCTTTGAAAAAAAATCATCATGAATTTTGGCGCAAAAAAAACGCCATAGTATACTATGTCGAAAAATGAGATTTTTCAACATGTTGTGAAAACGTGCCATATGATGAAATAGTGTAAAGCAGGCTGTGAAAAACACTGCAGAAAGGTTTTCTTTGAAAAAAAAATCATCATGAATTTTGGCGCAAAAAAAACGCAATAGTATACTATGTCAAAAAAAAATGTGATTTTTCAACATGTAAAAACGTGCCATATGATGAAATAATGTAAAGGACGCCGTGAAAAACACTATGGTAAGGTTTTCTGTGAAAAAAAAATCATGAATTTTGGCGCAAAAAAAACGCCATAGTATACTATGTCGGAAAAAAAATGCGATTTTTCAACATGTTGTAAAAACATGCCATATGATGAAATAATGTAAAGGAGGCCGTGAAAAACGCTCCAGAAAGGTTTTCTTGGAAAAAAAAATCATCATGAATTTTGGCACCAAAAAACGCCATAGTATACTATGTCGAAAAAAAAATGTGATTTTTCAACATGTTGTAAAAACGTGCCATATGATGAAATAATGTAAAGGAGGCTGTGAAAAACACTCCAGAAAGGTTTTCTTTGAAAAAAAAAATCATTATGAATTTTGGCACCAAAAAACGCCATAGTATTGTTGAGAAACATTGGAGGTATGAGATCCCAGACTCAGCCACAAGGGGGAGACTCTGGCAGAATAACAGCTAAATAAGGGAACATTGTGATATTATAACCTGTGATTTATAACTGATTCATGCTATAACCTAATAAGTGTGTTAAAGCTAACACAAATACCTATTTTTATAATCTTTAAGAAGTAACTAAGTCAGAACAGCAACTCACTCTGAAAAGTGATGTTTTGGTTACCAGGGAAACTGATGTTTTTGATAGATATGACAAATATGAGGAACTAATGCTTTATTAAATGGAAATGCTTTTAAGAGTTTTGATTACTATGAAACTGAGATGTTTTAGAAAGAGTTTTGATTACTGTTAAACTAAGGTTTTTAACTTAGTAATGAAGTGAGAAGTCAAGACCTAAGGTGAACTGGGGTCAAGTGTTCACAGTAAAGGTTGTTAACCTCGAAATAGACGTCAAGGATTTTTGTGAGTCTGACATCTGTTTCCTGACTGGAGGCCTGCTCTGAGCTGCAGATGGAACAAATACATTAATAGAGAAGTGAGACTGAGTGGAAGCGTCCAAACAGTCCAAACAGTTAGTTTCAGTTCCTCAAACATGGAGGGGTCTTAGGATGAGTTGGGGGGGGGGGCTGGTGGAACAGTCCAGAATAGATGGATTTAGTTCCTCCAGAGCACGCAGAGGCCATGAGGTCAGTGGATGGGAGCAGTGCACGGAGGGTGATGGATGTTGTCATCACGTATGTTAATTAAGTGTGCAGTCATTGCATATGCAAAAGGTTCAGTTGTTGTATAAATTGCACTGGATCGAGACACGAGTTGGGAGTCGTTGCGAGGTGGTCACTCGTTGCAAGCCAGGGTAGAAATGCTCTGAGCAAAGGGGATTTTACCACGTAACTCGGACGGGGGATTCAACATGATCTGCAAAGGAATAACTGTTCTATTGGAATTATGGACTGAAGGAGTGCTCTTTCTGCACTGTTTGAGGATTACGAAAGACTGTGATCTAAAAATAACGCTGACTGAAGGAATATAACTGAACTCTATTATTTCCAAAGGATTAACACCAGAATGGATTAACAAAGTTTTTACTGGCCCAAAGAACAAAAATGGATACAAGCAGATCTAAATCTGGACCGAACCCCCTCCACCTCCTCCCTGGAGCAGAGCCCCAGTGGGGCGTCGGTCTTCAGGTGAGCAGCCGGTTTGTGCACCCCGTCTGCTCTCCCCCTCCAAATTACATAGTCTGGGTGATTATTGCTCTTCTTAGATAAAAGCATAGTTCCAGTTAGGGGTCATATTAGAGGATTGTTATAGAAATTAATGTTTAATTGGTTGTCTGATGATTTATGGGCTATTGCTATTTTCCTGCTGAAATTTTATAATAAAGCATTTATCCTGCAATTAAAGTTAACAGATTGGAAATTCTATTTATTTTTATCATGATAATGAATTAATCACATATATCTTCTCAGTTTGTAAAAAGTCAGGTTATTGTGTGCATTACATCTAAAACTGGTTCTGTCAGATTACCTATTCGTTGGGGCCGGGGGTGGCCTTTTTTAAACTTATCCTTGGGGTTATCCATTCCTTAACCTCTAAATTTAAACCTAGCAACTTACCAAGTGCAGAATCCGATGAGAGAAAAGCTGCCGTTAACAGACGTGACTGGTAATTAATTTGACCATTCGAAAGTGGCTACTCAGTTGAGTTAGTTATCAGAGGAAGCAGGATAGGCGTAAGGATGGAGGCAGTTACAAGCCAGGCGAATTTTCTCGCTTACCAGCTTAAAAACGTTCCTCAGATCCCATCTGGGTTGTATCATATGGGCTACGGGAACCGGACCCGTTAGATGGAGAGCTGGTCCAGTAATCCTCTGATAGTTAATTAATTTATTTGATTGATTTAGGAGGTTACTGGCCTTAGGATTCCACAGTATACTATGTGGGGGAAAAAATGTGATTTTTCAACATGTTGTAAAAACGTGCCATATGATGAAATAATGTAAAGGAGGCCGTGAAAAACACTCCAGAAAGGTTTTCTTTGAAAAAAAAAATCATCATGAATTTTGGCACCAAAAAAAAGCCATAGTATACTATGTTGGGAAAAAAATGCGATTTTTCAACATGTTGTAAAAATGTGCCATATGATGAAATAATGTAAAGGAGGCCGTGAAAAACACTATGGTAAGGTTTTCTTTGAAAAAAAAAATCATGAATTTTGGCGCAAAAAAAACGCAATAGTATACTATGTCAAAAAAAAATGCGATTTTTCAACATGTTGTAAAAACATGCCATATGATGAAATAATGTAAAGGAGGCCGTGAAAAACACTCCAGAAAGGTTTTCTTTGAAAAAAAAATCATCATGAATTTTGGCGCAAAAAAAACGCCATAGTATACTATGTCGAAAAAAAAATGTGATTTTTCAACATGTTGTAAAAACGTGCCATATGATGAAATAATGTAAAGGAGGCTGTGAAAAACACTCCAGAAAGGTTTTCTTTGAAAAAAAAAATCATCATGAATTTTGGCGCAAAAAAAACGCAATAGTATACTATGTCAAAAAAAATGCAATTTTTCAACATGTATTTTTATTTTTTTTGCTGATTTATGGTAATAAATACATTTAAAAATGGCGCTACTTTGGCTCTGAACCTTTATCTACCTGTGGTCGCTCTGTCTTCTGGAGTGATTTGATTGGTTATACGTCACAAATAAAACTCCTTTAACATCTGTAAACAAAACAAAAACGTATCAACAAAGTTTTCTGTTAGAGTTTGTGTTCTTCTAAGTTTAACTTCAAGATTTTAAATACTTTCATTTACTGCAAGTGAATATCTACTCCAAATGTCTCACTAATAATCATTATCAGCCTTAAAAACCCACAAAACACCCCTCAATACTCAACTAAACTTAGTACAGTCCGGTTCCCCCTTCTATAAATCTGCTTGGAATCTTCCGCTTCCTGTTTGTCAAAGTGGCCTTCTACCTGGACAGGTTTTGTTGGAGCTCATGCAACAAACATTTTGGGTAACTGCACTTTAATATGGATGGATGACACTGAATTAGAGTCTGTTTTCATGAGACTGAGTTAAGATGTGTAGCTCTGTCATTAAATAGGAAATTATTTCTCAGAATTCACAAAGAAAAGTCTGAAATGTTTGCTAGGTTAGCGTCCCACATGTTCTTTGGCTCAGCTAAAGCTAACTCTCTCCAACTTCTGGATCTCTTGAGTTGCTTGTTGTTAAAATATCTTGCTGTAGGTGCTGAAGCTCAGAAAGTCTGAGATGTTTGTTCAAAATAAGCTCATTCTCAAGTCTGATCTGAACTGTCCTCTTTTGTTTGAACTTTCCCTAAACTTAGGAGTTAATGACAGAGCAGCACATCCAGACTCAGTCTCATTTATGTAGAGATTAAACTTCAGTGTCATTTATTGATGTTAAAGTGCAGTTTTTCAAATGTTTGTTGCACGTACTCCCGACCAAACCAGTCCAGGTGGAAGACGATGTGAAGAGAAAGCTCCAGAGGATGAATATCACACATTTACGTTGGAAATAAATGTCCTTTAATTAGACATTGTCATGCAAAAGTTGGATTTCCCTTTAATGATGTTCAAATCTTTGTTGAGTGTTTTGTTGATGTTGGTTTCTAAATGTTTTCTGACACTCGGCCCCAAAGATTAAAACCTTCTACGGCTCACAAGCTGCAACCATTCACACATTATCAACTATCTTTCTGACTAAACTAAGATAAAAAGTGAAAAACTGCCTGATTCCTGTATCATGAATGTAAATCTTTTTGGTTTTTATGACAGTAAACTGAATATATTTGGGTTTGACATTTTATAAACCAAAACAAAAAATGAATTACTGGAGAAAACGACAGATTAATGGACAAAGAAAATGTGTTTTTCAACATATATGGCTGAATTACTCCAACATTACAAGATACATACAATTTGATTTCAACTTTATTTATATAACACCAATTACAGGTCAAATACTCTCAAGACACTTTATTTTTATATTTTTTGTCATATTTAAAATATGACAACATAAGAAATTTAAACCTCTTGACTAATCCAATTTATTATTTGGTTTTAAAGAGACTAATAGACAATTAAAATAACTTTCTCCACTAAAACTAATAAACATGAGGTCAAATAGAAGGAACAGTTTTAAATACTGCAGTCCCACGATGGCAAGAATAAAGTTTCTCAACAAAAACTAAATCTGCTGGTGGATTCCATGAAAGTCCTAATAAAGGATAATAAAGTGTGATACTAAAGGTTTGTGGTGCTAAAAATCTCAAAGTAAATATATCAAGTTGAACATCTGGATGGAGGTTGATAAAAGTTGACCTCCATTTCTCTGGAGCGACTCCATGGATTTTATGGATGGTGGTTAAAGACCTGCTCTTCTAGTGGTCTTCCTTCTTGTCGCTGTAAAAAGTCAGTCCATCCTGACCGACTTCAACACCTCTTCATGACAACTTGTTCTGCCTCCGACCTGGTGGAAACTCCAGAAACTCGGGAAAACCTGTGGAGACTCGAAGAACTCGTCGGGCGGGGGAAGGTGTGGTGGGTGGTGGGGGGAGGTGGGGGAGTAGAGGGGGGAGGCCGCCACCCACCTCCCCGCCTACTCTCCACCCTGACTCCACCCAGGCTCCGCCTTGGCTCCTCCCCTGTGGTCACTTCAGAAACTACGATGCCAAAGGGACGACGAAATCATTTCTTTTCATCTGATCTGTAGCTCAGTGAGTTAAGGATTTGCCTATGGAGCTGCAGGTCGCTGGTTCAAGACCAGACCCTTCTTAACTTTTATCAAAATCCTGACAAAGACAAACAAAGAAAAATGCCAGTGGTGGGTCTTGAACCTGCGACCTTCCACTTGGTAGTCCATCTTCTTATCCCCTGAGCTATCCGCTCAGATACTAATTCTCCTTTTTTTTGCGCATTTGTCATCTATTTTTTGTTGTTTTTCAAGTTTTTTTTTAACTCGAGTCTTGACTCGACCGTTTTTCTCAGGAGGTTGGACTTCAGCCTTTGTGCTGGAGGGTTGAACCCTCAGTTCCAAGACTTTCCAAAGCCTCCACACCTCCCGAGTCCTCAGGACCTGAGCTTTCACACAGTCTGAGGGCTGAAATTTTCTAAGTCTCACAGTAGTTCTCTGTTAGATTGAACTTTCAGACAGTCCAAGGACTGATATCTTCTAAGTTCCTGAGTACTTCTCTGTTAGTTTGAACCTTCAGACAGTCTGAGGACTGATATCTTCTACGTTCCTGAGTAGTTCTCTGTTAGTTTGAACCTTCAGACTGTCTGAGGACTGAAATTTTAAACGTTTCTCAGTACTTCTCTGTTAGTTTGAACTTTCTGGTTAACAGAAGCCTTAAAACTTGTGACCATGAGTCTTGATTTCACATTTAGACCATGAATCTGAGTTCTTCTCAGACCTTCACCTGCGGGTTTTTTAGAAATCCTCAACAAACTTTGATTCTCTTCACTGAACAGTAAAGTTTGTGGAGATCAGAAGGTAACATTAGTTTGATAAATGCCTTCAACTACTAGTAGACTTTATCTGGAAAGCAGTTTTCTGAAATGAGTTCTTAGTAAATCTGTCCACAATCAAACCAAGAACATAGAAAAAGGAAATGTATAGGAAGAAACAACTTGATGTTTTCATTTCAGACTAGAAAACAATTTAAGATCTTTATCTATTTTTGCTCTTTTTGATCGTTTTATTGTCTCTTCTGTTTAATTTGATCTTCTAAAGTCTAACTGGTGTCTTTTCAAATGTTTTGTCTTTAGTTTGATTCTTCTTAAATGTTTAGTTTGGTCTTTTCTCACCTTTTATTCTTTTCTAATGTCTGATTTGATTTCGAAATGTTTTGTGTTTTTAATGTTTAATTGTTTTTTCAAATGTTTTATCGGCTTGTTTGAATTTTTTTTTCTTTCCCAACGTTTAATTTTTCGATTAAATCTTGAAGGTTTTTCTTTTTAAATGTTTTACCACCTTTTAATGTTTAATTTTCTTTTTAAATGCTTCATTGTATTTTGTTTAATTCCTATTTGAAGTTTTATTGTCTTTAAGATGTAATTTTCTAATTAAAAATTTAATTTTGTAATTAAATGTTTTGTATTTTTAAAGGTTTAATAATCTATTTAAATGTTTTGTATTTTTTTTAAATGATTAATATTCTTCTTGTTTAATTGTATTTTTTGAATGTTTAATTGTCGAAAATATTTTATCTGTAATTTGTGATATTTGTATTTTAAAAATTTTATTTAATTTCATAGTGACATGTATTGTATCTTGTTGAAATATCTAATTCAATATTTTGTCTGTTTAATAGAGTTAAACATTAAATACAATTACATTCTATTAAACAGACAAAATATTGAATTAGATATTTCAACAAGATACAATACATGTCACTATGAAATTAAATAAAATTTTTAAAATACAAATATCACAAATTACAGATAAAATATTTTCGACAATTAAACATTCAAAAAATACAATTAAACAAGAAGAATATTAATCATTTAAAAAAAATACAAAACATTTGAATAGATTATTAAACCTTTAACAATACAAAACATTTGATTATTAAACCGTTAAAAAGACAAAACATTTAATTACAATATTAAATGTTTAATTAGAAAATTACATCTTAAAGACAATAAAACTTCAAATAGGAATAAAACAAAAAATACAATGAAGCATTTAAAAAGAAAATTAAACATTAAAAGGTGGTAAAACATTTAAAAAGAAAAACCTTCAAGATTTAATAGAAAAATTAAACATTGGGAAAGACAAAAAATAATTTTGTTTAATTTCATAATTACATGTATTGTATCTTATTTAATTATCTAATTCAATATTTTGTCTGTTTAATAGAATTTAATTGTATTTAACGTTTAACTATATTAAACAGACAAAATATTGAATTAGATAATTAAACAAGATACATGTAATTATGAAATTAAACAAAATTTTTCAAATACAAATATTAAAAATTACAGATAAAATATTTTCAATAATTAAACATTCAAAAAATACTTTTTAACAATAAACCTTTTTAAAAGTTTTATTGTATTATTTTTTTCCCCTTTGATTTAATTGCTTTTTGTTATGTAGTTCTTGAATCTTCTTTTATGTCAAGATTTTAACCCCAACCTTAAAAATGAAATAAACCCTTAAATCACAATGAAAATACTTCTGTTGTCACAATCATGAGTTAGTCAGTTATTCAGTTTATCAATTCAACTTTATTTGTTTAGCACCTTTTACACAGATGACAAAACTAAACAAGCAAAGAGAAAAACTTCTAAAACTATGATTAAAACTCTGAAACATATTTTCAAAAAATGATTTAACATGGTAATAAAATATGTTGTGTCCAGGGGATGGAGGGAGTTTATTGAAGTCTTCTTGGACTCACATGGGAAATCATTTAAAATATAAACTTGATATTCAGTCTAAGGAAACTGCAGAGCGACAGAAGAACCAACAATATCTCCTGTTTTTTCCTTTAATGAGTCGACTCTTCTTGTGCTTTCAGACCAAAGAACTACAGACTCTTCACAACCTGCTCAAACTCTTGGTACAGGACCTCACCACATGGGTCAAGAAGGTTTCCATCTCATTTCTACTCTGAAGCTCACCTTCTCCTGCTCAGACTGCTGACAAATGTTTCTGCTGCTCTAAAGTCTGGACTCCAGAACTTCCTAAAAACTCTCAAAGTCTCTTCTGCTGCAGGTTGCTTTGTAGAACTGTTGCAGAAAACCTCACTAAACCACATGGAGGGGCCTCAAGATAGTCGTCCAAATGAAAACGTACAAAAACCAAACTAGCACAACCCAAACGCTAAAGTCTCCTGCAGCCTACCAGAGAACCTCTGAGAACAGAGAATCAGGACAGGAACTCTTACCTTCTGGACAACCAACGTTGGTTCTCAAACAAGAATACAGAATGTGTCTGACCAGAAACCTCTAAAGACTCACTACAGCCAAGATAAAGACACAACTCACCTGCACCAAATCCACTAATCACTGCACACATTAGCACCATGTGCTAACTGTGGCTAAACAACCACATTTACCAAGACAACTATCCAGTACAAAGCCCTAAAACACACCAAGAAACACATTAAAGATGATTTTACTGCTGGAAGCTGCAAGCCAACGCCTAAAGAACAAACTAAAGCAATGGAGCCAAACACAGCTCAGTGGTGAAGAGAACCAGAGGAAATGTTTGGCTGCAGCTAAATAAAGCAGGAAGACACTGAGCTGCTCAGGTGTTCCTGATAACACCAAGCAGCCACCTGGACAGCCAATAGGAACACAGCTTACTGGAAGTCCAGAGGACTGGGTTAGTGAAGGAAATTTAGTTTAAAGTTGAAGCAGAAAGTTAACAGAGAAAGTTGAAAACCACCTTCTGATACCTGAAATCTCTGAGTTTTCACACAAAGAACGCCTGAACATGTCAAACTGGTTCCATTGTAGAACCATCATTGTAAAAACGTCATAGTATGGTGTGTTGCTGTCTAGGGTCTCTGAAGAGCAACACAAAAACAGGACAAACACTGGTTTCCAGGGGGTTAGGAGGCTATTTATTTGAAAGAGTAAGTTTACAACAACACATGAGGAGAAAAATCACAAAATCTGTCTTTAGTTCATCTGAAAATACTAGTTTTTGTCTTTTTTATTGACCAAAATTTTCAGGAAGTAGATGAAGAATAATTAAAGCTCTCATGTAGAAGTCCAACTTATTTTGGATCCTTGTGGAGAGTTTAATCTTAGAGTTTGTAAAGCTGTTGAGTTTTTAGAGTCACATGGATTGTTTTGACATTTAATAACCGAGTCCTGAAATAAAATTACAGTTGTGGATTTCTGTCATTTAGTCTGGGCAAAACAAATAACAGCAGCATAAATCTCAAACGTCATTATGAGGAGTCTGGATTGAGGTTTCTCACTTGATAATGATCAAAACATAAATTTAGGTTGGTTTAAAGGAATATTCCACCTTAAATCTTTGAATGTTGACCTGAAAGGTTGGTTTCAATTCAATTTCAATTCAATTCAGTTTTATTTATATAGCACCAATTACAGTCAAATTGTCTCGAGACGCTTTACAGAACCCATATGCCTGAACCCCAGAGCAAGCCAAAAGGTGACATTGGCAAGGAAAACACCCTTTTAACAGGGAAAAAAACCTCAAGCAGAACCCGGCTCTAATGTGGGGGGACCCATCTGCTGCTGGCCAGGCGGGTTGAGAGGGACAGAAGAGGTAGAGAGGTGGAGGGATAGAGGGATAGAGGTAGAGGGTTACAGTTGGTGGGAGAACAACCACACATCTGAAGCATCCAGCTCTGGGACCAGGGACACTCGCAGGAAGGACACAGGGAGTATTCCACCTACAAGGTCCTCACACATCCACCTTAAAGTAACATTCCACCAAAAATCCTTGGACATGCACCCAAAATGTTGGTTTAACAGAGTATTCCTTCCAAAATCCTCAAAGAGACCTGAGGGGCTGGTTAAAAGGAATATTCCACCTAAAACCTCAAACATAGACCCGAAAGGGTGGTTTAGAAAAGATCCTTCAAAGTAGACCAAAAAAGTTAGTATGGAGGAATATTCCACCTGAAATGTAGACCTGAGAAGTTGGTTTGGAAGAATATACCATCCTAAACATCCTTAAATGTAAACTAAAAGACGGTTTGGAAGAGAAGTCCACCTAAAATCCTCCAATGTAGACCTAAAAGGTGAGTTTAATGGTATATTCCACCTAAAATTCACTACTGTAGACCTTGGAGGTTGGTCTGATGGTATATTCCACCCAACATCCTTGAACATAAACATAAGTTCATTCAAAGGAATATTCCACCCAAAATCCTTCAGTGAAGACCAGGAAATCTTGGTGTAAAGGAGTATTCCACCTTAAATGTAGACCTAAAGGATGGTTTGGAGTAATATTCTACTCTAAAATCTTCCAATGTAGACCTGAAAGGTTTATCTGATGGTATATTCTACCCAACATCCTGGAACATTTACCTAAAAGGTTGGTTTAATGGTATATTCCCAGAAGAACCCTTGAACATCAGGCTTAATGGTATATTCCACCCAAAATACTTGTACATATACCAAGAAGTCAGTGTAAAGGAAATGTAGACCTAAAAGGATTGTTTAAAGGAATATTTAAACAATTATTTCATTATTTAATAATCTGTTATCAGTCAGAACCCTGGCAAACTTATTTTCTTCAGTTTTTTTAGTGGAAGTCACAAATAAAGGAGCTCTTGGTTTTTACCAGCGTTACTGAGTCAAAAGCTGCTGTTTCAACACAGAACGTTCACATGCATCCACAAACCTCTCAGCACTCAAACATCCACAGACAGGAGGCCGGCTGGACCGAGGCTCAGCGGCGTCCTCAGACCCACGAGTCGGGGAGTCGCTGAACTTGTTGGTCTGGTTTGAAGGCCTCTGTGCGGTCCAGTAGAAGTCCACGTAGTCGGTGTTGGCTTTGAACCGCAGTGACTGGCCACCATCAGGTGGACCGGCTCATCCTCGTAGGGCTCCTCCTGTAGCCTTGAGGGAACCACAGGAACATTCAGTAGCTGTTGGAGTTCTTCCTGTCAGGCTCATGGTAGAACGGCTCTGAAGAATCTTGTCTTATCTGGAACAATCTAACAGCCTAAACTGTTAACAGCAGTGTAAAGAAGCAAACACACAGGCATAGATTAGGACTCAAACTAGATTTATTTCAGAAAACAAATCAACTTAGAGGCATTTGTTCACACATGTGGCTGAATAGGAGGCTGTCCAATCAGATTGAAGGTCTTCACTCTGTAGGTTGTTTGTTGGGTGAGACTCTTGAACCTCCATCAGCTGACGTGGATGTTTGATGGTCTTCTTCATCTAGTGCCAGATGATTCAGCCATGAATTCAGCAGCTACAGACTGAAATGAAGCTCATGCTGCCATTATTGAATTCCTGTTCTAGATTAGATGTTCAGAGCTCACCTTGAATGCAGCCGTCTGGTGTCTGATAGTTTTTCTCATTGTAGTCTTCAATAAAGTCTTTTTCCTCATGTCAGGATGTGGTGAGACTCTTTCTCAGTCGCTGCAGACGTCCCTCATTGTGCATCTCCAGAGAAGAAACAGAAAAACTGGTCACTGCTTCAGCATCACAAACGCTCTCCAGCATTGAGAGTGTTTTAGGAATTCATTCATTGTGTTGTGAACTTTGAAGGAGCAGAAACTTTACAGCTGCCAAAGATACGAGCTCCAATTCTGGATGTTTTAGGAAATGAAGTTCATCAAATGAACACTTGATTATTGCTCATAACTCTCATTAAATTGTTGAAGAAATCTAACATAAAAACCTGTAAACTCTCAGGCAGCTTTTGTTAAAGTTTGTCTATAATTCTATCATCATGTTCTGGAACCAGGACTCTGCAGAAGTTCCTTCCATCAGATACTTGTGTGTTTCTATTTAAGGCCTCAGGTTTGAACGTACAGCAGAGGATTAGAAAGGAGTGATTTTAACGTTTAAATCAGTCCAGTAAATGTTTGGAGTAAAAATGATTAAAATTTTGATTTAGATAGATTTGTGTCATAAATAATATTGTAGAGTCTCACTTAAATATATCCAAATGAGTTCAGTGTATTTACATTTTATAGAATATTTGATTTCTTAATCTCAATACTGTAGGGTCTGACCCTAAATATTATAATGATGTAAATCTAAATAATAAATAATATTGTAGTGCAGTCCTAAACTTTAATCAGTTAAACTTACATAATAAATACCACTGTACAATCTTAACCTGAACATTCATATTATTGAGGTAAATTTACATAAATCATGATATTCTAGAGTCTTAACTGGAATATGTCTAACATGAATCTTTTTGTATTGTGCTGATAAACAACAATAACCTGACTTTCAGATAATATTTATTCACTGTGTATTGGGTGGTACAGAAGTATTAGTACAGAATATTATTTCTTGTTTTATGTGTGATAATTGGCAGTAAACATTCTAAGAAGTGGAAATTGTCAGGGTTGTAATAGTGCTGTTCTTGCACAATATTTGTCACTTAATTGCCCTCAGGATGCTGTCGTTGAGCTACCAGTTTTACAGAACAGGCAGATGTTGCAGCTAATGATGTTGTAATTCACATAAACAAGGAAACAAGTTCATCATAATTTGAATGTTAACAGTCCAAAATGAAAAGTTCATATACAGCTTTCCTATTGGGTTAAAGAGCCAAAAAAAACAAAACATGAAAAAAAACTTTGTAAAAGCGAGAGGTCGGTAGCAGCTTTAAAACTTACACCCCCCCCCCCAAAAAAAATATCTGTTGTACCCCCCGTGCCCCCCGCTAAAATTAATCTGGATCCGCCCCTGTCTGACATGAAAGCTCGGATCGTTCTGCAGTTACTGTCCTCAACGAGCAGCAGGTGGCGCTGTGAGCTCCTCCCCTTCACAAAGCACAGCCAGTCAGTCTAGTGACCTGCAGCATCCCACTGTCTGATTGGAGGAGACCCACATCACTCCATGTCCAGACGGCAGATGAATCAAAGTCTCTGCAGATCCCGTCCTGCTTACAGAGCGGGATGAAAATGAAAATGTTTCTTCACTGTCACACTAAAATAAATCACTGCATTTAGCCTCTAGTTCAGAAACATATTTTGGGTATTTTAAACTCACTTTTTGTCTCTCCCACAATGTTGATTACAATTACATGCAAACGGGAAATTATGCAAATTAGGCGATGACATCATTTAGCGACTTCTAGTGACTTTTAGGACAGCCAATAGCTACTTTCCTTACTGAGGAGTTGGCAACACTGTTCAAAACATAAACGATGCCTCTTTCCCACCGTTGTAAGGTAGACAATGTGCTACAAGCCCAGTTTTATCAACAGTAGCTGTCTTTCAAGCTGCACGAATAACATTGAGGTCTATAGTGAACAGGGACCGTCTGCAAATTGCAAAACTGCTGCAACAGCAAAGAGAGACACAAATATTCAATAGCTTCTCTCTGATACACTGTAGTGTCACCAGAATCACTGCAGCCTTCAACTGGCTCCTGTTGACACCAATGTTATTTCTGCAGCTTGAAAGACAGCTACTGTTGATAAAACTAGGCTTGTAGCACATTGTCTACCTTACAACGATGGGAAAGAGGCATCGTTTATAATGAGTTATTGATGGTGGAATTCTGAATCTGTGAATATCTTTCCGATTTTACTGAACTGTGGCCCCAAGGAGCCGTGGTGGGCGTCCTTTATTTTCATTTCTGAAAGGTGGCAACCCTACTGCTCTGTGACTGAGCAGTCTAGGGCAGTTCATTTCAAGCTATTCGCTCACAGTTGTAACTACTTTGACTGCACAGTTCAAAACCTTTCAAGATCAGGAGTAATTTAAAATGAATCAAACCAGGACATTAACTTGAGCGGAAAACACACATAATAAACAAAGTGTTACCTAGACTAATTCAGTTTGCTAGGTGATCAGTTTCTTTACACTGCTCTGTGACTTAACTGCATTTTCGGGCGCATAAATCACACTTCCACCCATTTGTACGTTTATAAAATTGCTACTCAACTACCCAGCTGCAGAACGTGCTGTCTGTGTGACCTCATTACTGTGCTAGCGCGGCTAGCGCTGTATTAGCGCGGCTAGCGCGGCTAACGCTGTATTAGCGTGGCTAACGCTGTATTAGCGCGGCTAGCGCTGTATTAGCGCGGCTAACGCTGTGCTAGCGCGGCTAGCGTTGTATTAGCGCGGCTAACGCTGTCTAGCGCTGTATTAGCACGGCTAACGCTGTGCTAGCGCAGCTAACGGCATGAATTACAGCTAACTGACTCTCACAAAAACAAACCACATACAGGACAAAAAGGATTAATACACTCACTGAAGCGCCGTCGTTCATGCTGGTAGCCGTGGTTGACCCCGGTCTTGTGAGGTGAACCGTCTGCGTCACATGACCGGAGGAGCGCCACGTGATTGGCTGGGCGTTGGTTCGATTTTGGCCAGGATCGATTGTTTACGCCTGAGTCCCCCAGATGTGAACAGCGAATTTTTTGACAGCGAATTTTTTAACATTGAATTTTTTGATGGCGAATTTTGAACACTGAATTTTTTGATGGTGAATTTTGAACATTGAATTTTTTGATGGTGAATTTTGAACACATCAAATTTTTTTGATGGCGAATTTTGAAGACATTGAATTTTTTTGATGGCGAATTTTGAAGACATTGAATTTTTAACTGGTTTTTAGAATTTTGATGAGCTAAATTCAGGCATAAAAAATTCACATATGTAATTTTGATGCAAAAAAAATTCAAAGTAAGAAATTCAGTAGCTTTTAAAATTCAGAATCTGATGAGTCTGATTTGCTTCCATATAACACTTTGCTGGGAGGTGAATAATGGACTTTGATCACTTATTACTTCCCTGAGATCTCTTTCTGAGAGTTGCTCATCAATGCTTCAGATATATCTGTTAATATTTAACAGAGTCCTATGCAATGCAGGAGCCTCTGCTCCCTCTATCAGGGTTTTGTGAGATAAGCTGTCTGAACCCGTTGCCTTATCTTCAAACCTCGTCCTTTATAGCTCTGTAACCATAGTGGCTGACAGTCTGTGCATCTGACCTAAAAGAGGAAGAATTCCCCCTCTTAAACTGCCAGGGCCAGAAAAGAATGGGAAATATCTATTTTACATTTACCATAATTCTTGTGTCTTACTTTGACTGGCAGACATTGACAAGAAAAAGATTATATGAGCTGCAGTACTATGTAATTTTTTATGTATGATATACATTTGAACATATCTCAACCCTATGAATTTGTCCTTATGTAACTGAGCCCTTGGAAAGGGCTGTCATTAAATACTTTCTGCAGATTATGCCTATTAATCACAGATGTAGAGTCCATTAACACCCCCTCCTCCATGATGTAACACTGCATTAGCTTTTAATATTAGCACCTGGACAGAAGTGCCACTTATAGTACTTTATAAAATGACAAGTTTCAGCAAATTGTTCCATTTAAGACACATTTTTTTGGCATTTTTTGCTAAAATGATGAGTCAGTTAGCAAAATTGTTGTCAGTTGCTAGTCTCCTGATAATGTAATTATCTAACTGCAGCTGTGATCACAGTATTATTCTAGCCTGCTGTGCTTTAGATCATATTCAAACTGAGGTTTCATTTTTTGAATTAAAACAAACTTCGCAGTCGACACAGAACAAGAAAAATCAATTATTAACAGCCATAATCATCATTTTCTGTGTAATAATATAGGATTATAATGTACTTTATGGTCAAAATTAAGATTTTTCCTTTTAATTTTTGAAACCTTTATGGCATCTGTTGAGTCAAAGTGAGTCAGCAGGTGTGGTTTACCCATGACATTGAGCAGTTTTTCCACACATAGCCAGTGTGAAGCTGCAAAGCACCTACTGTTACCTGTCAGTGGAATCATGGTTATAATACAGTTTGTTTGTGTCAAGACTGTCGAAACTGTAAATTCACTATGTTGTGCTGAAATTTTTGCTCAAGCGTTTCAAAGTGCAAAACTCTCACTGTCATATATTTCAAATGTGTAGCATTCAGCATCAGTTAACTGTTGATCTGTAAAACACCAGAAAACAGTGAAAATGCTCATCACAGTGTCTCAGAGCACATGACGTCATTTAGCGTCCAAATACTCCCCTTAGAATATAGTATAAAGACAAAGAAAAGCTTCTAATTGTCACATTTGAAGTTCAACTTTTTTCTTCAATGATCAATTGTTTATCAAAAATAATTGGTAGTCAATATTTTCCTGATGAGTTTATCAATAAATTGTAGCTGTGATCACAGCATTGCCATAACGTACGGTATTTTAGGTATTTGATTGACCCAAGGTTTGATTTCTTAAAGACAAACTTTGTGGTCCACACAGCGCACACAACGATAATTTAGTACAGAAAGGCATGTTTTTTGTATTAAAACAGGTTTACTGTAAAACGTCAGATGTTATTATCTGTATTTATGTTAATATAGCATATCTGAACAATAATCCATGTTTTTTTAGTTCATGCATAGTATACATAATTCCAAATATTGACTTCTGCATAAATTTTTCATTATTTTCTGGTTAGTATTTGTATGAACTTAAGGAAATTACTGCAGACATTTGATTTTAAAATGCAACAACCATGGAAATTGAGTGATAAATATATTGAGAGGTTCTGATAAATGTATTGCCTGATGGATTATCTAATTTAATAGTTCAACATTTGGATTTAAGGGTATTGTTGAAATATTCTGTTGACTATTGGTAAAATACTGTAAAATACTTGCATGAACTGGGTGACCACAATATAGTTGGATGAGCAGCGGTGGAGGAAGTTTTCAGGTCCTTTTTCTGCACAAATATTTTAATTATAAATGAAAGTCCTGCCATTTAAGACTTATCTACTAAGTGTTACATACTTTATACTATCAATTAAATGTACCGAAGTATTTTATTTAAGAATCACATTAAAGTATTAAAAGATTCTTTTCAATGACACATTTATTGTAGACAAAAGATAGACAACTTCAATTTCATACTGTTAATGTTTTACCTATAATATAGAGTAAGATGCCATGTGCAAAACATAGAACATTTTGACCTCATAGAGTATTTTTTTTAAGCACCAGGAACTATCTAGTAGTAGGTCTCCATTGATCAGGGTTGATCATGGGTGTAAATCCAGGTTGTTCTGTCTGTTCAGCTGTTGCAGTGTCGCTTGTGGCTGATGAGACCGATGCGGGAATGACCATCTCTGTTGCAAAAGTCGCATTTTTGTGTGGTCTCTGGTCTGTTAGGATTGTTGCACTCCTTTCTGCGGGCCCTCGTCAGTGTTGGTGTTGGATGTAAGCCTGGGCAGTGTTAAATGGTTCCAAAGGAACAGCAGGGCCGTTACAGTTTGGCACCAGCGATGTTGCAGGAGTTGCCAGAACGAAGTTGAGTACAACATTGAATTGCCTTAGGGACTCTGACTGTGGATTTTTCCTCGAGGTTCACTCCTGACGCCTCTACCCAAAAAAGGGGGACCACAAGGCAGCGGGGATTGCTAGATGGCCACCATTGGCTCTCCTGAGCCGGTGCCCTTTGGCAGATCTTGTTTTTCATTCCACCATGGCGTCTACCCACCATCCTCACCACTTCTCTTGTGAGAACTGATGGGGGAGTCAGTTTAAACAACCCGACCCTGGGCCAGGTACTACTGGGTTACAGGTTACCAGTAGCAGGTCCATTTGGACATGACCTGACACTAACTAGGAACCAGGAACTATAACTATCAAATAAATGTAGTAGGTTGCCTGTACAATATGACTCCCTAAAATGTAACAGCTGTACTTCCGTACTTCTGTAAATCTCCACGGTAACTTTCCACAAGTGACGAGTTGGTGGATAAAATCTGATGAGAAATTTCCAATTGTCATCGCGCTCTAGTTTTGTTCCGCATGTTTCCAAGTTATCACTGTGTTCTGGTTTCGTTGCGTATCTGGTATGAGAGTCACCTCCACTGAGGTTGTACATTTCAGACATCAAAGATGTTTTGCGACACAAGCTGAAGGATTCCAGCTGTCTGTCAGAAAACTGGTTTGTACATCAGGGAGTGTTTGTCTATCCAGTATGCTGGTAGCAAATCTCAAACCAGTGTAGTGATCCAAATCTAAGAGCTGACATGTGGAGCTTAACAGAAGTCATCTCTGTGAACGTGTACTGAGCTTGAGGAGCTTGACTTAAATCTTAACACGCTAACATACTCATTTAGCACGTGTGCCTTTTTAATACTTACTTATAGCACCAATTTCAAAGTACAGCTGCAGGTATTTGGTCATCTGTCAAATTCTGACGTCGTGATTGAGAGAATGCCACCCATGAAATGTTTTTTCAGATATATTATAGTTGAAGCCTCTACATGATCATGATGACTGATTGAAAATTAATCCGCAACTGCTTTGGTAACTAAATAGTTTACATAAGATACAGTAGCAGTAATATTTACTATTTACAGCTTCTTCACTGAAAGGATTTATTGCTTTTCTTAAGTAATAGTAGGGAGGTTAAGCCCAAAAAATAGGACTTTGACTTCAAGTCATGATGCAAAGGTCCCCTTTGGTATGGAAGTACCTTAGGGTCATACAAATAAATTTATCCTAAGACACAAGTGAGATCACACGTTGTATTGGAAATAAACACATTTTTTCAAAAATGGCTGCCAATGCGCCGAAAATACTCTATCTTTGCTTCTGTTATAGGTATAATGACAAATTTGGTGTCAAAGTGCACATTTCTGGGGTCAAGGAATCCAATAAAATAGGTTTCAAGTTTAAAATACCAACAGTTTTCCCCTTACCATGACAATTGCCGGTAAATTTGCACATTTTGAATAAAAAATTGTGTCATCAGAGTGACTTTACTTATCTTTTCCTTCAAATAACTTTTGTATTTAAGCAGTGCAGCTACTTCTGTACATTGCATTTGTCCTAAGTAGCATGAGATTTTGACAAGTCAGGAGTAGCACATATCTAGATGCAACAGGGGCTGTGGCAGCTGTTGAAGGTCAGAGGTCACAAGTTAACACTTTGAGGTTCGTATGACTTTCTCATTGAATAGAAAAATGTTTTTAAGGTTAGATAATTAATAACTAGCTAGCTAGTAAATAGATAGCTACATTATAACTAGCTAGCTACTAACTAGTTAACTTCATTATAACTAGGTCACTAGTAATTAGTTAGCTTCATTATTATTGAAGCAAGCACATAGCCTACATTTTGCTAGCTAGTTAGTTAGCTTCATTATTATACATATACACACAAATGTTCTCCCACCAACTGTAACCCTCTACCTGTAACCCTCTACCTCTATCCCTCTATCTCTCTCTACCTCTTCTGTCCCTCTCAACCCGCCCGGCCAGCAGGCAGATGGGTCCCCCCACATTAGAGCCGGGTTCTGCTCGAGGTTTTTTTCCCTGTTAAAAGGGTGTTTTCCTTGCCACTGTCGCCTTTTGGCTTGCTCTGGGGGTCAGGCATATGGGTTCTGTAAAGCGTCTCGAGACAATTTGACTGTAATTGGCGCTATATAAATAAAATTGAATTGAATTTAATTGAATTAAAAAGTAGGTATTCGCTGCTATATGTAGACTAGAAGTATCAAGTAGAATAAAATGGAAATACTACAATTACCTCTACAACTCTGATTCCAATGGCATTTTAATTGTGATTCTGCTTATTGGTTCCTATACAAATATCACTGACACTAGTTTCAAATAAACAGTGAACTCCAAATGCCAACTGTATTATCTGTATTATCTGTCGTGCCATTAGCTGTGAGCTGTCAGTTTACCTAATCAGCTGTTGCTGAGTTGCTTGATGAGCAAGTGAACAGAAGCACAAATTGTGTGACTGTCTTCTAACAATCATCTTAATTTAGCAAATGCTGCTACAAACACTGTACAAGGATGTTGTTGTCACAGTAAAGTAGTGGGAGTGAACAGAAAAATATTGAGGCCACCATAGCTGTGGTTCTGGTTATTTTATGTAGCTCTTTGTTTCTGTTGGTAACATGTATCTGTGTTAGGTAGCATTTTACACAACTCTGCTGTGAAGAATGCGGGAGGAGGTTGTGCTAACATTGTACCGGGACTCTGGCTCGGTCCCAGTCTCCACCCCAAGGCCTCAACACTAAACTCTCACAGACTTCACTGAGTCATGGTTGAGTGTGTGAGATTGTGAGGGCTTGAAATGATATTAAAAAGGAGGAATGGGACACACTATGACGACACTCGCTGCTGAGAAACGAGAATCTGGACTTGTGCCTCATTCCCAGTTTGATCAGCTGCTCTGTTAATGCCTCTGAGCTTGCAACACAACACAAGTCAGCAAATCCATGAACATCTGTAAAACCTATGTTTCACTGAAAATACAAAAAGTCTACAAACATTCAGTAAAAACTACAACAGTGAGCAGTCAGATGCTGTTACTTCCAGATAACCACATGGATACATTACCAGTTTCACAATGAATCATGGGCCAGTTTGTCAAGTCTGCAGATACACTAGCAGTCAAAAGTTTGGACACACCTTCTCATTCCATGGCTTTTATTTAATTCTTTTCTACATTGTAGATTAATACTGAAGGCAACAAAACTATAAAAGAATACATATGGAATTATGGTGTGAACAAAAAAAGTGTTCATCTTCAGTATTAATCTACAATGTAGAAAATAATACAAATAAATAAAAAGCATTGAATGAGGTGTGTCCAAACTTTTGACTGTTAGTGTAGGTGGGCTCACAGAAAGGACGCTATAATAGTGTTGAAGTTTGCATCAGAGCCCTTATGTACTTGACAATTTGACGGTAAGACGGCCGTAAACCCCCCCACACCTAAAAGTCCATAGGTCTGACTGTTAACTATTACCATTACTCTATAATTTCACTTATCTAGATGTGTTACAGCTGACTGAAGTATCCCTAATGCCTTTATAGCAAACTTGCTTTTGTGATTGCAGCAATGTGCTGCTACTCATGTAACAAACCCACTGGTCTACGTCACCATCTTATTTAAAGGGAATGACCAGTCAGTATATGGCTGTGCTAAGCTCACTGGATAAAAAGCAGTAACTGCAATAATTCATTTAATTATTGTTTGTTTACTTTAAACAAAAGGAAGAAGTACTCAGATCCTTTCCTTAAGTAAAATTACACTCTAACAGTTATCACTGAAAATGTTACTTGAGGTAAAAGTAGGAAAATACAATCTGGAAAATGTACCTGTGTGTGATTATGTACCAACCATGTTAATTACTACTTGCACTGTATTATTTATTTACACTGTATCAGATATTTATGTTCTATACCATGTATAGCTACCACTTATGCTGCACTATGTAGAATTATATTCCATGCCATCTGTAATTGTCACTACACTGCACTATGTATAATTAGCACAATAACTGATCATTCAGGACTCATGTACATTATACTGTGCATAATAACAGATTACTGCAGTCGCATTAATTTCACTCATTGTCACCCCAGTAGCGAGTATGATCGTGTCTGATGTATGCTAGTGTTTCTTAGTTTTGTCTTTTTAAATTTACCTTGTATTTATTCTTAATTTTTACTCCACCAAGGAACACGGCGGGGTTATGTGACGATCGTTGTATATTTGTCCGTCTGATGGTCTGTCTGTGCGTAACGTTACTCAGAAACAGAATAACAAATTTGGCTGAAATTATCAGGGAAGGTCAGAAGTGACACAAGAACCACCTCATTAGATTTTAGTAGTGATAAAGTTTATAGTCCGGATCCACGGATTTAATCAAAATTTCTGTATCATTGCGAGATATCATCACGGCATCACTATGACAACAACTGGGGTGAACTACATCAGCTGCCTGCTGATGGTCACGATTGCAATCCTACTGCATCATACGACTGAGCAGCCTTGGCGAAGTACTGCGCTGCCCAAGCACTTTTCTTGTTCATAGCATTAACAATTTTATTTCTGCACTGTGAAATGGATGAGAAACATCATTTCGTTTAACTGTGTACTATGTACACTGCTGAATGACAATAAAGTTGAAGTACCATGGTGCTAAAGGTAAACAGTGCAGACCTCAAACTTCTTGCCTCTAAAAAGATGGGAATTGAGAGACGCTGAGATTAAAAATAAGTAAAATGCAAATGATGATTCCAGTCGGGAGTCACTGTGGTTCATCCTCTGGGGACCTTGATTGTCTGAACAAATGATTAACTCACATGCTGCTAATGTAACATGGCACATTTAATCACAACAAGACTCAAAAAAGAGACACATTTCTTAAAAAGAAGTGTTTTATTTCATTTTTAACAAAGCCCAAGATTTGAAGCAAAACTGGGGAACACTGGCAAATTTCAATCCAATCATCATGTTAGGGACACCAACAAAAGAGGGGAGCTTCAAATAAAAAAGGACACCTAAAATAATCATACAACCCAGAGTTGGGGCAAAAAAATAATGGTGCATGTTGTCCAAGAACTATAAAAAAAGAAAATATCTTTGACGATAAGAAAATTCATGCCAGCAGCTGTTGGGGAGGTAAATAAAATCTAATAAAATAAATGTCGAATATGACAGATCCATGACACCTGTTAACAGCTTTGAAAGAACCAATAAAACCTACAATAAATGACAGTTCCTATCAATGTGCTAAAATTAAAACTTGGATGAGCAATTTGGTCAAATACATCTAAAACATGTTACACTTTAAACTCAGCTGTGTGTACCGCAGTTTGTTTCAGCAGTTCTGCTTTGTGGAACTGCAAATAATATGCAAGAAATTAAAACATTTTCTCCAGTGGCTGTCTGTTTATACACCTTTTCCAAGAATACAAGTTGTGCCAAAGATAATTAAGAGTCAGATTTGACATGCCAATGAAAATGAAAACAATAATCAAAATTACACTGTTAGTGTTTTTACAATTAATTTGTTACACATAGAAATATGAAACAGTCTATCTTGACAGCTGTGATGACCATGCATACATGTTAAGGGTAGGGGTTGGAAAATATTATTACTGGGAGACATTTTGTCATGTGAGCGATCTAATTTGGAATTTTTCCACATTGTTTAGACTTCATATTGGTAGTCCTGGTGGTCTGACATGCTCAAATGCTAATAGTCATTTAAATTATTACCAGTCCACTGGATTTACACATGTACCAATAACTCCAATCATGGACTTGTAAAAGCTAAAGGTGGGGAAAGAAAGGGTATCGTAGTCGCGCTGTGGCTTAGGAATCCACTGGCACGTGCTGTCCTTTGAAATATGAAATTACTGACTATCTGAAATGAGCCGATCCACCCATGTAAACACAGTGATTTTCTGATACAGAAAAATACAAAGTGTACAATGTATATTGATCTTTAATAACAATATCCATCGGTTGAAAACACCAGTCTGCTTTGATATATTCTCATATGGGAACATATATATCTTATAACAAAATAAATCTCTACTGTTTTTTCACGGTCATGGTTGATAACAGGTTGTACAATCCTATCAGCCCCGTTCTCTCTGAGTGCTCCACTTTCTTTGTCCATCCCAACAAAGAACTGCATGTAGCTCTGTCAGAAATAGTACTTTGTGACTGAAGCAGCTCAAATACTCAAAAGGCTCTGCCTGAGAATTAGTTTGAAGCAAAAAAAAAAAAAAAAGACTAATAAAATACTCATCTTTTTTCATTTGTATACCAGTTGTTAAAGTAATTTATAATAAAGTGTATGTTTCTATTATCATCTTTAAAAATCATAAGCATTTTTTTTTTTTACTATATCTTGGCATTTTGACACAAAATATCCTCTTGGATATTTACACAGGAAAAGATACTTTTCAAGCAATAAAAGAAGCTTATATTGTGGGTTGCAACAGAATAGAACAATTCTGAAGTAATAATGGAGAAAGAATTGCATAGCAGATCAGAATATAACTAAACAGGAACTGATCCTTTTTGGTATGGTGTACCTTGATTCATGACTTTGCACATTTTCACATATGTACATGAAATAGTAAGTCCATTCATAGTTTCACCTGCCCACAGTTAAGATCAAGTTTATTTCTGCACAATAATGCTCAACAGCAAGAAGGCAGGATCTAGACGTCTTGTCTTCTCTGCTCTTCAGATAAAAGTCCATAGGAGTTTTTCCCAAAAAAAAAAAGAAGAAAAAAATTTAAATTTGTTTGAAAAGTGCCATTTTGCTACATTTATCAGCTGATCCATGGTCTGCTACTTAACAGTTAACACAAGCAAATGTGTTACACAGCCGCCAACATCACACAGTTTCCTGATTCTATGAGTTTTGGTCACATGGACAGCCACACACTCAGTCACAGCCACATAGAAGAAACACACACACACACGCACACACACAGATGATGTGAAAGGAAAAAACAAAAGTGGAAAAAAAACTGAAGTTGTGGCCGGTGAGTTACAGTTCCATTTCAAGAGTTTATCTGCTGCGATTAGACATTCCAGCTGGTAAAGCTTCGAAAAAGAACAAGCACCATAAGGAAAAGGCCTCAAATGTCCTCCGTTGGGGGAGTTCAGCAGTTTTCCGCTTGATTCCGTGCTCCCACAAAAAGCAAAAGAGAAATAGATCTACATTCAGACTCGCCTCAGGCTTGTGGTCAAGCAAAGTCACTGAAAAGTTTCAGGCTTTATTGCATCTCTTCCTCCGATTTCAAGTCCGAGCTAGGCATCAGAGCCTCGTTTTTATCATGGAGTCCAGGTCTCTCACTCCCATGAGGCCGTAGAAATCTTTGTGTCCACGTAGATACATCCGGGTCCTCACCGTCTCTGCTGAGCATAGACTGGGTACGCTAGCGTCACATTCAGAGAGTCATTGTGCTGGACCAAAGACGTGTGCTGGTAGTGAAGTACGAGTTCTTTTAATGAGCTGTACAGGTTATACGGCTCGGCGAAGCCATAACCTGAGGGGGTCTTGTTGATGACGCAGTGCTTCACCTCGCCATCCACGCTGTAAAGAGAGGACAATCATCACAACCTGTTCTGTGTGTTCTCATGATGAACAAACGCTGAAAGATCTGTATAGAATTTGGTGCACAAATAAACACTGAATTTACGCTTTGCTTTTTGTAATCATTCCTCCTGTTCTTATACAAATGTAAAATGGGAGACACAGCCCTTGTTTTGTGCAAAAACATTATCCAAAGTTTGTTTGTTTTTTTGGATCACTGCATTTCGACAGACAAGGCTTCCCCACTGAGCACAGTAGAAGGATAGTATCAAAGTTTCACACTCTTGCGTACTAACTTGCAGAAATAAATTTATCTTGATGAGTATCTTAATGCATTTTAAATTGGTAGGTGCTGTAAGTTTGCAACAAATCACATTCCTCACTAGTTATAAAAGATCATCATATTGAAGGATGTTGAGTTCAACTGATTAACTCAGTTTTAGTTTAATATTGGCTTCAGATACATTGGAATATATACAGTGTTGCTGCACAAAACAAGGACATATTTCCAAAAATTCGGGGTACAGAAGGGCATAATTTTAAGACAGACTTGAAAAAGCACACAGACTGATACATACACAACACTGCAGGCATAGCATCCTGCTTTGCTGCTGTCTCGAACCAGGAATGTTCCGTCTCTCTTGCCCTGGAGAAGAGCCTCGGCCTGTAGTCTGTTGATGTTACCCAGTTTCCAGCTTCGCTCGTCATGATGAGGAAGGTCTTCATCATCATCCACCATAGAGTATTGACTGGAAAAACAGAAATAAATGTTAGTTGTGAGGCAAAATATTTGCACTTTACATTTTCTACCTGGTTAACTATTAACTGCATACTTACTCTTCTGTGTTCTCGTTCTTGATTCCCAGCCACTCGTTGAGTTTCTTCTGTCTGACTCCCTTCTGGGTCAACCACCTACAAGAAAGAAAACACATGGACATTAGAAACCAGGGCAGATCCATTTTGATTTTCCCCAGAGGGAAGTTCCAGAAGTAGCGAGAGACTGTTAATGTGCTGTACTTACATTAGATACTGGTCTCTGGTCTTGCGGAGTTGGATGAGGTCAGGCTTGATGCTGTTCATCCGCTTGTCGATCTCTCTGTAGTCCGCTGCCTGTTTCTTCAGATCTTCTTCCAGTCGCCGTTTGCTGTCTACAATCTCACTAATCCTAGATTTCAGCTTCTCATAGTTCCCCATGATCCTAAAAAAGAGCAATAAAGGCTGAGTGAGTTTTGGACAAAATAAAGCGTGTCATTCTCATGTAATATTGAATTTATGACAAATTCTAACCTCTGGATCTCTTTTTCGTTGCCTTCTCTCCTGAATTTCTCTATATATTCCTTGCTGTACCGCTCTTGTGTTTGACACTGCTCTTCAAATATCTTTATAGTTTCATTGAAAGCCTCAATCGCTGTCCTTTTCATTTGGATTTCCTACAAGCAGAAGCACGATATTAGTGGTTAACATACAAACACTGCAGTAGTGCTTTTGATTTCACTTCGGCTGTGGGTTGTACTCACTTGTGATGTTCTGGTGTACTCTTCATAAAGACGGTCGTACTCTTTGTTCTTCTCTTGGTACTGCTGGTGGTACTCACAGAGTTTCCTCCCCACAGCTTCAATGTTGTCTTCTTTCACCACCTGATCCTGAAGAAATCGGCAAATGGAAAAAAGTTGCAGTTAAATCACTTCAATGTAAGTATTTTTAAACGTGCTGCTTCACACTGAGCTAGCATCTTACCTGCTGGTGTTTGGAAACGGGATACAGCAGCTTGACATCTAGCTTAGGGTTATACTGAGCCAGTGACTCATTGCGATAGTGGTTGATGAGCTCAACGACAGAGCTGAAGGTCAGAGGGTCTGAGAAGCCATACTTCCCATCCCGATGGAATATCTTAATAAGCTTATTGTTTCCTCCTTTCCTGTAAACAAAACACAAAGCAATAATGCAAGTTAAGCTAACTGGAAAAAATAAAGATTGGGAAATTATTTCAAACTAAGAAACAGAAGAGGCTCACCTCAGAGTCAGAGTGTAGTCACCGTGCATTTTTGTAGAGGCGTCTCGCACCAAAAATGTACCATCTGCAGTGTCCCTCAGTTTCTCATTGACCTCCTCCCTTGAGATGTCTCCCCAGTACCATTCAGCGTCTTGCAGAGCCATGTTGTTGTTCATACCGTTGTTAATCACAGATGTGGGTTTGGGTGGCTTTGGAGGTAGAGCTGCAGGGACACAAGTGAATATAGGAGGTAAGTGAATGTGCTGCAGTGCGATTGGAGCTTCTATGTGCTCAGGTCTGTATTGAGCTGGCTCTGAGCTTAAATCAAATCCTGATTTTCTGGTGTGTTTCAGCAGTATAAATGGGGCTGCAGTTGAATTAAAAATATTTCTTTGACCCTATTTAAAGCAGCAGCACCACTGTTTAACTATATCTAAAAAGAATCAAGCATTTTTTAAATTCTGGAAAGCAAACGCTCTCTGTGGCTCTCACTCATCCTTTTTCCATTGATTAAACAGAACAGACAAAATGCTGCCCCTTTCCAGCAGAGAGGTGGTAACGGCGAGGCAGTGGGAGGAGAAATGAAGCGTGAGTCAGGGAGAATGAATTTCATTCAAGAAAAAGAGCCATCTATAAATATTCCTAGCAACAAATACAACAGTGTAGCCTTATATTTACATGCAGAAAAAAGGCTAAAAATATGTGAGGCACCTTTTACAACAAAACAGGAAACAGATTGTGAAATTTAACACAGAACACAATAGAGTCTCCTTCGTGCATTTTTACCAAAAGCAAATGCCCTGCTTTAATAAATGATGACCATATTCTGCTCAGTGCAACAATTTAACTCTATGAAAGATTCTTAAATCCGCAGTGGCTGCTCACAAGCTCACTTTCATGGTGAAGCTAGCGGTAGCAGAGCTAAAGTAGTTGGCTATTTTTAACCCACAAATCTGCACTGCCTTTGTTCACTGCCACTGCATGAACACCCCCTTTGCTGCAATGGACCATGCAAAACTTTGCTCACTGAAACCACAGGCAATGTTAGCGTGCCAGACAGCTACAATTGTGACATGGCATAAAATGCAGATGTATACAATCTGTGCAAATGCAGTCTGCGAGCCCAACCATCGCATTTCGCTCTGCATTTCTCAACATACTGCTTGCTTTCCAATCTGATCTAATTTCACCTCTTGTTAGAATTTTTTAGCCATATTAACAATTCATTAATGTACAGCAGCAGACTGAAGATACCTCCTCAGAAGAGACAACTTGAACAATTTCATCTCTTCTCATTTAAAGAGGCGCATTAAACACTCTTTATACAACCACCTAAACACCCATTTGAAAAGCCATTAAGGACAGCCTGCTCAGTAACGTGTTACATCACTTACCACAGCCAATCACATAGGGGGTCTGTCACCAAGCACTCCTGCATCTTTCATTTCCTGAAAGCGATGAGGTCATTCTGAAAGCCCATTACCTTTTACTTCCCTGCTTCAATTCTTTACAGCATTGCAGCTAAATAGAAAACTGAAACAACTCATCATTTTCTCTGTGCAGCATCCACGATTATATCCTAGTATGCATCCATCTTTAAAATCAAATGTGCAGCATCTCTCCACTAGCAGAGGGAAATAAAGGACCAGCAGCCTGTTCCATGCTTTTCCTCTGTCATCCTCTCTCTCTCTGTTGAGCCTGTCCACTCGCTCTCCTGCAGATTGCTCAGCCCCTCCTCTCTGCATGTGTCGTGCAGACGTTTAGACCGTCCCACTGCTGGCACTCAGACAAAGCCAGCTCTGCTGCAGCAGCACGTACGCAGCTAAATTATAATGCTTGGCCCAGTCAGCAGCACCCAGAGCTCCAAAATACGCCTGTAATCCCACAGCATGACACTCGGCCTGACGGAGATAGCTCCCTTGATTTCCTGAGTGAAATTAAAATAGACCCAGTTCTTAGTAAGGTATAAGGATTCAAGTGGAACGCTGCCATTGTCCTTCTAGGTTCAACGGAGGAACTGCTGTAGGAACTGTATGTGCTTGTCTTACAAAGTATTTAAACAGAATACTATCTCAACTACAAATCTGTATGTTAGAAAAAAATTGTCACATTAGGAATCCGTGACAAATACGAACAAACCTGCTCAATCACATTTTTAAAAAACATTTCAAGGATAAGCCAGTCAAAATTACTGTCGGGAATTAAAATATCTAACTGACTTAATATTCAATCGCAGTACAGTTCAAACTACCCATTGGGAAGGTTTAGGGCCTCCTGAACTCAATACAGAGTAATGCAGAGTTATATATGCAGTATGTAAGAATAGCACACAACTACACAGCATGAGCAGTAGCCCCAGGCAAGTTCACTGGCAGTTATGACTGGAGGCTTAAAGAAAACAAAAACCTATTCTTCATGTTCTGCCTTTTTCTTAAGCTGTGGTATTTGGGTCTTATTCTACCCATGTAGCCCCTTTTTGTAGTAGCCTGAAGGAAATAGCAGTAGAAATATACTGTTCCACTTCTGCATGATTTTTTTATAATAAGACGCAGAACATCAAACTTACGTTGCAAGTTGTGCATATTTTGGTGAATCAACAATTTCTTCTTTGAAGCTCTTCTTTTATTCCCAAAGGGTAAATTAAATCCAACAGAGTGAAGTTCAAGTCCTCCAGTAAAACTCCATTTCATAGTTTAAGCCACTGAGGACATAGATGTAGCATGTTTTAATTCTTAAAAAGGTTGCGGCTCTATGTGCTTCTTAATGAAATCCAGGTAATCCGCTCGTCGTGAGGCAGGTGCAACATGCGACTGTCTAGCTGACTGACTGCTCAGTTCCTGCTGTGAGAGTGGTAAAAGGCTGAGTCTCCTCTCTCTTGTCTTTCCCTTTCTGCACACCGTGAGGTTGAGGTCTGCTCATGTGGAGGCAGATAGTTAATGATTAACAGTAGCTGCTCTGGTGTCGGTGCAGTCTGTTCTGAAAGCACCCACTCGTGCCAGCTGCGTTTGTGTGCGCGTCTCTCTCCACCTCTTTGGTCACTCCTTCTTTCTGTGTTTGTAAAGGAGGAGGCGAGGGGGGAGGGGTGTTCAGTCTTATGATTAACTTGCAAAGTTTCAAATATTTGCTGTGCTGAGCACTCTGAGGCAGGGAGGACATGTGGATATCCAGGCAGAGGGAGGACTGAGAGGAGGAGGGGGAGGAGAGTGGCCCTAGAAACTGGAAGCAGCCTTCAGTTAACAAGAAGTGCTCTGTGGAGCAGACCGACTTTCCAGCCAACCAAAACTAAGTGGGCCTTTTGTCGCGTACTTAAAATAGGCTCACAGTAACTGGGAGGAGGCACGCAGACACCCGTGCACACACATATACACAGGTCATTCACAGAAACACATGTATATTCTGTGAACCACATGTATAGTCTATGTATATGTATTATTTCTAAAGCATGCTATTTGTATGAGATGGGAGACTGAAACCAGTTTGGCACACCAGAACTTTGTCATATGTTTGACTGCATCATGTGTTTATGTATGTATTTCTGTAAAACAAACTAAAAGCATTTCTGGATCTGTTCAGGGACTTGCCTGCCCATCCATCTAGCCCACTGCTAAAGTGCTCCTGCAGGTGCAAATTACTGACAGCTGAGAGCTGCCCATGCACAGGAACATTATAAATAGCCTTAACAGGTAATAAAATGTTTAAACAGTCACAGTCAGTCCCGGGCCTCTGGGCCAGCCAACGACAGCGCTTTTAACTAGCACTGTAAAAACATAACTGCCACGCAATACACTGCAGTCTCACACCACCAGACTGGCTTCGTCTATACAGACCACGACTGTAGCACCGATGAAAACTGGCTTTGTGCAGTTCTGCTTGACAGATTGCCAGTTAACAATATCACTCATGAAAAAATCTGGCCAGATAGAAACCAGAAAAATTAAGCAATTGGTCTCATCTTGTTTTCAACAGGCAAATACCAAATACACATTCATTAGTAATCATATTCATAATGCTCAGTTTCTAAATCATTTCTGAATTAAATTCAGAAGCCATACCGGCCAAAAGTCAACACTGTAACAATGGCAACACAATTTGGCCATTTGTATTCAAAAATATATATAGCTGTACTATTTCATTACCTGTAAAAACAGAATCTGATATTTATTTCCAACGGGTATATTTGCAAGTTCAAAATGTAAAATGCCATCCTCTGTAGCTAAAGCTTTCGAAACCATGAAGCCCAAAATCAAACTGCACGTGTTATACAACAAGCAGGAAATGTGATGAAGTTAAAACACTTGTTACCAATAATGAGCACATGATGTGACTGCATTAACTTGCTTTATCTCTACAGCGTCAGTAGTTTACCTCCAGAAAGTACCCTGTGGTCCTCTACTACTGCAGCAGTTGCAAGTCTCAGCACCTCTCTTCACGCTATTAATAGCTCATGTCTCGGTTCATGTTGTGCAGCAATTTAGCCCCTGCAGAACATGCATACATGTTCTGCATCCAATAATAAATGCGGCACAAATTCCGTACAACTTTTTGCAACACAAGCAATGCTTAATTCTTGCATCCTTTTAAAAAAATAATAACAAACCATGGCAAAAGCATCCACACTAAAAACCAAGAGCATTTGCTAACTTGTGAAATGCACGGTTTAGCAAAAAAAGATGTAGTTAATTACCTGGAGCAGCCTGACTTTCGCTCCACTCACTGGTCACCAGAACCTCAATGATCTTGATGGAAGCATCCAGGCTGGGTTCACAGCTGTGGGAGGAGAACAAGGCATGTTAAATAAAGTTGTTATACAGCCCAGGTGACAGTATATGCTGCTCTGTGCTGGTTTCAATCTGATGGTAATTCAGGCTTAGCTCCTTTAATTGTGCAGCACAGCTGGTAAGTAGAAAAGCTCCAACCTATATCCGTGTACGGCTAAAACCCATGAGTGCCTAACAATCTGCGCTCTGCGTATGCATCTGAATGTGTGTCTGCAAGTGTGCATGTCTGAGAGTTTGTGTGTCTCATTGTTGCATGAGTGAGCCTGCACACTTTTCTGTCTGAGTGCCTTTGACAAACCAGAGTATGTAGCAGCAAGGCATGGGCCTCCTGCTCTTACACCTACCTGGTAGCCTGCTGTCTGAAGAACACAGGGCTGAAGATCTCGCCCAGTGATCTGGCACTGAGCAGGTTCTTGGAGCCGTTTTGGCACACTCTAGCGAAATGCCTTAGCAGACAATGGAGAGTTAGCCAGTATTGGGGAGGCAGGCTCGGGGTGCTAGCAACACGGCGTAGCAGCTGGGCACATTCCTCAGGATTCACCACCTCTGTTGGAACAGATGGGGTCGGTCAGACAGACGTGAAAAAACGACCCTGCATTGAGGCCTTGCTCAGATGAAGACATGCATCAAATGAAAGCACTTGCTTTAACGGCGAAGGGATGGAAAAAGGCGTCATGTGCAGTTAGTCTTGGAAACCGCAGAGAGATTGCGTGGTTGACAATGAGCGTAAGGTACACTGGCAGGTGATTGGCTGCTCAGAGATGCTAGAGATAAACTTTCAAGCTTGTTTTAGTTCCTATTAACCACAGATATCCTGTTTCTGGCCATGTGACAGCAAGAGAATGCAGCACGACGGCACAGCTTGTGGTGTGAGAATTTTTTTTCTCACTGCTTGCAACAGATAGAGAACAAGGTTAAAAGAACGTGATAAAACGCACTTAGTGCTTTTTCTTGACGTATCACTCGAGGCTAAAAAAAAAAAATCTGTATAAACGTGTTACTTGAGGACGAAAGGTTATTGACGACGCCTTGTGGTTGTGCATTCAGCGTACTCAATGTTCAGCAGCAACATAGGAGTGCATTACGTCAGCACTTCTGCTTAAGGCCAGCAGTACACCAAATAAATGATGGCTGAATCTGTGTCACAGCCGTCTGTTCTCACCTTTAGCAGTGTGAACCATTTGAGCATAGACTGCAGTGGGGATGATGGGCTGGGGAAGATCCTGCAGGTACCTACGCAGACCATCACAAAGGACTGGAAGTTCCAACTGATCAAGGTCTGCTGAAAGAGGATCTGAAGTGCAAAAAAGCAGAAAGACACAAACTCATTTCTGTACAATTACATGTTTATTTTCAGACTTATGTGTACAGACATATCTTTCTAACATACTATATATGCACACAGAGAAGCTATTCTAGTCCCCTCACATATCTGCATCAGTTTTATTTTCCCCTCCTCTAGCTAAGACTTCCTCTTTTGTCTGGTCTCCTTCAGTTGACTATTGTAAACTTACAGGCTGATATGACTCTACTTACCACTATCAAAATACTGTCTGACTTCAAGTCCGGCTCCCGCAGTGAATGTTCGATATAGAGTGGGGTTATCAAGACCTGCAAAAATGAGACGAACACAAATTGTTGCATGAATTGAGAAAACTAATTTTGTTCATTAGTAACAGGTCACATCAGCACAGTCATATGTGGACGAAAGAGTCAGGACAAACAGGATGAACAAAACTGATGATTATTTTCTAGAGTAATCTATTAGTTGGTTCATCTATAAAATGTCAGAACATGGTCAAAAATGTTAATCAATGCTTCCCAAAGCCAATGATGACACTTCTTCAAATTAAGCAGCTGGACTCAGAGAATTCAATCTTTTTTCTTAAAAACATTACTCTGATTAATTAATAATCAAAACAGTTTGTGATTACGTTAACAGTTGAAAGCTAATCGATTAATCATTGCAATATGCGAGGGTGAATAAACTTCAGGTTTTGTCAGGCAAGCTCACCTTTCTTCTCGATAGCTTCCAGGAGTCTTGCCAGCATGGGTGGAGCGGTCTCTGGAAGGGAAAACTGCTCCGTCAAGTCCAGCAGACAGAAGCCTGGAGGAGATAACAACACACCATCAACCGAGGTGACTTTTAAATCACTGAAAATGGCTTCACACTAATTTTTAAAAGGGGCAACATTTTGTCTTGTGACACTTTTTTGACACACTGTGAATATGGCTGGAACTAGGTCACCTTTGAAGCTTGTGTGAATAGACATTGTATACAACATTGTATAACTTCAATGAATATCACTGTCAATACCAGACAATTTATCCGCCACCAGATAACGCAGTGATAAAACTGGTCCAATCTGAAATACATGCCCTTTCATTGGAATGTACCACATCAAGTGTGACCCCAGTTTTCATTAAGATTTTTTTAATTTATCAGAACCAGAAACTGTAAAAACAGATTTTTTTTAAATTTTACAAGTCTTTAAACTAATGCGTGCTGTGCAGTTCCATGCAAAAAAAAACAACTAAAACAAATCTAAGCTTGTGACATTTCAGCAAATTCACTTTGTTCTACGTGTCTAAAAAATTGCTACTTTGTGCAATCAACGAGCCATTACTGACTCTGCTGTGACCAACAGCAATGTGCCAAAAACTCTGAGACTTTTCAACTTAACAGAGCAGAACAGAGAGGAGACAAGTATAAAAACAAATGAAAATGGAAGTAGGGAATTTCTGAAGTAGCACAAAATACCCAGAAACCGGATTTCAGATAGCCAAAATGCAAGATTGTATGATTTTCACTGTAGATTAAAAAAAAATATCTTTAATGGATCAAGGCAAATAATGAAATGAGATCAATGCAAGAAGAAATATTGTTCCTGTATTCCAACTACATTTGTACATATGCAAAATGCACTCAGATCTTCACACAAGGGAGCTTTGTCTGAAAGGCTAATACATTCAGACAAATGGTGACATAATCGTGACTAAGAGAACCTATTGTCTTGTCCATGTGGCTGTTCTGAAAACACAGTGGCTCTAAGAGGATTTCAGTCGTCCCATTTCTTCCTGAGATGTGGTGATACAATTTAGGTGATTTCTGTGTCATGTTAACCCATTCAGGAAACAGAATTAAAGCACAGCGAGACCCATACAGATATTTAACAGTGTGCTGGTCACATAAATCTAATCCCCGCCGATGAATGTTTATGTGACATTAAACAGAGAGGGCTGCAACTCTTCTCAACCAGCAATGGCTGATGAGACGCTTGACTTACAAACTACACAGAACATCAAAGGAGGCAGGTACATGACCAAAAAACTGCCTATAAGCTGAGTATAACAGACTGATTCAAGAACAGGAGGTGCTGAGCACTAAAGTTAGGGTTTGGTGGACCAACGAACTGAGCAAATATCCTGTGATATGAGGTAAGCCAGGCCTGAGTTTTTTCCTTATTTTTTCTTTAGAACTTTGCACCCAGGTGTGGACATGAAAGGACGAAGGAGTTGGCAGGGATTTTATTTGGATTTGCAAAGGCATATTTTGAAAGGGCACTTTTCTGAAAGGCTCTACTGTTCAACACCAAGTCTGCAGTTTCAAAATGCTAAGAAACCATGAATGGAACCTTTTCTAGTAACCATATTTTTCTTTCTTTCTACCTTAAGAATAATTTCTTTTTAGAATCGGGAATTAAACAAGCAACTGATGGTTTCACTGATGCATGCATGCTAGTCATTACCAAGGAACTACCCTCTTTTCACCACCGAGGGCTCAATCAGGCAAATAATGAAGCACTTCATCCACATCCTCTGACCAGCACAGCACTCAGGCTGGCATGTTGCGTGTGAAGTAACTGGATTACCAAAGTCTCTCTAACCACAGAACACACAAAACTCCATGTAGGACAACTGTTCATCTGGAAGACATTATTGGAACTGCAAACTGGGAGAGGGGTTTTCTCAGAAGTGGCAGACTTTGAGATGGAACACCAAAGTTTCCCTAAATAGATATCTAGACATGCAATGCTGCCATCACACACCTTGAATGCATAACCTTTCTCCCAGATGAGATATCTAACACGCCTGTCCTTCTGCAGCCAACCTTTTTCTGAGAAACTCAGTGCACAACCTGTAGTTAAATTTAAACCCATGACCTACCCACACTCCCACTGTTCATATCCATAAAAATGGCTTGCCTGCAACCTCACAGTAGGCTACTTTTAAAAAATATAACATTTCAGATCAAGCACAGTCTCTGTATAATGTTTTCATTTTGCATTATGGAAGTGGTTCACATTTGTAAAAACATTTACACAGATTGAAGAGCAATATATTCTAAAATGCATATTACACTGGCTTAAAGCTTCTGCTTGGTGATAACCCCTAAAACAAGATGGGTCTTCAAAGTGTCTTATGTTTATGTACTCTATCCACGGCTGGCTTGTGAGTGACACGGGGCAGGGCAGGAGATAGAATTGCTTCTCGGTACTGTCAACGATGTGATAGTTTCGGCACCGATGGAACTGTATCAAGTAGCAGACGAAATATGGCAGAAATGCTTCAAGCTATCAGTGATGATTTCTGAGATGCCTTGGCGTGAGATCAAACAATCAACATGCACCTACTCGCTACAGCTTAAAGCCATGGAAGCATACAAAGACTAAAACAATTATGATTTGCTGTTTTATTTAAGGTACGATAACTTTGGCAAAAACCTACATGGCTTTTGATGTAGATCATTTTACCACATACAAGTATAGATGATTTTACTGCATCTTTTATTACTGTTTAGTAATGTCACACATGTATGCATTTTCTGCAGACCTCTGAACAGTAGTTGAACTCCATCTGACCCTAGAGGACCGTAAACAATCAGAAACACCTGCATTATTAGCAGATCCTCATAATCTCTTAAAACAGTCCCTATTATCAATACCAGACATACAGCAAATAACCCTTGTTGTACTACAGTAACATTACTACAATAATAACACAAAGTGCTGTAGCTGTTGTGTCCTGTTTAGAACAGCTGAAGG
Source organism: Amphiprion ocellaris (assembly GCF_022539595.1). Lineage (NCBI taxonomy): Eukaryota > Metazoa > Chordata > Actinopteri > Pomacentridae > Amphiprion > Amphiprion ocellaris. The sequence continues at coordinate 17,799,270 of NC_072782.1, read as the reverse complement.
GCTATACATCATGAGACTCCTCAAATTTTCAATGGAAGCTGGTTTCTGTGGTAACTTGGGGAAGGAGAGTATAAGGAGACAGGGGCCCCTTGGACATGCCTCTACAAGTCTGCATGTTTGGCAGACTTCATGATATCCAAAAAGGCCTCAGCCAGTCAGTAATCAGTCAGACAACCACAGGTTGAGGAAGTCTATGCAGCTGCCACTGGTGCTGCTGTGGCGTGGGGGACAATCTCCCCGGCTCAAACGGTATGTCTGAAATGAACGAATTGCAGACTGCGGGCAGGACGAAGCTGGGGCACCACCGACACACTAAACATAGCACACACTTTGGATACATTTAGAGGGCCTCCTCAAGTAACCAGCATTTTCAGGTTACACCATTTCTTCTTGTCTGGAAAAGGCACACCAGTAAAAACTGATAACCCACTGAAAGACCACCACACAGGACAGCACATTATAGAGCAACAAGTACAAATTATGCTACAAATGTAAAGGTTAAGACAGTGTGTACAGTACCAGTCATAAAAAGGGCTTTGGGTGCTAGCAGAACAATTAAGACCTTAAGCAAAACCAAACACACGCACATACATGCACACACACATGAGCGCACACACACACACGAGCGCACACACACACACACACACGAGCGCGCACACACACACACACACACACACACACACACACACACACACACACACACGCAGATTTTCTAATAACATGTCTGCATAGGCAGCACAAACATGCTTTTAACATGGTTGTACTGTAAGTTAATGAATGATGCAGCGCAGGGCTGCAGTAAGTAAAAGGCAGGCAATGTCTCCTCCTGCAGGATGGAAGATGCAATGCAAAAAGCACAACAGCAGCCAATGAGGAGACTGCTGCTACAGTTTGACAATTAACCCTATGAGGGGCAGAACATCAATAAAGCACAGAACCCACACAAATAATCATTTCCTTGATGTGCAATCAACTGTGAAGAGCACTGCTCTCAGAAACAAAGAGGCCCCTTTGAATGAAGTTAAAAACTAATTCTGCAGAGATAAATGGCTGGAGCACAACTGTAATGTCTGAAATGCTATCTAGCAGCTTGGATCAATTAATGCAGCTGTCACATTTCAAATTAAGCTGAGGATCAGTTGAGCTCAATGAAAATCGATTTTAAAAAAATTAAACAATGCAATTGTCAAAACACAAAAGCAGCTATTTCGCATTTTATCCAGCTCACTTGACCCAAAGTTTTAATGGTCGTGTTGCTAGTTTTCCAAATTCATGCCATGTTCTTCGTGTGGTAGTCACAGTTTGATGGTATCTTATGTGGCAATGCATCATCACATTTTAAATCTATTACACAGTGAATATTAAACTGAAGCTCAACTCGATAAAATACATCACACAATAAATTGCAATTGATGTTGCAATTAGATATTTTCTCTAGATTGTTCAGCTCTACTTTTCAAGATTGGACACAGTAATGAGGGATCATTTTATGCTGCACTTTCTAGCTTTTTCTACAGTGCAGATTAATACTGATTACAGTTATATTAAAATTATATTTGTATAATCAGGATACAAAAGCGTCAAACCCAAAATCTGTTTTTGCAGTTACAGCAAAAGTGACACATATCTGTATGCAATTTGTTTCAAGGTATGAATGTGGGGTTCAAGACAAGTACAGTCATGCTTGCTGGGAATCATAACAATGCGCTATTAATATTTTTGTGGTTTGCTGAATAGATTCAGAAAAAAATTTGCGTCATACGTGAACACTTCAATGAGTTAAGCTTGAGCATTTCCAATGTGAAGTCATCTTAATCTTGCACATCTAGGGGTACAGAAGTAGGGCATCGTGATGGTTGTGTGACCACAATGGTTTTAAGATAGATAACTGCTATTGGAGTCCTATGCGTAATGGGTGTGCTGAAACGGCTCTTGCTTTCCTTGGCTGAGCACATTAAGGGTCACAAGAAGGCTCATAGGCAACGAAATCTATTGCAGTTTTATTATGATCCAGCCTAGGAAATTCATTTCTAGGTTGAAATAACTGAAGCTTAGTAAAGGAGCCAGTCATTTCTGTTGTGTTCTGAAGCATTATGTAACGCCACACCTCCACAGCACAAGGCTTACACAGGCTCTCACCAGGGTAGCTGTTCTGCTGTCTCCCCCTCTCTTAATAAATCACATATTTCACATACCTCGTCCGTCCCCCTTGACATTGTGTTTCTCTCTAATCTCAACTGTCATATCGCACTGCCTCTTCAAGTCTACCAGTCTGTTTCTTTGCGTTTCATTCTCTCGCTCTCTTTCTTAATCCTGCTAGCAGACATGCCCTGACTCCAGTAAAGAAGATTTACCAATTCAGACTTCAGTCTCAGCACACAATCAAGTAATGAAAGAGTTATGCACGCTTTCATGCACACAGTTCCAGACAAGTCATACTGCTTTTTACACTAATGCAGCTTGGTAAAACAAAAAAGATATTACAGTGTTGATTTTTATTAAGCTCATTAATTGCATTACTCACTGAACAGTAGCATATTTTTAAAAAGTGGGCATAATTACAATAGCTGTATTTTGGGGGTCCTTGTTCCAACATTCTTAGAAAGAAGCAGAGGGGTAAAGAAAAAAATGCTGTGATTGAACATTCACACAGGATAAAGATGGCTCACTGTTCTGCAATGTAAAACTCTAGTAATAATAACTTCAAGCAGCTCAGTAGTGGTTGTATTTGTGAAGAGGTTAAACGCGGGGTTCAGTTAACATTTTAAACTTAATCGCTACAGACTGTTGGGTTTGAACTGCAACTAAAAACTATTTTGATTGTTGATTAACCTGCAGTTTACTTTCTTGATTAATTGATAGTTGTTTGGTCTATAAAATGTAAAAAGAAAATGTTGATCAGTGTTTGCTAAAGCCCAAGATGAAGACAACCTAAAGACATTCTGTTAATTGTCATTGAGAGATGAGGAAAACTGGCAAATATTTAAACAAAAGAAATTTTTTTCTTTTTTTACTTAATCAAAAATTAAATAAACAAATATTTATTCACTTAATTATTCAAACTAATTGTCAGGAAGCTGTTTTTTTTTTAGTTTTTATGATATGTTAATGGCCATTTTTCACCATTTTCTAATATTTTAAAGACAAACAATTATTCAAAAGTTAAAATAACTATCAGTTAATGCCTTAATTACAGCACTCACTTTTGACTAAACAACATAAAAAAGATAGGATTATTCTATGTTATCTTATTAGCACTGCAGAGAAAAAGATGACACACATGTATTAAACACCTCTCTGTGGCACAGCCCTACGCTGGAAACTATGACGAGCCAAAAATATATTTAAATCCTGCTTGAGCCTGACGTTCGCAGGCATCGGATTTGCTGCTTCCACCTTCCCCACCCCTGACCAAAGCCAGTATATCTAGAAGCTAATATTAACAAATGTGACATGAATTAATTCGACAACAGTGGAAGTTCAAAACCTAGTAGTTATATAAAACGTATTCTAAAAGTCAAATGAACCTAATTCAGCAGCATGTACGCTGATAACAATGATGGTGTAAAACAGCGACTCACTGGGGTGCTATTCAGCATGCAACCATTTATTGTCCAGTTGCATTGTGCACCAAGTTACTGCAATCAGCACTTAGCACAATACTGAATCATCACAAAGCTACAAATCAGTCTACCATGCAGTCTGTGTGCACCCCTCCACCAAAGAAGCGCCAACACATTCCTGGCCTCAGCTGCCTTTAGTCCCACAGAGGAACACTACATCAGAGCAAACTATCACACTATAAACTTCTACTGGGTTTAATCTGCTGCAATCTGTCACTATGCTTTATGGAGAAAAAAAAACTAACTCAAGAAATATATGTGTCAATTTGAACCAAAGTAACTTACATGAATAATTGAAGAGAAAAAGGCAGGTCTTTGCAGAAAAAGATTGACAGCAGTGACAGAAAGAGTGTTCAATACAGCAGATGTCAGGCTGAGTGCTAAAGAGGCCCAGAGAAGGAGAACTGCATTATCTCAATCTCCAGCTATGCAGAGTACTCGCTCTGCAACTGTCTCCGCTGCACAGCTTGCTCTCTTCCTTCCAGTAGCTTCTTTCAGCATCAGCATTTTACATACAGAAAGTGAACTACATAGTCTACATAACTTTACTGGTTGTAAAATAAACATTTACTAGGAACAAAAAAACTCTGTGAGTTTGCATACTGGAAGCCATACTTAACAGAAAGGTAAAATACATTGAAGGGTTGTGATTTTTATTTAAATGATCAACTGCAAGGTGTTGTTTTTTTTCCGCAATGTTACATACACAGAACTTGAAAACAGACTGATAAGGCTCAGAAAGCAAGACGACCAGATAGCATCAAATATTTTCTTAAACAAGACAGGGCATGTAGACTGAACTTTGTGGGAGCATGCAGAGCAACAACAAGTCATTCAGACTCTTATCTGGAACATTTGGAAGAATGTTCAGTCTCAGACTCGCTATGAAGAAACACACATACACAAAAAAGGGAACTCAAAAGACTGCAATTAATATTTAACCACGTAAAGCCATTGCCTTAGTCATAACCTTCTAAAGAGTGCTGAGAGGCATGCCATGTAAAAAAAAATAACTATATATATATATATATATATATATATATATATATAGAGAGAGAGAGAGAGAGAGAGAGAGAGAGAGAGAGAGAGAGAGAGATTTTTTTTTTTTTTAAATCAGAAAAATGTCACCATTTCCCACAGCCAGAGATAGAAAATCTGAAGAAATTTCCAACAGTGTATGTGTTACTCACTTGTGATGATGTTCTGGTAAGACGGATAATCTTACCCAAATCTAAGCTTAAAATCATAATATTTAATGAAAATCACTATATTCTACGTGTCTAATTTAAAAGTTGACAAAACTATTAACTTTTTGTACTAACCAGATACTGTTAAAAAAATTTAAATAAAAAAAATTTAAAAAATGTGCTGGGCTGCACAGTGGCGTAGTGGTTAGCACTTTCGCCTTGCAGCAAGAAGGTCCCTGGTTCGCGTCCCGGCTTTCCCGGGATCTTTCTGCATGGAGTTTGCATGTTCTCCCTGTGCATGCGTGGGTTCTCTCCGGGTACTCCGGCTTCCTCCCATAGTCCAAAAATATGCTGAGGTTAATTGATCATTCTAAATTGCCCGTAGGTGTGAATGTGAGAGTGCTTGTTTGTCTTTGTATGTAGCCCTGCGACAGACTTGTGACCTGTCTAGGGTGTCCCCTGCCTTCGCCTGAGTCAGCTGGGATAGACTCCAGCCCCCCCCATGATCCTAGTGAGGATTAAGCAGTGTATAGATAATGGATGGATGGAAAAAAAATGTGCTCTCAGCACAATTGTGAGGTCAATAGTGACTTGGTTGCAGTTAAAAGTCTCATGACAAAAATTCAGGAACTTTTCAGCTGACCTGATGAGTGTACTTACACAAAGCAGAGAGAAGAACATTAAAAATGGAAATAAAACAATGTCTATGGTATGTAGAGTCACCATTTTGCCCAGTACTGGTAACACCTGTGGACACTTAGAAAATCATTGTACATGTGAAGTCCAGTTTTTTTTCTATTTAATCTAATAAAGAAATTAAGTGTTGTCTTCCTCCACCTCCACCTCCTTATAATAAGTTGGGACATCATAACTTTGTCATACTGTACAGAAGACATATTTAAATTGTCTCTACTCCTAACCATGGTTGTACTGTTTCCATTGCTGTGCAGGACCTGATACTGTAGTGAAAAATGAGACCACAGTGATTAAAAATATGACAGTAGCAAAAAGAAGCCCAGACATTACTTGGGGTTTGATATGCAAAATGCCATTTGAGCATCAGTAATGTCACAAGTGGCCACAAATAGACTTATAAACTGCAAGTACCAGCTTCCTTTTTTACCATCACTATTACTAAGCTGATTAATTCTTATTTTAAAAAGTTGCCTGGATTGATGGTTTTGCATCCGTACAACAAATACTGGGCTCTGGAAAAATTTCAATTTCAATCGTTTCTGCATGGGATCAAACAAAATGGAGCTGTGAGCTCAAGTTATTCTGCTTGGTGGGCCCAAACACATGTATATTCTCTCAACTGAGAGGCCCAGTAAAGGAGCAAGACTTTAATGTTTATTAAAAAAAAAAGGGCTGAAAGCTGGAATGAGGCAGAATAGTTTCCCAGCCCGGCCCTCTTCTCTTTCTCTCTTTCCCTCTCCACATCTGTTGCACTCATGTAAACCTCCCCTGTGGCTCGGAGAGGAGAGGCCCCTTTCCAAGCCTCCATTCTCCACCTCTTTTCCCCCTACCAGCGCTGACTGTAGGAACTATCAAAACATTAAAAAAGGAGGAGGAGGAAGGAAAAAAAGCTGTGGAGTAGGAGGAAGGGAGCAAGATCCCTTGGTGGTGGGCAATAAATCACAAACACTCTGGGAGCAACAAGACCCTCTTCAAAGCCCCCTTGAGCATGCAGAGCCCAGCTCTGCCCGAGGCCCCCCAAATACCCTGTCCCTGCTTCAGCCCCTGTGCCAAGCCCCCAGCTCCACTCCAGCCCTGATCCTTTCGCACACTATCCCTTGCACTGTAGCGAGCACAGGGGCTCTCTCTCCCTTACCCACAACCCCAGGGCCCCTTCTCTCCCCTCTCCGTCTCCCACAGCCCAGGACACAGAGACTTTTCTTCTCCCGGTGCTACATTCACACTCGCTCCAGGCTCAGCGCTGCTGCCACTCAACCACGACACAGCCATTCAACACATGCCCCCTTCATACAGCTCCCTCATTCGCCCTGCAAACCACAGCAAAGAATTTCACAATCGTACCACAAAGAGCAGAAACTAGAAACCTGGCAACTGCAGCTGCTCTTTAGGTGAGCAAAACGCTTTAAGTGCACATTCACACGAGCCTCAGCGTCTTTAAAAAGATGCAAGTTTTAATTGCAGTTCATAGTTGTGGCCTGAGCAGTAACACTGACTCGCATTTCAAAGGGTCATTTTGAATTGCAAACATCTTGAAATTAACAAACAACATGAGCGAAATACATCCTACTTTACAGCCCAATGCTATAACCTCAGTAAAGAAATCTAGAACTGTCGCTTGTAGATGCCTTGTAAAACACTTTTAGCACAATAAATCTGATTTAAGAAACAGTTTTGGCCTGTTAGCCATTTCACATTTAGTAAAGTAAGAGAGTGATCCTAATAGCATCCAGTAGTCCCATAGCTGTTACTTACATGCTGTATCATAGATTTCATCATAGATGAAAATGCATCATTTTAAACATTTCATGTTTACAAGGATCTCCAAATTTTCAAACTGTCACAAAGTGTCATGAGCAAAACCAAGAGCTTGTTGACTAGTGTGCTAGGTAACAAACTATAATAAATAAATAAGGCATGTTTTTCTCAGTTTGGTAGAGCTGGCTTAACTTCTCCCTTGTGCTTCCAGACAAAAAGCAATTTGCCTTAATTACAAGTATATCATGATCTTCCCCACGCTGATAAGGGAATTACATTCCCTAAAGATACAGTTTGAGGAGAAAAAAAAACAGATGATATCCACTGATAACATATGGCTTGCACAAGATGCTCTGGTGTACGATACCCAGGGTACACACCAGTACCACTGTCCTCTGGGACTGGGCTTGTTTCATTGCAGCTGTACAGCAGTGAGCAGTGTGCAGGGCTACTTCATATCAAATAACTGTTTTGCAATGTCAGCATCAGATTCATGCTTTATTTACCTAAATCTAGACCTGTGAGTTGCTTGTTTATTAATTTGAAATATTCATAAAGTAAGAGCCAGCACTCAACCACAGAAGGACTGAAGAGGTCACTCATATCCTATACCACAAATTCTCCTACACATTTTCCCACCTGTTCCTTGGAAAAAACAAAAAAAAACTAGAGAACATTTGTGATGGGATCACCCAGCTGTGACAACTGTCAACATGTACTCAACACTAAAGGGTTGGCCCACATGTGATCTCAATTACACACACGTGAAGTTTTGGACTTCATCTTGCACAATTGCAACACTACAACGTTACAAAATATGTCCATAGGCAGCCATATACACATCAGTGAAAGGCCTCAAAACGATTTTAGTCATTGTCTTCTGGGTGGCGTTTTGCTGTGACAACACAGAGAGACTCACAAAGTGAAAACAAAGCCGCCTTTACTCTTGCAGCTGGCAAAAGTTCATGTGCAAGTCAGGCGATAAGAACCATCACAACTGAGCACACTCCATCTGTTCCAACAGGACAAAACCACGTGAAAGGACCGGAGGGCTTGTCAGGTACCAGACTAACAACTGTTTCCATTGACAATTAATCTATCCATTATTTCCTTAATTAAGTTATATTGTCTATGAATTTTCTAGGATAGAAACATCCTCAAATGTTCTGTGTTGTCCCCAACCCAAAGATATTAAGTTTACGGTTACAGAGGAGGAATTAAATTAGAAAAAACTCAAATTTAAGGAGCTGAAATCAGAGAACTGGTATTGTTTTCTATTAAAAAAAAAAAAAAAAACTGCACAAACTGATTATCAAAGTTGTTGACAATTCATTTCATAGTTGGTAATTAATCCAGGTGCAGCTACTATTAGTTGCAATTTCCTAAATATGACAACTATGTGTGTTTCGAATCAATTACTGGCGTGTTATTTACTAATGATCAGTCTGTTAATTATTCTATGAAGTAATTGTTTTGTTCAGTTTGTTTTTTTTTTTTTTTTTAAATCGAAGCTGACATCTCCAGTTTTCTTATCCACTAAACAATGTTACACTCACCTTGCTCTGAGTCGGAGTCTGCCTCTGCCTTGAAGGAGCCTGGAGCTAGAGGTAAGGGTCTCAGGGGCCGTGGCTTGGGTGTTGGCGGAGAGATCCATTTCTTCCCGACGTACTCGACATATGTCCCGGGGAAGTCCCCTTTTTCCTGAGTGGTTTCATTCAAGCCTGGTAGCCAGCCAATCTCATCTGGCCGCTGTTCCAGTCCATCAGTGTACCCGAGAGCAACCAAGCTTCCTTTGCTTACCAACAGTGTATCCCCCACATGCAGATCAATGTCCTCCTCCCTCTCCTTTTTATATTCATAAAGCGCTCTGTACTGATATCCTTCGGCACTCATACTGATCACTTTGTGTCTACGTGTTCGTTTGAAGGTGAGCTTCAAGCAGCAAAGTTACTTTTCAGGTTTCTCTGATTATGTGTTTAGTCCAGGTACTCATTTGCTGCTTCAAATGGTTGTGCTTCCAACAAAGCTACAATCAACAGTTTTATGTCTTCATTCTTTCACTGTTTCTGTAGGTTCTGAATATTTTACGACTCTCTTGGTGAGTTGCGCCACAATATGTACCCATCAGTAAATGGCCCACAGCTGTGATCTTCAGAATGCTACCCAGACCTGGAAAAGGAGAGGAGAGGCCAATTACAACACACTGTACAAGACAATAAATGTACATATTGAATATAATGCTTAAGTTGGACTTTAAGACAATAACACAGACTGATCAATTTGCAAAAAAAAAGCAACTGCAATTTTTTTCAGTATGTCCAAGATTTATAATTACAGCAATAATACCAGAAGCATTAAAAGTGACAGGCCACTACTTAAAAAATTCTGAATATAAATCTGCGAGAGAAACCTATCCAAGCAGTGTTCATCAGATTTGACCAGTGATTCTACATATAGTTTTCTTTGTCCCGGTGATGATTGAAACTGCAGTTGGAGCTCTCTCTCCATTCATTGAGACAGGGGCCTGGTCTTGTTAGCCTGAAATAAGTGCATTACAGGCATTACCAAGATGGCTGCCAAGTGACAAGGCTTACTTATAAAGGCTTTGATAATACTAAGCTGAAGCACAAGGTGAAATTATATTGCATGCCTTTACTCAGTTACACAACATACACAGAAATAGGTAACAGGCGGAACGAAAAACCTACAAAGTCTCTTCGTAAGGCGCTGAGCCAACAGAACAGCTTCCGTACACCTACATGTACTCTAAAATCTGAACACCATTGTTCCAAAAGATATTCTCTCATTTGGTGTTTAAACGATGGTGGTGAAGGACATAATTTACCACAGGTGTTTAGTTGGGTTGAGTATGGTGACTGTGAAGACCACAGCATATTATTCACATTATTTTCATACTCATCAAACCATTCAGTAGCCCTTAGTGGCCTATGTATGGGAGCATGGATATACTGGAAGAGAGCACTCCCATCAGGATAGTAATGTTTCTTCATTGAATGAAGATGATGACTAAGAACAACTTTGTACTGATTTGCAGTGCTCTTTTACTGGTCAAGTGAATCTAAACCATACCAGCAAAATATGGTGTCATGCATAACAGAGGAACCAGATCCTCTCATTTTAGTGATCAAGCATTCAACAAATCCAATACGCTGCACACGCACTCGCATGATTTTATTAATTTTTTCCTCATGTCTATGGTTTTTGCACCACTGACTTGCCAAATGTGCATTCATCTTTGCAAAGAAGGGTTTATGCACCGCAGCCCCGCTATAATATCCCTCTCTATGTAATTGTTGACGGACTGTTTTTGCAATCATGTTTGCATCCTGCAATGACATTCTTGGTCACCTGTAGATGAGCTGCTCTTCTGTTCGTAATGCACGAACATCACTGTCATGCACTGTGCAACCACAATTTCTGACCCTATTGATGTTGCTCTCATAAATCCAAATGCAGATGTCACATTAGTTTCTGTGTATTGAAAGACTATCCAGTTAAGCAGTCTTTGTACTGAAGCTCCTGCCACTTTGGGCCTCAATGTCAAATCCTCTCTCAGAGTCACTTGTTTTGCCATCTTGATACAAAATCTGAATCTACTGGGCTTCTTTGTATGTTTACACACAGAGCATGACTGGATAGTAGCTGTACTATACAGTGCACCTCAGTGGATGGGAAGCATACACATTTGTTGTATTTTTCTTGTGCTTCTCATTTATTCAAGTTTCTCCTTGGATTTGTCACTTACATGCACATACTGATGGTATTTTAAATTAGGGACAAACAATTAAACTATTGTGTTACAGCATACCATTATAAAGGAAGCATTGTGGTGCTTTTTCAACTTGTAATTCTGAGTTCGTAGCACACCATACTTGCAAAACTGTACCATTAAGAAACTTTAAATATTTTCAGTTTCATCATTTAACCATTTTTTGTAGCACTCTAAACTTGTCACAACTGAGGCTAAGCCCAGGATGTAGTGACGGTGCCTCTGCAAATCAGTGACAAAGAAATTATTTTCCAGGGCTGCCTTCTGGCATGATCCAAATCTTCAGCAAAACTTGAAATTGTCAGCGTGTAGGTTGTTGTTCGAAGGTCGCTGGTGACACACAACGTAAGGAGAGGTGAGACTTATACTCTAAGTCAACATCCGATGAGTCGGACTAATCTTCAGAGAAGTCAGTCTGACACACCATTTAATTGGATTGACACTTTCGTGGTCAGTTATATGGATGTCAGTCAGTTTGACGGAGATATGTCGGCTACAGAAAAGATGACGTTGCCCAAAAACAGTCTATGTGTCACAGAAAAACTAAACAACCTAATGTCAGTTTTTGTTCAATATTTTGCATCCCAAGAGCCAGTAGACTACTGTTTGTTAGTTAAAATCCTACCACAGAACTAATTCACTGAACTAGTATGAGCATGTTTTCTTTGTTTTTTCTTCTTGTAATGTTACACTTCTGCTCACTTCAGTGCTGCACAGTGAACATATGGTTGCTAACATTAGTATTACCCCTGACAGCTTCAGTTCACAGCCACTGCCACTGTTATATAACTACAAAGCGACATCTTTAGTTTATTAGCTTTTGCAAAACATGCCAACATTTCTGCTGGAATTAGGACGACGTTTGCACGGTTGCAAGTTATTCTGCTCAAGTCCTCAGAGCCCAACGCAACAACTTCACAAAATGTCGATGGAGCAGTTAGCCAAGTTAGCTAACTAACGTCAGCTCGCTAACATCATCGAATAGCGTTAATTAGCACAGGTATAAAAATGGGATAAGACTTTACTAAAAGTTCTTAATTGTGAAGAGAAGCAAACAAAAGAAGCTAAAGTAACGCCGAAACAGCATTTATATATCAAAACTTAGCAGAATAGACGAAGAGAAAAGACACGCAAAGTAAAAGCGGCTGCAGATTAAAGCAAATGGTGAAACGTAAGTTAAGTTAAAACTAACTACCATCGAGATAAACAGGGAACTTGTTTCACTATGACTTTAATGGAAACAGTTTTCTAGCAGGGTTAACGAGCTTAGACAGTGGTAACTTACAAACCGAGTGATCCACAGGCGAATCCACAGACTCCTCTTCCTTCCACGCGAAAACGCTCCCACTTCTTTACTTTAACTTCACAGCTGCGACGTACGATGAAGAAAATGCTACCCTAAGCAGTTAGTAGACCGACACGGTTACAAACAAAAATCCTCTGCTCGACTTTAAATCCGATTTAACGACTAGTACAAAGTGTTACGCCGTGCAGACATAACGGCACAGCTTCCCGTCCCGAACAAATGTTCCCCTGCACGTCGCCCCTGCGGCCAACAAGGGGCCAAGACAAAGCACGGCCGCTGATTGGTCCGCCGCTCTGTCAATCACTCTCATCAGATAATCGGACCAATCGCGATGCTGCTGGAGGCGCACACACTCCCCCCCTCCCCCCTTCCATGTACCCTGGCACGCAACATGAAGCACCTATGGAAATTACATAACTGCTGCACGCAAACCCCGCTGCAACCGAGCTGCTTTTGGTTTTTATTAAATGCATCTGTTCCTAAATTCAACTGAGATTATTTTTGCAGCATTACCATCCGGAATAATGAGGACAAGGTTTTCACTTTCCAGTATGTGTGAAAACTAAGACAGGCACTCTGGACGATACAAGACCACAAACTTTTGAGCACCAGAAATGCTTTTTTATGATACCATCCTCTGATGCATAAATTAAAAATGATCTTGATGCAAATATCAACACTAAAGGGGAAGACCATGGAAGTAATTTTTTTTTTAAAAAAGAAAGAAAAAACAGAGGTAAAAAGAAAAGTAGAAAAGACCCCCCTTGCATAAAGGGAAGCTTTGAGAAGAGACTTTTAAGGTGATGTGGACATCCTCAACAAGAAAAAGTCATCATCAATACCACCTGCTTTTATGCAACAAATTCAAATCATATTTCATATTGTGTCAATTAGTTGATCCAAAACACTGCTTAGTGCAACTGTCCATCACCTCTAACCTCTATTCATTAGGAGTATTGTGTTGTGAGACTTAATGGCTGAGCTTTCTGTACTCACTAGCACCTCCATCTCTTGCCTATTTAAACGATCACTCCCCAGAATTCCCAATAAATGCAATTTTTAGTAAAAATTAAAATGAGCCCTATATAAATCTCACTCCAGTTGCTACGTTAAAGTGGCAACCCTGTTTTAGCTCTGTGGTTTTTATCACAAGGCACATATGATTACAGCTGTAAATCAGCATAAATAAGACTAATCCCAAGACATACAGCTCAAAAACCACTGGTGTAGCTGCCTGTACTCACAATGATCATAACGCGGAACATGAGTTAAGCATAGAAAGAAAGTAGGATGACTACCTGGTCTAGAACAAGGTGGCTCACATTTTGTATTCACTTTACCCTGAAATAACTTTAAATGGTGCAATTATAGGCTAGAATCCAAAGATTTGTAAACTTTGCTAACTCTCCAATGTTTCACATAACATAATAACATCTCCTCTGTTGAGTAGATTCTTCATGCCTTTGCTTTCCAGTTGCACACTATTCAGGAAGATATCGTTGGTGTATTAAATTATGTGCTAAGAAAAACAAGATCTAGAACAAAAGAAATGTGCTATTTGAGGAAAACAACCAGGACGTCATGTAAACATGTTCCACGGCCACAGTTTTCCCTTTTTTTTTGTTGAAATCATTACATGCTCAGAGTATAGAAGCTCCCAAAATCTAACAGAGTCATCATCTGAGGCACATGACTGTGAGTGTGGGTGGCCTAATTATGGCAGGGAAAGAGGGCTGCCTTGCAGAAATCCCCCATCAAATATAAGCCCTACTGTACCGGCTGTGCTAAAAGAGGCTGCATACAATGGCAGGCCCCTTTAAGTGTTCACTCCACAGTCACACAGGCATCAGTGGCTGTCACTGCTGAGAAAAGAGGAAGAAGTAGAGCTGGTGGTGTTGAAACCAACAGTAACGAGGAACTTCGAACCGCTGTGGCATATTGAGAAACAAAAATCATTTTGTGCATCTTCCTTTGAATCACATTTGTAATTTTTGCCGAAAAACGCATGAATGTTGCAACTCTCGCAAACCGCAGTAACCTCAGAGTTGCTGCTGGCTGAATTTCTGTCCATCATTACTCAACTAATGTTTGCACTGACAGGAGACCTACTTTTCTTCCCTTTAAATGCCAGACCAAACTGCGTCCAGCCAAAAGTCGCTGGATATTAAAGTCGGGATTTGTATTTCAGCTGCAGATGATGGAAATGAATATTTGAAGCACCAGACCATATAATCTCCCTCTCTGCCAGCACCACACCTCACCCCCCTGATTAAATAGTCAGACTTTGGTGACCCATCTGCTGCCCTGCAGATACCCAAACTGTACCTCTGATGCTCTAACTGCAGCCAGACTGGATTTTGGTACTATTGTCTAACAGGCAGTTCAGGGTGAGGTGTAAAACCAAATGGTGCATACACTTCTCATAAACTGTTTGGTTTGTTCACACGGTACTGCACAAACAAGCCAAGTTGTGTCCACCTGGGTGAAAGAAGGTGGCAGTTCTTAAGTCACAACGTTATTCATCAAATGTTTTAATAGCCACAAGTTTAAAATTAGCACCGTGTTTTGGTGGAGCCCTGAATTTGAATTAAAATGTAAACTTTGTTTTTACTGGGACATGTTGGCCTGTCAGCGTACAAGTACTTCATTAATTTTATAACCTTTTCAGGTTGTTTTACAATGTTTTTTTATGATTGCTGTTTGTCATCACCATTTTTGATGATGTTTCACTCGTATTTTATTTTCTCTCTATACATGTGTTTTATGCAAAATTAAGGAGCTTTCAGTACAATCTAGACCTGCATCCATCCATGCTCTCTTACAGTATCACATTCCAAGTACTAAATGCATACTGGATTTGTTCATGCTAAGAATATTTTGCATTCATAATATTTTTAACTACACAGATTATAGGAGAAAATGTGCACTTAAGCTACAGTATCTACTGGAGCTGCACCAGGAGGGATTCTGTAGGCAGTTTATGCTTCCAGTAAACCTGCAATTTGAAAGCTCTCATCTGGTGCTTAGGGTCAAATGGGTGTTTTTTTTTCATCATGAAAATTGCAATTATATTCATAAATTTTATTGATGTTTCAATTACGGATGAAAACCAGCATTTTGTGGGCTTGTCATCTGAGTGTAACTGATTTTATAGTCCTGTTTAAAGACACAACTTTATAGATTTATTTGAATAAAAAACTGACCTTAAAGCAACAATTTGACATTTTTTTTGATAAGAAGATTGATTAACTTTCGTAGCTGAGTGCTAAATATATACGCGTCAGTCGGTTAGTTTATCTTAGCATGAAGACTGGAAACAGTGGAACAGCTTCACATTTAGTGTGCAGATATGAGAGTTGCAAAACTTATCTAATTCTTGGCATCAAAGTGAATAAGCAAATTTTTAACCATTTACTGGTTGCAGCCTGTTGTTCAACAGCAGTCTATAAGAACTTTTACTTTATATACACTACTGTTCAAAAGTTTGGGGTCACCCAGACAATTTCATGTTTTCCATGAAAACTCACACTTTTATTCATGTGCAAACATAATTGCACAATGGTTTTCTAATCATCAATTAGCCTTTCAACACCATTAGCTAACACAATGTAGCATTAGAACACAGGAGTGATGGTTGCTGGAAATGGACCTCTGTACCCCTATGGAGATATTTCATTAAAAATCAGCTTTTTCCAGCTAGACCAGTCATTTACCATATTAACAATGTCTAGACAGTATTTGTGATTAATTTAACGTTATTTTCGTTGAGAAAAAAAAAAGGTTTTTCTTTCAAAAATAAGGACATTTCTAAGTGACCCCAAATTTTTGAACGGTAGTGCAGTAGCATCTTGTCTCACACATGACCACCTATAAAGGAAGAAATGCTTTCTTCCTTAAAAACATCCAAGCAATTTTAAATAACTGTTTTTGAGCTACTTCAGTAGCTTATTTGAATAATTCACTAGGCAAGCACTTTCAGTCGACATACATTTCACTAAATGGTGCTTGAGGTCCACCAAACTGTCCGACCTCCTCAGCTTTTATCATGGTAATTTTCAAAGTGTGAGGTGTGCTCGGACCACCTACTGTGTTACATTTCAAACAGTCTGAAGTAGGTCAACAACCTAGCAATGCAGGAAATATTATTTTCAATATCATGAAGTTAAATACCGTACATACACTGATGACACAAACAGAAAGATAGGAATTTAATGACATTTTGGATAAGCATGTTGCAGAGAGTCTTCAGACTGTTTGAGCATCACTACGTCTCTACAAAAAAAAAGGGTTTTCTCTCGTCTTCCAGAATCTGTCAAAATGATTTTGCTCTTGGGTGTAGAGTGCTGCATGGGCTCTTAGGCGCTGAAGTAAAGCTGCAGGTACATGGCAAGTGGGTCCTTTCATGTTGTAACAGCAGACCTGCTTTTTAAAGAATTCCCTCTGCTTGCATTGGGCCCCTTAAACCAGTAATCTATGCAGTGTTTTCAGATTTGTAATAATGGCTAACTTTAGTGTGTAGAGCTCTCAGGCTCCCAGCTTTTTTTTCTCCCCCAGTCTCTCTCCATTCACTGATTCTTTTACTTTTGTGAGCAAGCTGAGAATTTTCACATGGGTAACCCCATAATGCTCACTAACATAAGATGAACTTGTGAAATGCATCACCCACCAATGTCTATTTAAACAAAACCAAAAAAGGGGGAAAAAAAATATACTTCCTCTTAATGCTTTGGGGTTGCAGGAATACCTCTTTCAGTCTATAAACTCAGTCTCCTTTTTGCTCTATTGACTTTTTTTTGTTCATTGTTTCATTATATTCTTATATTGAAGTGTCAATTTTTGAATGAGAGGAATTTAAATAGATCCCACTTTGAAATGAACATAAAAAGAAATTCCGTTTCAACCCAGTTGTGCCAGCTGAAAGATCTATGATAATTAGTAATTACCTATTTGTTATATTATCTTTTACCAGCATACATTAAATATGTGCATTCGACTCTTTAGATTGAGACTTTAAGGAGAATTCTTTTCATGCTTCGTTAAAGCTGCTACCCAGACTGTTGAGATGTGACTTATATATTCTTTGCATTTCAAGAACATATAAAAGAACAGGTCATTTTCTTTCTTTCAAAGGATTCCACCTTATAAACACTCCTTTCTTGCCCTCTGAGGTTTCCACCCATCACTCCTCACAAAGCGTAACTCACATTGTCTGGAATTAGCTTTCAGAGGCGCAACATTTCTCTCCCCGTGATGATTTTCTGCCACTTCTTCCACATTCCAAATCCTTCGCAGATTCTTCTACAAAGGCACAGACTTGCTTGTGTGCTTGTCAGTAACAACATTCCTCTGGCATGAAAGAACACTTCTCTCTACTCAACCATCAACTCATCAGATGCGCCAGACAATGACCTTCTTTACTGGATGAGCCTGTAAATCACTCATTTTCAATGTTAGCCACAGTTGAAGTGTTTTCTGGCATGAGAAGCCCAATGTGCCTATAGAACATACAGATGTTTTGTTGAACAGGAGGACTTTGACTACAGCAGAAGCAGCATTTGTGAATCGGAATGTAGATTACTCAAAAGATTGACTGCATCAGAGGTTTGCATTAATGCAAAAAGCACATGCACTAATGGGAACTTTACCATAGCTGATTATCAACTAGCAGCTTGTTGCATTTCCACATTTTAAAACCTTCATCCACAGACAGCATATAAAAGATGGATGTAGCTTTTGAGTCTGAAAAATAAAGCCAATACTTAAGCATCTGTTACTTACATTCTTTCTAACAGTCAGCAGGGGGCGACTCCTCTGGTTGTTAAAAAGACATCAGACTGTATAGAAGTCTATTAGAAAATTATCCGACTTCTACCTTGATTTGTTACCTCAGTCAACATTTTCCAGGTGGGTTTATGATCTCAGTTATTGGTTTCAAGTCTTCTTCAATACAGCAAGAAGTTAATTTTGTAAATTAAGGTCCCAGTCAGAGTAAAATAAAAGGCAAAACATAATATGATTTAAGGTGGGGCTACATTGAGACTGACAGGTCACATCCATATGGATGTATGGTGTAGTGTCCTCTAGTTCTCCGTCAAATCCTTCCCTCACTCATTACATGTGTTTTCAAAAGAGCAAAATGGCAACGGACAAATTGCTAAATTGCCAAAACTAATTAGCCAATATGTTCATTTAGTTCAGCAGATAACACCGAAAGGAATGCTTATACTCTTTTAATGGCATCATCAGTTTCTGAAATCTGGTCCTTCAGTTGGTTCCATTGCGCAAGACTCAGGAAGATATCCTTGTCCCCTTGCTTCATCTTGGTTCATCTAGTACTCTCTGATGGCAGTCAGGACTTTACCCTTGAAGTCTCTGACACTGACATATCTCATCTTTCCAATCTGTAACATGTTGTCACCATTACTGCTGCCTTTGGATGAGCCTACTGGCTTGGAACTCTCTCCACTTTTTGGTTTCTTGACCAGAAAATCGAGGCTTAAACATGGTAGTCCACAATGAATGGGCAATGTCAGGCTCACTACATCCATCTATACATGCATCCATTTTCTTCTGTATATCTGGGCTTGGGTCGTGAATGCAGCAGGCTCAGCAAGACATGCCAAACATCCCTCTCTTCGAGCAACATTTTCAGCTCTTATTGGGTGATACCAAAGCATTCCAGGGCAAGATGAGATACGTAATCCCACCATGGAAGTCTGTTTCTACCCTGTGGTCTCCTCCCAGTTGAATATGCCCAGAAAACCTCCAAGGCATTCTAATCAGATGAACTGCCTCAGATGGATCCTTTCAACACTAAGGACACAGTGTAATTCTGGCACATGCATGTATCGGAAACAAGCTTTAAATAGACACTGAAGAAGATGTGAAGCATATGTGTTACCTTATTTACATGTTCCAGCGGACATGAAACAACATTAGCATTTATTTGGAGTCATGGCTCTGGCCAAACGACAAATGTAATTATGTGCATGTTTACTAGATTAAAGCGTGCAACTTTCATAAACAACAGTAACACTATATACTTATATTTAGTTCTTTGTGTCACACAAACTCGTTTGTGTGACGCTACGTGTCACATGATTTCTGTGCTGTGAAAGCTTGAAGTAATAGAACATTCAGGTTGTATTACATGTAGTGCTTGTGCTACACACAAGATGTACTGTGACAGCAGTAAAGAAAATACTGACCACCAAACTCAGTACTTAATGCTGTCAAATGATTCTACAGGTTGAAATGTTGCAGTTAAATATTAATATGTGTTTTGTAAAGGTACCAATGTAGATTGCACTTCATAAATTTTACAGAAATGCAAAAATGACAGTACTATTGTATCTTGGAGAGAATGTAAATAAATGCAATTTTCAAAATGCTGAAGAACTTTTAAATATTCAATACGGGTATAAAGAATTCATTAAAAGCTTCTGTCGACTAAAAGAGAAGTGAGAAAGAAAGCAAGAGGTTTTCATACAGCCGCATGTCAGTTGAACAGCGTTCCAAAAATCCTCCAACTTCTGCCTTGCATTAACAACACATCCTGGAACAAAGCACTGCAAGGTGATTAATGAATAATGTTGGCAAGCTGTAGGGAAGACTTCTGGGAAATCAGTGACAGATAGAAACCTGAACTGTCAACGAATGTTATCTTTGGAGAACTTTTCTTTCTCGTCTAATAATGCTGCAGCAGAGCAGACCACAGCTCTGACATGTTGGTTTTTAACCACTGAATCTACTGATTAGTCCATCTGTGTGAAAGGTTTCATGTTGCTGACCATTAAAGCCTCATTGAAACACAGATATTGTCCATTCAGTAACAGTTTCAATGCACACTCTGTTTTTACATTAAAACACTTCCTATTGTAAGTCCACCAAACTTCTCTTTTTATTCTCACCATCCCTTCATAAATATCCGCATACACTTCCTCCCTTTCTCTCTAACTCTCTCTGCCTTTGCCTCACCAACTGATCCTCCCCTCCCCTGTTAACCCTTCCCTGTCTGGATCACTTGTTAGTCCATGTCTCCCCCTTCCTCTCTGCATACTGTGAGAGCAGGAGATGGTGACGTGTCGCATAAACAAAGGAGGAAAAAATGGGCCACATCATGTGGAGGTGCAGCACAGAAAGAACGTTGCAGAGCTAGGCGACGCTGCGCTGGAGGCCCTCGTTTGATGTGCGCGCCCAGAGAACAGTGACCTAGTTCAGCAGTGACATGTTTATGGCTGATGAGCACAGGCCAGTGATTTTGTGAGCAGAGATTGCACCCTTGCTTCAGGGCCCTCTCATTTGGAGCACTTGGGCTTGAAACCATGCGAGGAGGCGAGACATTATTCTTGTTGGGTGGAACCTGAATACTCCTGCTTCAAGCCAGTCAGCCCCTGTGACTTCTCCTGCTTTCTCTGCTTTTATGTCTCCATCTTTGCCCCTCTTGTATTTTTAGCCATGCTAGCAGTGTTGACTCTAGGGATGGCAATGTCTGTCTGTCTGCTGGTTCAGACTGAAATATCTCCTGACTTGGTTTCCATGAAATTTTTGTTCAAATATTAATGGTCTCCAGATAATAAATTTTACTGATTACAAAACTGTCTCAGTGCAGAAAGGATTATTCTGTATGATTTCTTGCCTACAGCATCATCTGCAAGTTGAAAATGTTTGCTTTTGGTAACTATTGGATATATTACAATGATATTTAGTGCGGACATTTATGAACTTTAATAATGTGATCCCTAAAAAATACAATATAGGTTTTTTGGGGTTTGTCCTATCCTTTAGAGTGTTACGACTTTTAAAGCACTTAAAACTTCTGCAAACATAAAAAATCTAAAGTCTGGAGAAAACACTGCTCCTTATCTGTCTTTAATGCCTCATTTGACGTCAAAGATTTTTTTTTGTTACTTATCAATGTCACCATGCAACACTTTTGCATAACACCTGCTTAACCACCTGATTCGGACATTATCAGCCCATAAAATGTCCCATTATCAGTGTATATCATTCGGATACATATATGGGCCATTAAAGATCTCCTCTATCTTCTAGGCTCAGTAAAAACCCTTTATCTCATAGAGCAACAGAGGGTAACCCCAACAGCGTAGGCAACATGTGATGGTCGTGTAAAAAGTAGACAAAACGGAGCTTTATAAGATGTAGCAAACAAAGTGACAGTGTGTATTTTACCTCTAACCATGATTCTTTTCTAAACTTTGCAAAATAATTTTGGTGCCAAAACTTAACTAATTACAGAGCAAAAAACAGCAATTTTCAAAATGAGGTGAACATGTGTCTCTTGCGTGAAAATCCACTAACAACTGCTCTCTCCATTCCCTTCAGGCTTCTAATGTGAACTGTTGGTTCTATTTGTAAGTGCTAAATCACAGCTCCAAACCAGTGAATGGCTACATAATCCTCCTAGTGAGCCTGCTAGAAGGTGGAGGAGGTCCCTACCCTCCCACATGTATGGGAAAGATGGCCAATGATACACCTCATGAATGGTGTAATAACATCCAAATTAGGTGGCTTAGCAGCTACTTTAGCACTCCCACAAACAAAGAATGAGCAGCTTCCTTGCAGGTGGCCATTATTTCCTCACTAGAGGCACATTTGCTGGAGCTATAGTCCTGGACTCATAGGTCTGGGGCTATACAGGTGGAGGGTCTTAAAGAGAAAGGAGTCGAAACAGGTCATTTTAGACAGAGGGCGAGATGAGGTGCTGCAGCAACATTATAGCATGTAAACATATTCTATCACACCAAAAAATAAAATTATGAACCTGTTAATGAGTGCAATGTGGACTCTTTAACCTTTTGTTTTGTGCCATTTTCAGCTCAAAATTTTAATTTGTTCAAATGTTCCAGTTCATTGCTACATAGCTGCAGAACTAATGACATTTCCACCATCTACAACTGTGCTATATGTCTAGCACTCAGAGGTGGGTAGTGTAGCCAAAAAATTGTACTCAAGTAAGAGTAACGTTACTTCAAAATAATATCACTCAAGTAGAAGTAAAAAGTAGTCATCCATAAAATTACTGAAGTAAGAGTAAAAAGTATTGGGTGAAAACACTACTCAAGTACTGAGTAACTGTTTGATTGTAATGTCCGATTTATTTTTTAGAAATGTTGTGATCAGACAGACAAAAATGTAAAATGATGTGCAAATTCTGGTATTTCCAAATAATAAAATAATAAAATAGCAAAAATAAACAACATCTTTACAAAATGACAAGTTAAGGCACAAGAAACACAAATTTCCAAATCTCTGTGTTTCACAACATAAAGCTTTTGAAACAAATACCTGTAGTAAGGTAACGTTTGTATGCTTAAACAGTGCAAACTACTTGCAGTGACAAGATATACTGCACGCTGCATTTCACCCCCGACCCCCCACTTCCCCCGCTGTATCACGCGGACCTATCAAGCCTGACGTCACGCTTCGCTTTGCCCATGTCAGTGAACAGAAGACAAAAGCCGAAGCTACTGTAGCGACCTGCTGTGATAGACGAGTGAGACCTGATCTCATTTTCTCAACGTTTATTAAACGTTAACACAGGCTACTGTGGGCCGTAGTCAACGCCAAAATAACACTGGAAAACCCTGATTTTAACTCCAGAACTAGCTGCCGTTCCCAGCTCTGTCTCTCGGTCGGCACACACACACACACACACACACACACACACACACACACACACACACACACACACACACACACTGGCACACACACGCACTGCTGACTCTCCCAATCAGAATTGCCGACCAAACATGGCACATTCACTGACACTACGTAAATCTTGAACTAAACAACAACATTGAAATCTCAACATCACATGTCAGTCCGTTACAATATCCATGCTAATGCTATACTAATGTTGTCAGACTCCGAAGCAAGATCAAACTTCTCGAAAATGCCCCCGTTTTCTTCATTCTCTGTCTGCTACGTGTAAAGAGTTTGTGCCGCTATGCCGCCACAGTTCGTATGAGGTCATGTGACTGCAGGGCAAACGGAGTCACATGATTATTGTTGCTTCGTGTGATTGGTGAAACACAGTCATGTGGTAGATCCACTTGGGGCATCTCTCTGGCAAAATAAAGCATATCTAATGCGGTAAATAAAAAAGTAATGAGTCGAGTGTAGCCCAATGTAACAGAGTAAGAGTAGCGTTTCTTCTTCACAAATCTACTCAAGTAAAAGTAAAAAGTATGGCAGAGTAAAACTACTTTCAGAAGTACTTTTTTTTTCAAAAAGTTACTCAAGTAAATGTAACAGAGTAAATGGAAGTCATTACTACCCACCTCTGCTAGCACTATACTTAATAAATGTTAAAATGCTAACGCACTGAAGTGAGATGGTTAATATTAGATAAATGTTACTTTTATACCCACTTAGCATTGGCATGCTACTATCATCATTTGGCTAGCATGACTGTAGATATAAGCCTTGATGGTGATGCTCATTGACAGCTGTGGACATCACAGATATGTACAGTTTTTGTTGCTATTATACTACTTTTAGTATCAACTTGAAAGACTCTGCTCCAAGTAAAGTAAGGCCTTGGTGATACTCCTTTATGGACATGCACATCTTGCTATTGTACTACTTTTCTAGTCCGAGGGAATGTGCATGGAGGACTCTGTTGCATGCATGTGCAGTAGTTCTAGTAGTTTTGGTATCTACCAATTCCATGCATGAATACGACTACTGAACACGTGCACCATTGCCCTTGTAATGTAGACACACAAACACAACATTTGGGCTGCACACTGATGTCTGTGCAGAATATCATAGACTTGGGGACATGAATGTAATTTACCTGACATGGACCCTTTCGTACTTACAGAAACTCTGACCTTATAGACTCTGTCACTCTATTCTAACGTCTGTAATATCATTCATACTGTAAAGTCGTTGAAAGCTGTTTATGTTACAAATAATTTACACATTTTTTGAAGAAAATCTGATTTTTCTTCTCCTTGTTCATCACTATATGCAGTTTCTTCACAGAAGCTGTCCTAAGTGCCTGCGCACAGAATCCACTGTCTTGAATTATTTATTTTGCCTTCGATGTTATACAAATGCACCGATTGCCTCTCTCAGTCAACATATAGCACTTGACTAGTAAACCTGATGACCCTTCGCCTTGCTTTCCCTATAATGGGGCTGTAATTTATTTTTGATGCATATTTATGATAATTGCCTTACATGTTCGTTTCATTGCATCTGTTTCCTGTGTAACTTTGCTTTAATAGGTACAAGATTTTAAAAAAGTTTACTTACTTTACTCACTTTAGCTGCTCTTCTTCTTGTCAGTATGTTTTTCTTTTCTTTTTTACACTATAGAAAATAGTGACACCAATTGCCCTATTCCCTGTTATTTTAAAATGATAATTAATGACCATTTGAAGAGTTCATGAGTTCAAGAGCAATAATGAGTCTTAATTCCTCTGGTTGCAATTACATGGTGTCCAAGGCCATGTGTTAGCTGCCACAGGGCCTGCATGACAGCCTGAGTGTATTCATTTTTCTGATTAAAGCCTCTGATGAAGAGGCCTGCTCTATAATTACCGTCAACTCCACAGCCACTCTTTGTGAGATTCACGTCGCCACGGCAACAGCCAAATTAAATATGTCTCAGAGAGGAGTAAATATACCCTTGCTCTATATATGTAATCTTGTTTGATGTGTTTGCTACAGCGCTGTGCCTGTGAAGGAGGAAATAATTCACAGTGATTGGATGGGTAGATGGGCTGAGGAGGGCGAGCCCACTGTGTTGGCCTGTCATATAATCAGTCACACAACAGCACAGACATTTTGTCCCAGTATGAGCTTTTCCTTTTGACTTTAATAATATAGTTAGAAAGCCACAATGAATGGTCATTGGCCTCAGGATCAATTTCCACCAATGTTCCCTCTGCTCAGTGGAGATTTTTTCTTGTTATTGAAAGCCAGCTCTGAAGTCTACTCACTGCCTTTTAGGCGCTTGCTTGCACGCTGATACACTAAATTAGCTGATAAACATGGTAAACATTATACTGTAGCATTTTAGCATCCATTGCAAACTTGTCAAATATTCCAGTTTAGCTCAAAGCACTGCTCACAGATTTCTCACAAGAAATATCTCACAAAAGCTACATTATTCTCTGCATGTGCTTGTTGGCTTCAGGGCATTTTAACCATAAAATCACATAACAGCTAGGATCACGTTGGGGTGTTGGGAGAAATGTATGAAGCTGTCTGCAAAAAGCCTTAAGTGGAAATATTTTTGTGAATGACATGTGCTGCATGTAATATATCATGGGTGGGAACATCAGCCCTAATAAACTCTTCTATGGATAGGCCCAGGGTGTCCCTCAGCACAGAGCACAAACTGCTCTGTGTCCTCTCTCTACGCTGACACACAGGATCCATCCAGCTATTTCTCACCTGCATTTCAAATTCGTCATCGGCATACAGCGAGTGCTTCAAACTGTCGATTTGAATTACATGAGGGGGCTATAAGATCTGGCTGCAAATTAAATTTCCTAGTAGATGCTCATCCATCCCCCCTGTCACTGGCACTGCATGTCCGCTGTTACAGTTTCTGTTAGATTGTGAAATACGCTGTTGGAGGGACTCAGTGATCCGGTGTTTTGACATCTTCTGCAGTACAGTGTTCACATGTTCAGCTCTGTAAATACTGAAATCAAAATGCAGGCCAGTGTTCTGCATTGAAGGTCATATATCAAACATTGGAAATTGTGTCATGAGGTTGATGACCTTATATTACATAAAAGGGAGTTCGTAGTTATTTTTAGTTCTTTAAAAGGTGACTGAAAGCATTTTTTAAATTTATTTTTTTTTGGTAATTTAGGACAATTTAAGAGCTTTAATCCCTTGAACATGAAGCTGTCTCCTGGTGTCTTTATTCTCCTGTCATATTT
Source organism: Amphiprion ocellaris (assembly GCF_022539595.1). NCBI lineage: Eukaryota > Metazoa > Chordata > Actinopteri > Pomacentridae > Amphiprion > Amphiprion ocellaris. The sequence continues at coordinate 17,772,985 of NC_072782.1, read as the reverse complement.
TTTCTCATTCTAGTCATTTTCACTGCAATATAAAGTCCTTTATGGAAACAGCACGACCATGGCTGGAACAACACTAAGCTCAAAACTGTCTTTTGTGCAGTATGACACATTCATAAAGTATGAATCATAAAAAGAGGAAAAAAAACTAACTGCAGTTGACTTACTGTGACTGTTTTTACTTTATAAACAATAAAATAAATCTGGAGTCGATGTGTACAACATTTTTCAAAGTGTCTACATGTGTTACCAATACTGGAAAAACGTGTATCTCTACCTACTCTTGACATTTAATCATTTACACTTTTACAGCCTCTACTAACTAGACATTCTTTACATGACTCTGGCATCAACTGTAGGAATATATTCCACCATGATTGTATCTTCCAGCAACCTGCTCCTCTGTATACCATTTGTGAACCATGCTGTATTTATTTTACTGCTTAACTACTTTTTAGTTTCTTCTCAGTTTCTCTGTCGTCTCCTGGCGGCTCTTTGAAAACACACCAGAAAAATCTCTAAATTTTTGTCATGACATCTCAGTTGCGCTGAGGTGCACATAATATTTTTTTGGCAAATTTTTCAATTACACATGTAAGATCAAGGGATTTTCACGAAACATCATGATTTAAAGCTTAGAAATGGTTAATATTCCCAGCAGAGCTGCACGCCATGTATGGTTAGTTCAAGAACAGTCGGAAAGTTGAAAATCTGACAATTCTTTCTGTTTTAACAGTATTTCACACTCATGAAATGGGTAATTTTGGCAACTTTTCAACCTGTCAGTGGGTTTTGGGGCTTAAAGATCAGAAATTTAAAAAAGAAATAAATGAAAAAATAGAATAAAACTGCTTCTTTGAATAGAGTTTTTTTTAATGAAAGCCTTTGCCAATTTATTTTATCCCATTGAAATCACATTTACAAAGACAGCCTCATGACACAATGACATTAAAGCACCCATTTGCATCTAAAATTGAATATATAGTTGATATGGAAACAACTGATAATGGTAACATTCAGAGGTCTCGGTATGATCTTGACAAGGTTGGATGTCATGTTGCTGCATGAACCGAGAATTTCAGGAAATAAGAAGAAGATACATAATATGAGAAGAAGACTGTCATAGTCCTGTGTATGGGAACAGGTCTTGTGATATCGTGTGAACCCAAGTTCAGAGATGATGTTAGTGTGCATCAGCTGGAATACCCATAATATCCTTGACTCTTAACTTGATGAAAGAGCTATAACCTCTTTTACTATACAGTCCTTTATGACACAAGAAGGCAAAAACGGGGTCTCACAATGCCTGCTAAGCTCTGACAGCAGATGGCAAGAGAATCAAAACACCTCGAGAAGATGGCAGAAGGAACAAGCAAGGCTTTGAAAGCATCAGTGAAAGAGAAGGTCTGGGCTCTAGAGACCAGTTAAAGCAAGAGTCCGAGCAATGAGCTGCTATTTTCATCCGGACTACATGTCCAGTTCCCACCACAGGCTTAGGTATCAGTGTACGGGACATGATGGAGAGGGCACTGCATTGTGTATAAGGCCGACCATCTGGCATCATACAAAAAAAGCTGGGAACAGAGAGGCCCCACAGAGTGTCCATCACACAAGACAAACACAGGCTGCACTGAATAGTAGCTGTCAAGATTGAGTTGTGGGCTTGTTTCAACAACAGTTTCTGTCAGAAGTGGTAAAAATGATGGAAGCATTAACGTTTCATTCCTGTACTTCACAACTGTGAGAATTTGTTGATTTGAACAGGTGCATATGTGAAAGCTGAAGTTCACACAATCCCCCAAACCTTTGTAGTTTAATAGCATGTGTAGCACACTAAGTGTTCAGTGAGTGGATCAGCAACACTCTGCTAGCTTAGGATAGATAGATAGATAGATAGATAGATAGATAGATAGATAGATAGATAGATAGATAGATAGATAGATAGATAGATAGATAGATAGATAGATAGATAGATAGATAGATAGATAGATAGATAGATAGATCTGTTTTCATTGTAGATAGAACCTGCTGCAAGTGCATGGGTTCTATGTCTCTGGCAGTTCTTGTGCACATCTGTAAGGGTGTATAATCAAGACTTAAGGCCAGTTTTAGGCTATTGTTCCAACGACATCCATGAGTATGTGAGGATCTTGCGACAACAATTTCATCATCCCCTCCACAGTGTGACTGCATAGACCTATTGGTGGTGCATTCCGAAATTTGTGTCCGTATGACAACTACACTACAAAGGCTCAAATGCTTGGCAGTAGTCCAACACACCGGATGTAGGCTGCAGGTATAAGCCTGCCTTTGGCTGCTCATGTGAGGTAGCTTTTTCCTCCCCTAATGCTTTCTGCATTCTGCTGCTTTCAGAATTCTCTTTTATGGGAAACAAAAAAAGCTTCTAGGCAAGCAAACTACCACATGAAAATTTAAAATTTTGCAGAGGATTTGGATTGTGCAGTAAGGCAGCCCTGATACTTTTTTTTTCAGTGGATTGTCCATTTCAATAACAGTCCCGTCTCCCTGTATCAAATTTTCAACCAAAACTGTTCCACTTGTTGTTATTACATTGAAGCTGTAACCTCCATCCCAAAACAACAGCGAGTGGTTTGAAGAAATATTAGTATAAGAAGTATAATAACAACAACTATGACAACTGGCTGCAGCTTCCATGTGCGTATCCATAAGGGTGTATACTCAAGATTTAGTACTTTATGAATAAATATTTCAGTGGTCCGCTAGGGTCTGTGTGACATATATTTTATCACCTACCCAAGTCCCCTTTGCAGAAATCTGCATTCATGTCAAAATTAGTGTCACCAGGAGGTTGCTACACAACCAGCTAACAACCCACAAAATGACACACTTACCCAATAAGCACGTTGCATAGTGCTGAAGCAGATGAATTATTTAAAGAAAACTCACATTTTTTAAATAATCAATTAATCATTTAACTATTTCTAAAAAAAAAACCCAGACAATTCAATGGTTTCAGCTTCGCAAATGTGAGGATATGTTCCTTTTTTCTTTTGTGTTTATTATAAACTAGCTTTCTTTTAGTTTTAGACTGTTAATCAGACTTAACAAACTATTTTAAAATATTCCCTTGTGGAAACATTGTGATTGGCAGTCCTTAATTGACCAACTGAATAATTACTGTGCACAATAATTAATAACAAACCCATTGTGATTATTGTGAATTATCACTGTGTCACTGTTCATACACTAAAACAGGAGTCCCAAAGTAAAACACTAACCTATGTGTGGTGAGTGTCACTTTGGATTTTATAAACGGAAACATTTTATGTGGACTAAATAAAGCAACACTTACTGAAAGGTGGACGTACTGTCTGGATTTTCAGACACATTGTGCTCTCTACACAAAACTGCAATCTCTTGTAATGTCATACATAAAACATTTTCTCAACTAAAAGTCTAAGAGCTCGCTGAGTATCCAGTCTGGCTTCACCGTGCAGGCCAAGCCATGACTGCATGACTGGAGGCTCAGTCTGAGTGTGCAACCGGAATAGACCCATAAAATTGGATTAGGCATTGTTTGACATATAATATTAATTCAGCAGCTGAGTTCTCTGCTGGGGCATGACTGACATTTATGAACACTGCTCCAAGGCATTTTATCACTCTAGGAAGCGATATAAAAAATATTGCAGCTCACTCTGTCTGTCTATGGGAGTGTGCTTGGTTGTCTGTCTCTGTGTGTTACCTTGATGGACTCGTGACCTGTCCAGGGTGAACCTCGCCTCCTGCTCAGTCCCAGCCGGGATAGGCTCCATCCCCCCCATGACCCTTTATGGGATAAAGAGGCGATAGCTAATGAATGGATGGTCTCTCCCTGTCTCATCATGACACCAATTTCTCGTCTCCCCAGCAGAGTTGAGGTCTTTGAGACTGCCGCAGGGCAAGAAATATAGGTTCTTTGTAGGTCTTAACCCTTATCAGATAATGAGAAAAAGCCAATTTTGTCCACTTGGGAACCTAGCTATGTTAAGACATTTTTGAAAGCAAAGGCTAAGCCAGATATCTTTTATTGCCTTGTGTTTGTTTTGTTTTCATACATCCAAACCAACGTAAATATGAATTTTTGGTGTAGATTCTCAGTCATTCAGGTCATGGTAAGCTAAGAACCATCCATCCTCATCCAAGAGGCTTCCTCAGTTCTGTCTAATGGTAGTCCCAGGTAGATGCTGGCACTCTAAATCACATGGCAAATGGTCCACTGGCAACTCAAAACCCACATGCCTTGAGGTGTGAATAGTTGTAAAACTACCAGGAAGACTCAGTGTGCCAATGGTAGCGAAACTTTCTGGGGAGAGATCATAAGACTGCATTCTAAGTACTTGATAAGTGGTGTTGTAGACCCTCTCCTCTGTTTAAAGATGGCTTTTCTAGCCAATTTAATCATCCTTTTGGTCATATATTGAGGGGAGACCAAAGAACTGGTCCACAAGTGCATGACTCAACACAGAAGAACCAGTTCTTCAACACAAGCAGTCCACATGTATCTCTATAGTCTTGCTAGAGTCTTGCTATTCTACCCCTGACAGTTTCACTCCTCGAATTACGTGAGTCTTGGGTTGTTAATGGGCCAATTGCTGTATGATTTGGGGATGCAAATAAATATCTGGAACTCCCCACCAGTTGCTTAGAAGCAAAGAAGTCTCATGGATGAGTGGTGAAATGTCTTCTAGAACCAAAAAGAAAAGTCCAGGTTCCTTCTTCTAAAACCCTTTTGTTTGTAATGTTCCAGATTCCCTCGCCAACTCCTTCTCCCTGTTTACAAACACATAAAAATTTATGTTCTAAATGACCTATGGCACTGATATCACCTGTGATTTGGTTCCCTCCTGGGACAGTATCATATCTAGTTTAATGTGTGGGGAGGGTATATCAGAGGGTTCCAGTCTCTGTTTAGATTCAGACAACTTGTTCTTCCAGCTCAATTACAACCAGACTCATCAAGAAACTCCTTTCTAATATTAGGGGTTCCTTAAGTCAAAGTAATAGCTTTTCTCTCCTCAGGAACTCCATGTGCCGTCTGGAATTTGATCTTAACACAACATTCAGCACAATACATGATAAACTTCTGAACTGCTCAGCTTTCTTTCAAAAGTGCAGTGAAGTGTTCATTCCATGCCAGTGGTGGAGCCAGACAGTTTTTATAGGGGTGTTGGCAAAGGTCTTTTTCATTTCTTTTTGACCATAATTTGCTGTAGGCAAAATAACAGTTTTATATGGTCACTCACTCTTATCATTTGCTTGTGCAGGAGACACTGCTATGTAGAAGTACATCAGCATTTGCATACAACATAGTACACTTTTTTTTGTAATTATTGATGAAAAATTCTGGAGCGGTTGCTTAACTCATAAGATAATTACAATTAAAACTGCATAAGACACTTGTTGAAACACTTGAGTCCAAAGTGTCCTTAGTCTGTTCAGGACATCCATCTAGTTGAGACATCACACTATGTCCATCCAGCCTTCAGTTTCTTTCTTTTGGATGTAGCTTCTGGGACAGTCTTCACTGTTCAGCAGTTTGTTTCCAGAACTCTTCTCCGTTTCATCCCTTCAGTCTGTAACAGTCTTTACAAGAGCTTCAAATCAATCCACAGCTAACCCTAAACCATACAAAATTTAACTAACAAAAACATGTACAGTTCTTTTTTCTCTTTTTGACATTTTAAATCTTTGAAATGCTATAAAATCAATGTGAACATTTTGCTGCTGGTCAGAACTACTTGGCTAAATGTGGGTGAATGGGGGTTGTTTGTACTAATAAAATGAATCTGTAAGGGAACACGGAGAAATGATTCTACCAGAGCTCTACCAGAACACTGTAGTTACTGGGTGGAGCTCCAGTTCTATGAAAACATGTGTAGCACTTTTACAGGCTTCAGAGTTGGTTGTGTGGAGACCAGATTTGCATGCTTTGGTTTAGTTCTATCTGTAAAATGAGGGCAGTGATGGCCTGAAGGACCACTGGACCAACAAGATAAATCTCACCGTACACTGTACTGCGTGAGAAAGTCATTACTGCCACTGAGGTGCCCTTGAGAGAGGCATATAACCTAGCCACAGATTGGGCTGAGGTTGTACTGAGCAGCTGCCAGGTGCAAATGTACTAGTACAATTAGGACATTTCTGCTTAAATACATAAATTAACTTAAATACAGAAGCAAGAAGGGAAGAAGGAAAGCACAGCCACATCGCAGCCAGTCATCACACCACTGTATGGTGCTACTATGCCAAAGACACCCAAATCTACACACCTACCCACAAAAAGCTGCAGATTTAAGGTGACAGTACTACAGCAGAGGTGCTTATTGGATGCTTTGGAATGTCTGATATCCCCTTCCATGATATTACACACGTAAGTCACTGAAACGACAGCAATCTCAAATTCAAGTCCACTCTCAAAAGTCTAAAGGCTTGTGTTCAGAAAACAAAAAGCTTTACTTTCTGTCAAAACCCACACAAATAAGAACGCTATCCCCGCAATTAAACAAAATTGTGCCTCGCCCCTGTGCCTTTTTGGAACTGTTATACCAGCTGCTGCTTTACGACGTGGTTGGAGGAAATGCTGGTCTTTCGTTTGATCAGATATGTTTGAAATACTGCAGAAAAACTGATAAATACAGCAGACAGTCTCCATGATTCTGCAATTCCATCTGTTACTTAAAACCAGATTTTTGTGGGTTGTTTTAATAAACTTTTCCAGATTGTTTATGTGAGTCATTTAATAATAGCATGGGATAAATGGTCACATAAATGAATACATTTGACCTTCTTTGGAGATGACCTGTAAAATCAATTACATAAACCCTACACAGAGACATTGTTGTTTGGCGCTGCTATAGCCTGCTAATTTTTTCTTACAGTTTGTTTATAAGTAACTGGAATGTTGATCAATGCAATCAGTTGATTGTTACTGACTTCATGCTATTATCTGTGTAAAACTATCTTTCTTTTTTACAGTATGCATCTTCCACAGCTGTGTATTTTAATGCACAAGAACTGCCTACGTCTCCACAGAAAATGCTATTAGCGATAAAATCAGTGCAACACTGAGTGATGGCTCCATGTAAAATCTGATTACCATAGTTCTGAATGAATTTGGTCTGAAGCCCAAATCAATTTTTATGTATTTTCACTGTGCTGTTGGTCAGAAAAACAAGACAGCGTGTCTGTCAATGCTTTGCCAAATGGATTGAAAAGAGATAACACAACCGACACTGGGAGGTAACTCTGGCATTTGCCTCATCTGATACCCTAGGTCTTGATTAAACCCTAAAATGGGTAATGTGAGTGGGAGGCAAATCCTATGGGAACATTGGACCATGCTCTTGTCAACAACCAGCATGAGTCATCCATTAAAGAAAAGTGCTTCCTGTGATCTGAGTCCTAAATAAACAGTGTCATTGCAGATGTTAGCTTTGCTCACTTTTAATACACACATCTACACATACACAGTATATATGTGCCCTACATGAGGTTTTTCTTTCAATAGACCTATGGGCATTGTGTCCCTGTGAGTATTTTTAGGATGTCACTTTCCACTCAGAAGGCATTTTAACTGCTCTAGCAGTCTACTCTCCCCATAAAAGACCAGAAATTTACTGCTTTTCACAGCACTCCAATGAAAGTGCAGGAAAGTCATTTTGCATTAAATATTTAGATATGCTCCAAGCAAATTTGGGCAAAGCCCTGGTTCAGTGTGACCTCCACATGAAAGGATATATTCATGAGTTTGGGTGTCACATGCTAAGCTTGCAATGCTTAGTAATTAATTTTGAACTGCTTGTGGTTTTTGTCCTGGAAGGAGCAGTAAAAATAACCTCATGAAGAGAGGGTAGCTGAAAAAACAGGAGCAGCTCTACAGTTTTATGCAATCCATCACAGCAACACTGCTAGAAACACTGAAGCACAAGAACGTGTTATGGCAGTTTTCACTGGAATGGTATGTCCTGCTGGACTGCTGCGCTTGCAATCGTTCCTGTATTCTGGAGACCAGAGTCTGCACCTCATGAAATACGCATTGCTTTTTTTCAGCTTGTACCCAGCTGAATTATTGAGCTGTTTACCCCGAACCAGGCACCAGACACTCCCTGGGAACTTCAGTACATGGCACCAGAGCTGGCCTTTAGTTTTCTAACTATTTCTAAATATGATCCATCCATCCATCCATCCATTATCTATACACTGCTTAATCCTCACTAGGGTCGCGGGGGGGCTGGAGTCTATCCCAGCTGACTCAGGTGAAGGCAGGGGACACCCTAGACAGGTCACCAGTCTGTCACAGGGCCACATACAGAGACAAACAATCACTCTCACATTCACACCTACGGGCAATTTAGAATAATCAATTAACCTCAGCATATTTTTGGACTGTGGGAGGAAGCCGGAGTACCCGGAGAGAACCCACGCATGCACAGGGAGAACATGCAAACTCCATGCAGAAAGATCCCGGGAAAGCCGGGACGCGAACCAGGGATCTTCTCGCTGCAAGGCGAAAGTGCTAACCACTACACCACTGTGCAGCCCTAAATATGATCCACTGCTTTAATTTATAGATTTAAAAGACTGCACTGGTCTGCACATATGAGCACACAGTTGTCTAATTTGCTTACATTTTCACGGTAAAAACAAACCTGCACTGGTGCAGTTTGTAAAGAATAATGGCCAACATCTTTGTCCGTCACACTGTGCACCACTTGTAATGAGAGAGTGAGCACGTCTCCACCAAGCTGATTATTGTACAAGCCTATAATCTGTGAACATCTGCAGCTTGACTAGCCTGTCGCCACTGGTCTCCACAGTGTGAGAAATCTGCCAATAGCAGATTTGTCTACTTTCGCTTAAAAGAATTACCTCAGTTTGGACACAAAACCAGTCTTGCTCAATATCAGTACACAGACAGGGTCAATTAAAAAGCCATGTGGATCAGTTTTAATTCAGAATAATCTCACAGTACACACTGTACTAGTGTGACTTGGCCATAAATATATCATAGAATTATGATGCATAGTATGGGAATGACAAGTGCAGTGACTCAAACTGTCATATAAACCAGAAAAATCCAAGGGGAAGAAAGTACATTAACTCACTTGAGTACAGTTTAAGGTTTTGCACTTGGACTTCACTAGTTATTATTTCTGTTTTATACTTCTTCTCTGCTATATCTGAAAGTTGGAGTTACTTTGAGATCAAGATTTTACATATTAAACATACATATTAAAGCATTGATTAACAGTATGTAAAGTGCTTATTAATAGCTGTTCAGTTATCTGCTATCTAAATACTAATATTCAAGTATTAAAAACTATAAATAAATGTTTGATAATGTAATCTTTACTGATGGCATTTACAGATATTTAAAATGTATTTTGTGTGAATATTTTTACCTTTACAAGTATAAAATGCACAAATTTTGCTTGTAATAAAGAGTTTCTTCATTATGATGTGGCTACTTTGATTCACGTAAAGATATCTGAATACTTTTTCATCTGGAAAATTCGAGTTGTAACAGCAAAGCAATTTTAAGATGCATTATGAATCAGTCATAGCAACTCTGTCAACCAATCTTTGTGTATATATATATATATATATATCTATATATATCTATATATATATATATATATATATATATCTCTATATATATCTATATATATATATATATATATATATATATATATATATAGATATAGATATATAGATATATATATATAAAAAGTTGTGCATGAAAGATGGAAATCTATAGATCTCTTAATCCAACATCCTCCCTCTGGTTAGAATGAAAACCTGACATTTTGTGAAGCTGGACCACAATGTGTAATAAATGCAAACATCTGCTCAACACAAATTTGACTGTAAATCACGTAAGGTCGGTTCACTTGCTTTATTTTTCAACACATTTTTATGAAACAGTAGCCCATTGTTGCGCTGCCGCTACAGCCTGAGCTGATGAAATCAGCAGCTGAAAGCTATGTGTTCCTGTGACTGGTCATACTGTGCCATGCTGGCAGACCAAGTGAGGCAAATCCAGTCTATTTCAATTATACTGTGGACCACTTTACTCCACTTAAGTGCATTACCCCCTAATCAGTGCCTGGCTGTACTTGTTAGTGCATAACCTTCCCTCATATTCATGCAAAGGTAAGAGCTTCTAGAAAATTAGCTCCAATTTCCCCATCACAGTCAATGCTCTTATTCATATGTAAGGAGTATTTATGTATGAAATTAAGAAAAGGTTTTCTGGTTTCTCTCTCTCAACAACCAATCACATTAAAACACACATAAGGTTTTTATGCTGCAGTAAAACAAAATTATATGATAGTGTTTAATGTACACTGTGAAGTCTTTGTCACAGAAACATAATGTATTTTGTAAAAGTGCAATAACAGTTTCATAACATCTTAAGTTCATATAATAAACCTGGTGGAAGCAATTTCTTATTTCAGTTACACATCCTATAAATATCCAGCAAATATGGAGCAATATCATGATCCATACTAAGTTTTGTTTCTAGCCACACTGTGAATGTAAATCCAATATTCACTCTCCTTTGAGCTCAGTTTTTGGTCTCCACCAACCACCTGCTTAGGGGATTGTTTGGTTCTTCAGCAAAATGGGTCATTGTGTTCATGTGGGAGTTTCTAACTGTATCTTCCTGCTGTTTGGTGCTGAGCGGGCAGTGCACATTGTGTTTTAGAGCTAGGATTTTACCTAAAACAACTTCCTGTTTTAGAAAAAAAAAACTATAAATGGGAGAAATGAGAGTGAATCAGACACACAAGGCTGAACGCCACTGAGCTTTAACTTTGCTAGACTCTGCAAATCTCAGGGTCGTTGGTGATTTCAATGATAGTTTCCAATTCAGCCTCAAATTTTATCACGATGTTTAATACATTGTTATTGAAAACCAAAGATGATGATGATATTTTCTACCTTTCTAAAAATGTACAGTCTTGCCATGAATGTTTGAAACCTTTCATCGTTTCATTCTGCATGCAATTTGCATTTGTTTTCTCATTTTTTTATTCATGTAAAAGGCCTAGCTAACCTGCTAAACATGCTATCAGGTGCAATTATGTGTGCCATGAGCAAGATAATTTGACTCATTTAAATAGTGCCACATTTACGGCGCTATACAACATGAATAGATATTAGAGAGTCACATGAGAAAATTAATTCTAATTTACATTTCCTATACCTGTGCATAGAGCGAACGGATGATTAGCTTAGTTTAGCTTAGCTTCACTGGGAAACTAGAAACAAGAGTGAACATTAACCTGGCTCTGTCCAGCCAGCACCTCTAACACTCACAAGATCCAGCCAATGCTTCCAGTATATAGGTCCAAGTAAAACCCTAGCTTGTTACTTTTACAATTCTTTCTCTTATTTCTGCTCAAAGTAAATAAATGACATCTGACATAATAATTTATGAGCTGTAGAATAGGTGCTGTTGGCATACCTCTGGACATTGCTGTGTTAGCTGTTTTACCTATGCTAAGCTAAACATCTGCTGTGTACAGCTTTATGCTCTTTCTGTAAGAACATAAAAGTATCGTTAAACACCTACTGACAATTACAATAGCTATGAAACACTGAAATACTCTATAGTTACCTTAACAGAAACATACAGTATACAGCAGAAGTGAGTACTCCCCTGTGCTATAACACTTACATGTCAAATGATTAGACATTGTACGACCTTATAGCAATTGCAATACTGTGCTTGTTATTTGCTCTTATTTAAATTTAAACACTAATGGCTAATATATTAATTGGAAAAGCACTCAGAGAGCGCAGTACTTCACCAAGGCTGTTCATTCTGTCATATGGCATTGTCAGAAATGCAGCATTTTTTTTTTTAGAAATGTAGCATTTGTTTATTAGTTATTGATGATCAGAAATCACAACAACATAGAGTGTGGCAATTTAATATAGATGTATCCACAAACAAAATGACCTTGTGCTGAGCACAGGCGTGTGTTAGTCATGTGTACGTTATGTACGGATACTGAATCATGTGACCTAAATATCTAGTGGGTGGCGGGAGTTGATGGGACTCAGAAACACCCCCACAATTTAATCAATTGTTCCTTTTATCATTTCCGACAGATAAGTCCCGAGAAGTCTGCAGCAGTCGATTTGTAGCAGGATTGCAATCATGTGATCATCAGCGGGCAGCTGACATAGTATTCACTTGTAGTCATAGTTACAGTGATGCCGTGCTGCTATCTCACAAGAAATCCTTAACAAATCTGTGGATCCAGATTATAAGCCAGATCATTCATCCATTAGTCCATTTTTGAGTAATGTTGCAAACGGACAGAATAACAGACAAATCAATGCCGAATGTCACATAATTCCGCTGTGCTCGTTGGCGGAGTAAAAATACAGGCCCACAATAGGGACTCAGTGCAACAAAAGTCAGTACACACATTTATCAAAATTCAAAACTGTTTTCAACAGGCTATTTTCTACTATTCCTATTTTTCACGATAATCTTGTGACATAATACATTTTTGGAAAGATGTTCTGCTCTTCTTCAGAGGCTACTTTTTTCAGCTACTCTCTATATTGCTCTACCTTTTTTCTTTAAAGAACCCAAAAAAGGTGTTCTACTTGATTCAGGTAGGGCAACATACTTGATCAAGTTACAGATTTCGCTTCTTTCCTTCAGAAACTCTTGCGTGATTTTAGCAGTGTGCTTTGAATCATTATCATGCTGCAATATTTAAATTCTGCCAAGCTTCTACAGACTGGGAATCATCTTGTTAGCAAGTATTTTGGTTTATCCACAGACATTCATGGTGCATCTATAAATGTCATCTCCTCAACACCTTTTGCACTCATGCAGCTCCATATCATCACACTCTCACCTTCGTGCTTCACTGTCAGGACTATGCATTTACTGTGGCAGCCCTTGTCAAGTTCATGTCAAACATGCTAGACCACATTTGAACTCACCAAATTTATCTAGGTCTCATCTGACTAAAGAATGTGCTCCAATACTCATTAGATTTCTTGTCATGTTCTATTACAAAGATCTTGCAGTATTGTGCCAAAGAGTAAGCAAAGGGTTAGGGTTAGGGCGACATCCAAGACCTTTACCTTGTCTGAGTTGTCACAGAAACTCAGATGTCCACTGATGACCCCTGTGCCAAGTTTGAAGGACCCACCCATCTGACTTTCAGGGCTGGATTGTGCAAGAAGCGCACTATCAGTGGTGGTATTTTTAGGACAGCCACTGCAGCTCTGATTATGATACTTAACCGACTTTTAGTAGGTCACTGACCTTCCTGCATACTTTTCCATTTTTGTGAAGTCTCAGAATTAGATTTTTCAGCTCATTGAAAGGATAGTGCACATGGGTGTATTCTCTTCTGTTCTGTGTTGTGTGCAGCCTTCGTAGGCAAGTTTCAAATTAAATACTTTGCATCAAGCAAATTATTCATTGTGCCTTCTACATGAACTGTATCAACTGTGTGTTTATTTTTCTGCCCAAAGACATGAATTCAACGAAGTTTTAATAGCAAGAACTTCTACTCGCTTTGGATCATATTATTGTCCAGTATATGACCTTTGAACAACCTCAGAAAAGTTTCATTAGCACTTTGGGAAATAACCCGGTGCCAAAATTCTCTTTTGATTCTGTAGTTATCTGGGACAACCTCAATCCTGCACTTATGTTAATCCATCCGTTGCAATGCCATGCAGCTGGTGCCTGTGACACAGGACTGAACTAAAGCAGATTTCCAGTGATCTACAAACCCGGATGGCATACACAGAGTCTGAGCCAGGATCTCTTACGCAAGTTCAGCCAGCTGTGGCTGTTTGGGCTGTGCGTGCAGGGAATGTGTTTACATAACGTTCATTTGGGCTTTTTCACTTCACATGGCAGCTCCTAAAGAAAGCCAAATGCGTGCAGTTGGGTTTCTGTTTTATTTATTGCACTTTTCTTAACCTTTCCAAAAAGAGTTTCAAAAAGTTGGTCTCACCGTAGATTTTGTTTATGTTGACCCTGATATTTCTTTTCCTCTCCATTAGTATCTAAATATGGGCATCAAACTTGTCCATGTTGAAGTACTAGAACAAGTAAAAATATTCATGACGCTTTTCTGTATTTTAACCCTCCTGCTATGTTGCGGGTCAAATTGACCCATTTTAATGTTTAAAATATCTATTTTAAAAAATGGTTAAAAGTATTTTTTGGTATGAAACTTCTGCTCAACATATAAAATGAAACCGGTTCATTTCACATATTTGCAAACCGATCCTGAACAGAAGAGGTGTCTTATAGTTAATTGATCAACATCACTCTATAAATAGGAAAAAATTCAAAATGTAAAATAAAATTTTAAAAAAATGAATGTCATTCAAAACTACTGTGTTTTATATATAGGTATTTCCTATGTAAATTAAAAATAGTTTTAACATAAATTTTTTTAAAAAGCGACTAATCCTCATTGAACCATGATCAGTGAGAGGTAAAGAACACCTTTGCACTAAATGTTGATTGAATGGTTAGTAATGGATGTAATAATGAGACATAAACAATGTTTATTGGGATTTTTTGGTTTCTGACACTTTTGAATAATTAAACATGCCCCAGGTCAAATTGAAACGACAGGAGGGTTACATGTCAATTCAGCCCCAGATCCACCTATTTTTTACCCCTTGAGTTGGGTAATAGTGTCTGGTTTCTATTTTTAGATCTTCATTTGACAATGTAAATACTAATACAGTCTGTAATAAGAGCATTGTGGAGTTTAAAGTCCTGTTCCAGCTACTATTTGAGCAGGATGGTTACAGTGTTGCATAACAAGGTCCAAACATCTCAACACACAAACCTTAAACTCACCAACTGAGGTCCATTACACAAAGACTGTGTTTTCTTTTGCAAGTAAACTCTGAGTTCACAAGACAAAAAAAGGGAAAAGTATAATAATTAACAATATCTACGGTGGACATCTGGATATTTGAAGTATATAGTTGCATAAAATCGATTTATTTATAGCAAAGCATAATTATCTTAAAATTTATCTGAAATAGTCTAATAATCATTTTATGTTTTAACTCAGGGCAACACTAAAACATCATGATTGGAAACATCATTTTCTATCTCAGATGGGATGAGACAGCTCAGGACGAGGCTCAACCTATCCCCTACAGCAGATAATACAGGATACGACACATCCTCCCGTTTTTACCTGAGTATTTCAGGTGCTGCTTTCATTTGAGACGACCTTAATGCGTCTCAACCAACACGTGCTGCTGTCTCCATAATGGAGGCTCAGACTCTCGTCCTGTTTTTTCCTGAGGCAGAGAATCAGCTCCTGATCTGTGCTAAGCCCTGAACCCTAAATCCCTCTCAGACGCTCATTAATGCGCTCGGTGTGGGACCACACCAGGGTTGTGTCACTCTTCTGAGCCCAGACCTCGGCCCTGTGTCTGACAGAGGGATCTTCTCCTCCCCCATCCTCCTCTTCATCCTCTTTCGTTTCTTCTTTAACTATTGACTCTCAGCTTCTGGCTCTTTCTGACCTTTCCTGTTCATCTTCTCTGCAGGTAGGGTGCAATATGACAGCAAAGTGAAGAATCGGGAGAAGAGGGATTATTATTTCCCAAAGTATTGAGCAGCTTTTCTTTTATTGCTTTATTAACTCCTTAAAGACTATTCATTTGTCATTTAATTAGTCCTGATGAGCTTTCTGCAGTTCTGGACTAAAGCCAAGAAAAGCACAATTATATTGCAAAAGTGTGTGCAGTTCTTTACTTGAGACCCTTTTTTTTAATTTTTGATTTGGCATGATGCAAATACTAATCATGATTATGGTACAAAAGGGCCTCATTGAGAACGTCGTTTAAAGTTCTACTTGGCTCCAAAACGGGTCCTGTGGTCAGCTGAGCTACGAACAAAACTAGGCAGCATATTTCTCTTTGCAATTTTAACCCATTGCAATAATGTGCAATAGTTACCCAGCGTTTTGAAGATGGATGTTTTGAAGAGCATCTACATCTGCAAAACTGAGTCAACATAGCGAAAGCTTAATGCCATTTCAAACAATAACGCTCTGACAATATTGTACAAGAGGCAAAGTACACACCTGATGAATGACAGAAATATAGCAGCTAGTGATGATAAGTCCAGACTCTATGTAAACTGTGGATCACCTGACAGCTATTACTGCAACATGCCCTTCATATGTCTGCTTTACTGACTGCTTATGGCATTTATTCTAGGAAAATAGTGCGTATTTAATATTGCCTGAAGTCTGGTTTTAGGGGGTTAAGTTTCAACAAAGCTCATTTTTGATAAAAAGAATAATATTAATGCTGCACTTGTGATTTTTTTTTAATAACAATGAATTAAATAAAAATGTGTAACAAGTAAGACCCTGCTCAAAGGGATCAAGCCACTAAGACTCATCACTCTTAAAGGTCCCTTCAGCTCCATGAAGTCTTTTTGTGTTTTTCAGCTTGTTGTTTTGGTTTTCACAGCCCAGATGCTGTTTTTATTTTACTTCTAGCAGAAATAGGCAGCTGGTTTCAGCAACAGAAGATGGTAATCACAGAGGTCAAATATCACATTAAAACTGTTCATCACACAATTTCCCAATTCAACACATTTTCACACTAAGAGGCAGTTAAAGGGTATTCAATAGAGGCTGTACATACACTACCGTTCAAAAGTTTGGGGTCACTCAGAAATGTCCTTATTTTTGAAAGAAAAGCAGTTTTTTTTTCAGTGAAGATAAAATTTAAATTAATCAGAAATACAGTCTAGACATTGTTAATGTGGTAAATGACTATTCTAACGGGAAACAGCTGATTTTTAACGGAATATCTACAAAGGGGTACAGTAGAACATTTCCAGCAACCATCACTCCTGTGTTCTAATGCTACATTGTGTTAGCTAATGGTGTTGAAAGGCTCATTGATGATTAGAAACCTCTTGTGCAATTATGTTAGCACATGAATGAAAGTGTGAGTTTTCATGGAAAACAAGAAATTGTCTGGGTGGCCCCAAACTTTTGAATGGTAATGTACCTACACAAATATACTATGAATTGTGCTTATCTTTGACCTGTTAAACTCTATTATTGCTTTTACTGTACGTCCACCATATAAACTCTGGTGGCAGAAACGTCTTCCCAGATCCATAAGACAAGTATTACTATACATTCAGAGGTGCACATGTTCCCAACTAAAGTCTACAGTCAACTAAAGTTAATAACAAAATTATATTGGTAACACTAGATCATAAATCTGCAATATGACAAATGTGATTCCTGAGGCAGAACACCTATAGCTATTCTTGCATAACAGAAAATAATTGGTCTGATAGAACAAGTCTGTGCAATGGCAGAAATGAGGGGACAGACATGAGCTGGGTCAAAATAAGTTGAAAAAACTACCAAATGAGATCACTTAAACTACCCCATTATACTGTACGCACAAGCTTGTTCACCACCATGTGGAAGACGGAAACAAAGTTAGCAACTGTCTGGTGAACATAATGAAGCATTTAACAGCTAAAAAGTCTGATTTTCTATTGGGAGCTGGTGGAGACCAAAAACAGAGCTAAAAATCGTGGATACTAAAAATTGAAAACCATCAGTTTCAATGGAGTTAGAGGGAAGCGTAATCATCACTTCAAAGCTACACTAGCTGTACTTAGCTAACGATACTTCTAAATATCCAACTGTACTGTTTGTAGTTGAGTTGTATTGGTGGTAATATAGGGTTAGGTTTTCACAAGGAAGAAGTGTAATAAAAAATTAATTTAAAAAAAGACCATATATCTGATTTGGCTGCATCAATTTCAAACATTATTATATTGTTATGGGAGCACCAGGTAGCAAGTTAAAAACACATATAAAATGACAGGTGTTGAGCCAAAGTGCTTTCCAGTCAAGAAATAAGATTGATGTTACAAATTTACAAGAATATTTTTAATATATTATGGTTAAAACCTTGAAACATTATTTACTATAACAATTTTCCAAACTAATTCAAATATTTATTTTCAGTTAAGACCCTACAATATTATTTATTATATAAATTCACCTCATTTAAATATGAAAGTCAAGATCTACAATATTACAGACCATAACAAATTACTTGACTAGTTAAATACATGGATTATGCAATAAATGGGTCATATAAAAGGACAGCAGAGAGTTGTTGCTAATTAAAAGCCTTGGGAACGACTGGATTGGCTATAAAGCAAAGAATAATGTGACTGGAGATGCTTATCATCCATTCAGACTACAACTTTGCAGGTTAATTTGGATTCATGAGTTACTTATTTCCTGCTGCACATTGAGCCCACACCTAAAAACCAAACAGTGACATCACCGGCCTGTTTATAGACCAAACTCAAGCTATAGGCTCATAACCTAGCAGCACAAGCATACAAACTAAATAAAGGCAATATACAAAAGCTATATGTTCTGTGTCTGAGTTCACAGTTTGTTAGTACACCCAACATTTAGCAGCATCACAC
This sequence comes from Amphiprion ocellaris, assembly GCF_022539595.1. NCBI lineage: Eukaryota > Metazoa > Chordata > Actinopteri > Pomacentridae > Amphiprion > Amphiprion ocellaris. The sequence continues at coordinate 17,754,450 of NC_072782.1, read as the reverse complement.
AGGAACCACCACATCATCCAGTCGTACATCATCCTCTCATTTCACTCTAACTACACAGGCCGAGGGGGTTTTAATCATTGTGCTCTTTGTATTTTGCCACACAAGGAGACTTTCTAGCCCCAGAATCTTTTTTCAAACATTTCACCGCGGCCACACAAGCTACACTTGTAACTGTTTATTTTTCGAATTGTTGCAACACAAGCATCTCCATGAGTTCTGAAAATAATATTCTTTTATTGGTATTCCGCTCTGTTCCTAACCTCCATATTGTGTACTTTTCACTCGCCCACGCTCAGCCAGACGCCACCCACCCACACACACACACACACACACACACACACACACACACAAGCACTCACTTTTCCTTGCATCTACGTTGCATCATTCATATGACTTTGCAGAAAGGGCCGTATCAACAAGCTGAAATATGTTATGGCAGTAAATAAGTCACATGACAAACTGGTTGAGTGCAGGACATACCTGACAGTTTGAAGTGTTGCATAATACTCAAGGATGTTTACGCTGCAGGGCCACTTCTTCGAAAGCACTTCATTCCCCAAAGCAGCTGGAGTACTTTTGTATTTGTAGGATTGCATGTCACACAGTCTGGGTGGGGCAGCTGTAATGGGCACAGTCAATAAAGTGGAATTTACGTTGGAAGGGGTAAAAATGCACTGTGATTAAAATGCAAATCAGAGCCCAGCAACCAGAGAAACCGTATGGAATGCAGTATTTTCTAACAGAAGCCCACAGTTTTTAATTTTTCTGACATGAGACTGAACCCACTCCTACACAATAAGCTCACTCCTCCCTGTGTGCATGATGGCCCAGTAGCTGAGCTCGGCCAGGAGCCATTAGTTGCAACATGAGATATGAGAGCTGGGCTGGAGTTTTGGCTTCTCACCAAGTCACAGAGTGTACTCGAACAAATTCCAGCAACAAAGTTAATACGGGCCAGAGTACATTTATCTCTGCGTGTCTCAGATTGCATGTGCCTTCAGAAACAAGCAATGTTCCCACCACTGTTTTCTTTATTTATAAGGGTCACATTTCCATTTTATTGAGTAAATGGCTGCAAACTGCAGCAGGAAAACCAAATACTAATAAGCGTTTGTACCACAGCTACAGTGCATACTGTCTACACACACAAATCAGCCACAAGAATAAACCCATCTCCTGAAGAGATTCCTCTTCGTGCTGCCAAAAGAGCTCTGGATACTGGACCTCTGGGGCTGTCTTGTGGTGTCTGGCACCCGGACATTGGCAGGGGATGTCCTGTGGGATGTAGGGTGAGGTTATCTGTGGATCAGGCTTGTTTTGGTGCATTCCTAAGATGCTTGATCAGTTTGGGATCTGGGGAGTGGAGTGTGGAGGCTGTGTCAACATCTTTGTCTCTGTGTCGTGTTCCTCAAGCGTTGTGCTGGGACACGCAGTCCTGCTTGGGGAGGCTGCTGCTGTTGTGTTAGGCCAGTGTGTGTGTGTGTGTGTCTGTGTGTGTGTGTGTGTGTGTGTGTGTGTGTGTGTGTGTGTGTGTGTGTGTGTGTGTGTGTGTGTGTGTGTGTGTGTGTGTGTGTGTGTTTTGCTCTTTCCACTGCAGGAACTTTCAGACTGTTTTAGGGTGGCCTGAACCTTTGTGCATCTTCCGGCCACAAGAACTGTAAAATCTCTTTCAGGACTGCTTCTTGAGGGGTAGAAAAGAGCCACTACTACTGAGAAACTGTTACGTGGCGCTTGATACTGATGATCAAATTTGGGAAAAGTCAGCAAGTGCCATTTCTTCTGCCTTCTTGATGGGCTTGAGTAACCATCTCTTTCTTTATCACATCACCTTCAACGATGTATGTAAATATTCTATATTCTATATACTATAGATAGAGATAGCTAGAGGCTTTTATTTGTCATTGTGTAAATCCAATGAAATTTGTGTGGAACTTCTAGCAATCAGCTTGAATTTGGCTATAAGGATGGATGGAGGCAACAGCTCTGAGGGAAAAGTTGTTCCACAGTTGACAGTTTGTGTCCTGGATGGGTGAGGTCTTTGGCAATGCTGATGGCCTTTTTTCTTAGCTGGCTGGCATTGAGTGTGTCCAGGCTGGGCAGCTGTGCTCCCAGAATCCACTGTGCAGTCTTTACGATCTATAGGCTATATACACCGATCAGCCACAACATTATGACCACTGACAGGTGAAGTGAACATCGATCATCTTGTTATAATGCAACATTCTGCTGGGAAACCTTGAGTCCCGACATTCATATGGATGTTCAAGCAAAGCAGTCCTTGATGACAGTTGCCACCCTCAGCAGGACAATGCCCCCCGACACACTGCAAAAACTACTCAGGAGTTGCCCAGGGAACACGACAGAGCTAAAGTGTTCACCCCAGTTCCACACTCCCCAGATCCAAATGTTACTGAGCATCTGTGGGATGTACCAGGGTAAGCCATGATCTAGGTAGGTTTCCCCTGCAATCTACAGGACCCACAGGATTCACTGCCACCATCCGATTGCCACAGGACATCCCCAGAGGTCCTCTATCCGTGCCCCACTGGGTCAGAGGAGTTTTAACAGTATGAATGAGACCAACACAATATTAGGCAGGTGGTCATCATGTTATTCCTGATCGATGCATGTATGATTATACAGGCAAACACAACAAATTCTCAATTGTTCTATTTCCAACATAGAACTGGAGTTTCCACCAGTAAGTACTATTTGTTTTTTGTTTTGGGAGTTGACGTTGCAGTTGAAACTGCTGGATCCAGCGCGGTAATGGAAACAGGAAGAGTGAAAGGGCCTATTAGTTGTTCCTGTAAACGTTCACACCACCTCGCCTCTTCCATGAGAACTATCAAATTGCCATGAATGTTGGTACGAGCACTCATAGTCTCTCAGCTTTCCCATCATCAGGTCACAATTTAATTTTGTCCAATAATTTGTTTTAAGATGATAAAACAGCTGTCAAACTAACGACATTCACTGTACTTAGTGTTTAGTGCTAATTAGCTGATGTTAGCAGTAAACTAAAGTGGTGAACATAATACCTGATAGTTTGTTAGCATTGTCACTGTGAGCATGTTAGCGTGATGATACACCAAACTGTGACTCTGAACATGGTTAGCATTATACCTGCTAAACAACAGCCTGCTAGCATTGTCACCATGAATATGTTAGCATGCTAACACACTAAAGAAAGATGGAGAACATGATAAACATCATACCTGCTAAACATCAGCATGTTAGCATTGCCATTAGGAAAATGTTAGCAGGCTACCAGACTACTATGGTCAACTAGGTAAACATTATACCTTCTAAACAATAGCATGTTAGCATTGTCAGTGAACATGTCAGTATTCTTATTTATTAAATTAAGATGGTTATACCGGCTAAACAATAGCATGCTCGAATTGTGTATCATCACGGTATTAACTAAAATGCTAAACATGATAACCATTATATCTGCTAAACAACAATATATTAGCATGCTAATACGCTAAACTAAGATGGTGAATATGGTAAAAAATTATACCTGCTGAACAATAGCATGTTAGTATTGTGTATTAGCATGCTAACACACCAAAACTGAGACAGCTGTAATAAACATTACACCTGCTAAATATTACCATGTTTGCATGCTGACATTCAGCTGAAAACATTCTTGTGCCTAAATGCACAGATCAGGGAGCTGCTAGCACTAATGCGAACTGTTAACCTTGTTTTTCACTTGGTGTTTCACTCTCTACAATGTTACACGTGTGTCTGTGTGCACACATATGTGCTCCCCCATCCTTTTAGCTGCACACCCTATTGATAACAATGCACATGGCCGCTCACATCATTAGTATTGATCAGTCTTTGTAAAATGGATTAGGGGCAAGCCGGCCTCCTGCCACTGGAATCAGCCAAATGTATGTTTTATTAAGCTCACAATCTATTGAATAGCAGACTGTTTCTTTTATTTTTAAGTGGTTGTAAGGACGGCCAAGCAGAATAATGGATTAAATATAGGAGATGGTTTGTTCTGATAAGACTTTGTTTTACTTCCTTATAACACATAAATATACTTGATTTATATGCACATGAAAAAACTTAATTGTGTCCCTCAGTGACATGATTTGAAAACATCCAGACAGAAATCTCTTACAGGGTGGAAATTGTTTCCTGCTTGAAACCAGTCAAGATTAAGCACACAGCCAATTGCTGATAACAAACTAGTTAACACAATGTGCTGCAACACCTCCTCTCTCCCAACGGCCAACGCCATTCTCAGAGCTTAAGAGGATCCCCTGCCCCCCATTCGTTCCTCTAATTAATATTTTTGCTGAGTAATCAGCATGTGTACACACTGATCCATCTGCACCATTAATAATATATGAGAGAGTTACTGAAGATCAAGAGGGATTGACAGTATATTTCTCTCCCTCGAATCTGATCAAATCAAATAGGCTGCTTCTACCCATAGTAGAAGTGCTTATCCAGTGCTAGTGCTTATCCAGGTCGCGGGGGTAAGCCGTCCAGTCCACAATGCTCAGTACTCCTTTGGCCTCTGCTGCAAGTAGTGGGTCCAATGGAGGCTGACCGGTCACGTGGATAAAGATCCCGACCGCCAGGTGCTCACCAACAAGCACCTTCAATTCAGGTCTGGCTCCAGGGCAGGGTCTCAGTAAACCCACCCAGAGCAAGATATCTTGATTTTCTTCCTATAGGAGCCTTTGGAATAATCTGGCCCCTCACCCATAACCAATTTACCTTGGGAGACTCTACCAGGGACAATTACTCCTGACAACGTGGTTCCTGGGATTCTCAAACCCCTTTACCACAGTAAGGTGGCAAATCATTGAGGGGAAAAAGGTTAAATATGCAGCTTTATCAGACTCTTGAGAGGAGTGGCTTTCTGTACATTATGCTACACTTCATTTATCCTCCGCATCTCCACGTTGCATAAGAGGACTTACTTCAAGTGTCCCCTCCAGCTGCACATATAGAAAGCTACTGCCCCCTACTGATGCTACATTAGATACCATAGCTTGGTGTACATCTCTTTGTTCACCATGTCAATGCGCATTTAAAGAATAGAGGATTGCTCTTTTTACATTTCATTCTGAAACGAAATAAATATGTTTAAGACTCAGAAACCACAAGGAAAGTATTACTTTCAGTGTAGAAACGCTGGATGACCATAGGTTACATTCAAAGTCTTTTATTTTCTTTTTAACAGGTCTACAATATATTTTCTTAGGAGTTTCCTGGAAAGGCACCAGCTGCATGAAAATAGTGATTTTGTTTAAATATATACATATAAATTTTATTCGATTAGTCTTGGAAATTGTTTTCCATATGTGTTGAAAAAGTGTGTTTTTTCATTTTTGCTTGTAATCTATTGGTTACACTAGCTGTTAATTAGCTAAAGCATACAAATTGGATAACTGTTGAAAAAAATGTTAAATATTTGATAGTTACAGACCCATTAAACAAAGAATGTCCTATCTAGCATGGTGTACATATTTTAATTAGATCAGAATTAGAACAGAGAGTCTCTGAAGGTTACATTAATTGTGGAGGTGGTGCTACTGTGATATATTAAAGGGCCACACAATTGCTTCAGAAGCCTCAGTATTGTAATATTTAGTTTGGCATACTTTAGAAAAAGCTGAGCATCAATTACAATTGCCTTTCTGGCAGTGTCCAACAGGAGTAACTCGCCCTACACAAAGCCGTTTTGAGAATATTAAAATTCAAGTGTTGATGTTGCTTTTCTACTGTCATTACTGTGATTAATGCATACTATATGATGTGTTTTAGAAGTTTTTGTTCTATGTGAAGAGAAACAAATGAAAGAATGATAAGAATAATTCATAATTCCATTTTATTTTCAGTATTACGCAACATTAGAAGTATAAATATCTGTTTTAATATACAACATCTATGACATCCATAGAGCTTTCCTTGGGCAAAATACAAAACTCAAAACACTTTTATTGCACATATTCTAAAAGACAAACCATCGTAAGCAAGTTCATCTAATACTAGTTTTGCACAGAGGAAGAAAGAAAAGGAAACTGAAAAGACAAGCAGACAAAGAAGAACCTGACACATGTAAAGACATTGATTACTGCACAAACAAATGTTCTTATTAAACATCATCCTGGTGGCGATGGAGCAGAATCTCACACGACTATAAACAACATCATCTGTGACACAGAACATAGATTTGGCAAATCAACAATATACAAAATATACATCCATGATGCTTTGTAAACAAACATTGAGTGTGCTTTGAGGATTTCAAATGTCTTTCGCCACAGGAGGGGGGAAAAAAAAGTATGTGGAAGGTTAAGGAGGGTTTAATAAATTCATTCAAATGATAAGTGTTGGATTCATAAACCACTTTCAGTTCCAGATCCTCCTTTACTCACCTTCTGAACTGAATATTGGCAAACATTAAGGTGCATTTTGTTCTCTCACAATACATTAGCAATACATTTACAATATCTAATGCAGGTAAACATCAGATTCTTTTAACATTAAAATCTCTGCTGTCAATCTTGTGTTTTGCTTTCATTCTTAGATACAGTATGGAACATTTAGATATATGCTGTGTCAGGTTAAATGAAGTGTTTTCTCTTCAACATATATGTAGTAGACAAGAGTACTGTTAGTTTTTATTTTTTATAGCCGGTACAACAGAGCAAATACTGCTACTACAAGTGTCAGAGGCTACTTTCTGGTTGTCATTTAGGGTTTTGCAATTTAAAGGCATCTACAGTATAGAAACGTGTCGGTGTGTGTAAATAGCAAGAAGTGAGTGCGGATAAATGACAGCTTATATGTATAGTACCGAGTATTTGCACACTGACATCAAATTTATGTTGTGGACAAACAATCAGGATTCCTCGAAAAATCTTTGCTCAGATGAAGCTTGAGTCCCAAACACAACAACCGCGACAGTGAAGCACTTTGGGCACTCGAACCCTTTTTAGACTGCATTTAATCACAGGATTTATCCTGTATGATGACGTGGGCAAAACTCGGCATGATGTCTTTTAGAAACCTACTGCAGTGATTACTCACTGGTTCGTCTCATCAATCAAACACAATATTCTGCCTTTCACACAATCGTCATTCTACTTTATCCATCATCAACAATAAAGACATTCTTGGGAAATGCTGACAGCCCTCACAGTTTTGTTATATAATGCTACATTTTCAGAAATAGCCCAGTTACCCCCTCATGCCTTCTCGCCCCTCTCTTCAAGTTAGTTTTGGAACATGTTAAAAGTTGCAAAGAAGAGGACACCTTTGACGAGATACGTCACGGTAGCTTACTTTAGACCACACAAGCAGAACATGACACTCTTAATATCGAGCATACAAACATGACACTGCAAAGTCTATACATATAATACAAACGACAATCATGTAAGCCCATGTATCCCCGTTTTACAATGTCATCCTATTTACACCATATTGCATAAAAATCAAAAATATATGTACACATGTCAGAGGAATGTGAATAAACACCACATCTTGCTAAGAACAGCAAGTTTTATTTCCCATAAATCTAAGGCCCCTTCACTAATTTATGATTTCTAGAACCAAAGTGTGATTCTGTATCTTTTTTTTAAATTTTAGGGGAAAAGCACAGGACATAGTGCGTTCCGTCTGTGTACCACTGCACAAAACCTCACCAGAAAAGCAATCTGATCATACTGAATGGAAACAATACAACAGCTGCTAAGTTGCTGAGAAAAATTTGTGTGGTCTACTGCATTAAAAGACTTCGACATCAGGTCCTCCGAGTTTACAAGTAAGAGTGCAATTTAAAATCATTTATGGCACTGATTCTACAGTACATCACCACCTCTGTAAGGCTCCTCCCTATTGCCCCTGACATACTGATTGCACAAAGCATTCTGAAATGAACACAAAGAAAACGTCCAAACATTCACTTGATGTAAAACATCAAAAAATTATCAACACACAATTGCCTACATTCAGACCTAGAAACATTGATGTGTTGTAAATAATCTTATGAAACACACACACACACCTTCCTCTCTATCAGCGTGTAACAGCTTTCTCGGTCCTCTAACGAAAAAGCAAAAAAAGAAGGCATGATGATGCTTGCACAAATCATTTCTAACATTTTATTACACCTCTGAAGCGATAATGTCGGCTGCTATTTCCCCTCTTTTTACTTTTTGTTGCTGGAACTACGAGGTGATTCCTTCTGCTGTTTGCACCTGCTGGTGTCTTTGTCTGAGGTGTCTTTGAGAGCAGAGGGAGAAGCCCTGGATGTGTCCCTTTTTGCGGTTTTCTGTGCAGACATGACCTCTTGAGCTGGTTCTTTTTTCTTCCTTTCAGCCGCCTCCTTCCGGCCGGAGGACGCCTGCTTGTCAGGGGTGGTGATTCGGGTTTCTGGGGCCTTGTGACTGTCTGGTTTCAGGGCTTCAGGCTTGGGACTGTCCTTGGACGCCTTGACTGCAGATTCACAGCTGGAGACCTTGCCTGAGGCGGCTCCACTGCTTGGTGAATGTGTTTCTTTTTTCACTGCAGGTTTCGGCAGCACTGGGGGTGGACTGGGCTGAGAGGAAACATCTGACGCTGGCAGAGTCTCCTTCCTGAGCTGCTGCTGAGGTGAAGCAGCATCTTTTGGCTTTGAGTCACGATGGTCCTTAAGGACTGCTGCTTGGTTTTTGGGTGAGGAGTCTTTAGGTTTGGTATCAAGACTCTGTTTCACAACTGGTGGAGCTACAGCCGGCTTTAGAGTTGATGACGTGACAGTTTTAGGAGGGACAGATTTTGGCTTTGAGTCTGTGCTGTCTTTTACTGCATGAGTTGAAATTGCTACAGAACCTTTGGGCTGGGTTTTGCTTTGCTTCACGTCAGCATTAGTGGGCGAATTTGTTGGCTGCCCAGATTCTTCGTGCTTTATGTCAGCTCCAGCGGATGGCAGCGAGGCTTCTTTCCATTTAGCGTCATGAGTTGATTGAACATTTGAAGTTGCGTGTGCAGAATCCTTGGGCAGGTCTTTCTGTTTTGAATTTGGACTGCCCTTGACAACGGGGACGGGAGGAGCTGTGCTGTGAGATTTCACTTGTAGTGTTTTTGTCTCCTTCTCTGTCCTCACAGATGTGGGTGGTGCAGGTTGTGGGTCAGGCCTTGACTTACTTTTGGGGCTTAAAACATTTTCATTTATAGTTGCTGAAGCCGAATTTTTCAGTTTAGCCAAAGGGACCACAGTGTTTTCTTTTGTGCTGATAACAGTGTCTTCTTTCTTAGACGTGCAAATTTCTGAATCAGAAGACTTGTGTTGTGCTTTCATAGCTGGATAGCTTTTTGACAGCTGCTCTGAATCTTTCTCATTGCCTGTATTCTTTGTCTTTGGTGACATGGGAACTTCTTTCCTCTGCAACAATATGCTGCTGTCCTCTGCTGCCCCAGCAGACACAGTGTTACTCTTTTTGTTCACGCTCAGTGTGACTTCTGTGATGATATTTAATGATGTGTTCTCTGTAAAAACTTCTCTCTGCTGCCCCACTTTTGCAACCGTAGCACATGTGTTGATTTCCTTCTTAGCACCAGAGCTGCCTGGATCTCTGTTAGATTGCACATTGTCCTTACTAACAGATGTTTGACAGCAGTCCTGACTTTCTGATTTCAAACTGCTGGATTTATTGTCACATATGGGGCCAACTGCTGATACTGTGATAGAAACTTGGGGTTCTGTACTTGCAGAGCAGATGTTTAACTGCTGCTGTTTTGAAAACACTTTCTCTGGAACCTGTGCAGAGTCTTTCTGTACATTCACTTTAGAAACAGAGGTTATGTTTAAGTTCTCTGCAGCAGCTTTTCTTTTCTCACAGCTCTGATGCTGACCTGTATCCAAACCAAAGTGTACATTCGGCCTCAATGCTACAGGTAACGGCTCGTTGTCAGCTGTTGCTGGACTCTCTACTTGTGCAGGTGCAGGGGAAGTTTTTATGTCATCCTCCAGCTTTGCTGCAGTCAAAGAGACTACTGTCTTGGAGCTGTCAGTGCTCTGTGATGTAGTGCTTGGTGTGACATCCTGCTGCTCCACTTCATCCTCCTGATCTTCGTTGCTCACTTCCCGTATGGAGGGTGTTTTTCCACATGAGGAGAAGTGTGAGCTATGTCGAGGTCCTCTGTGGTCATGAGCCAGTGATGAACTAGCTTTCACAACCGTCCTGCTCTCTGGTTTGACAGTCAATGTTGAGGCCTCCGTTTTGCTGGCTGAACCCTTTAATGATTCTCCAAGTCTGTCTTGTGTTTTCTCACTACTTGCATTGATTATAATTTCTGTGGCTGCATTATTTGACTGCTCTTTGAAGATGCTGTTTAGAGAAGAAACAGCTTCAGGGTTTAGGGAGTAAGTCAGGGGGCTCTTTACCTTGTCTGTAGTTTTTAGTTGGGGGATGGTTATCTGTCTCTCCGTGGGGCTCTGGAGCCACATTGGAGGACTCACAGACACAGTGTCGCTTGTGTTCTCTGCCATCTTGGATAAACAGGTTTCTGTTTTGGAGACTCTGGGCCCTGAGAGCAGACCGATATCCAGAGTGCCCTCTAGAGGTTTCAGGGAGGAGACATGGCGTCCTTCAAGTTTATATTCAGATGATGTCTTTCTGAGCGGAGACTCTGCAGAGGAGATGAGCTGGAGTTTTTCCACAGCGCTCTCTCCTCTCCCAGAGAACAGCTTGGGGGCCAGACCCTCAGGGCTTGAATGAACGCTGCCCAGTCCGGCCTTCATGTGCTCATGAGAGATGGCTGTGTCCAGCTGAAGGCTCTTCGACCTGGTCGAGCCAAAGTGCAGGTTCTCATGGAGGCCAGACGACAGCCGACACATGCAGTCCTCCCGCTCTTCAAATGACAACCTCTTTCTTGTGAACTCGATGCTGGGAGCTTTGAAGTCCAACCTGTCTGGCTTCATGTTGTCCTTCCCCTGCCGTGAGTGCTGCCACTCTGGGTGAATCGAGCAGAGAGTAGTTCGGAGGCCTCCTTCACTTTCACTGCTGCCACCTGATGGTTCAGTGATGCCCTCAGACACACGTGTGTTTAGTTTTTTGTACAAGACATCTTTAAGAGTTGTGCTAACAGCTTTGGCCTCTAAAGGGCCAGACTCCGGGCTGCTCGGGGTTTTATTTTGGTTTCGGATCAGGAAACTGTCATCTCTGTCATCGCTACACAAAGGTGATGAGTCAGCTTCATGCAGGGCGTCTTGCTTCTGCAGAGACTCTCTCCTCTCTGACCAGTCCTGTCTTTTCACAACCATCTTGGACTTCAGTTTTTCTTTGTCAAGCTCCTCAATAGACTCCTGCCGGCCCATCTTGCGACTGATGGGCCTCTTTAAGCAGCCCTGCTCGACAGGTCGTAAGCGGGTGATGGCCAGTGGCTCACTAGCTGTTTCATCCACACTCTGCAGGACGGTGTAATCCCGCTCGCCTGTCCTCAGCTCCTCATCCTGCACCTCCTCCTGGGTCACTTCCAAGCTGTGTTTTCTGGAGCACAGGTGCTTCTTATCTCCTGTGTAAGAGGGGGACAGCTTCTCTTCTGACTGCACACGTTTCAGGAGGGGAGAACGAGGTGGCTCAGCACTTTTGGGGCGAACAATGTGGCGCACAATTGTAGGTGGGGAATGTATCTTGGCTGGGAAAGCTTGCGTAGTCTTGGAAATTGCGACAGAGTGTCCACTGAGGAGAGGAGAGGGTGAGCGCTGAGGAGAGGTCGGTTGGGGGGTAGGTGAAGGTGTGCGAGCCAAAGGAGAGAGTGGAATGCTGCCGGCAGACTTGCGACGCCCCTGACGGAGTCTTTGACCGGGCAGTTTGGGGCCGAGGCCGTGGAGGGTGCTGGGACGGATGTGGCCTGAGCCTGCAGGGGAGTTTGGAGCACTGGAGCTGGGAGAGCTGCTCTGGGAGGAGTTCCCTCCTGGAATTCATGACCACAAAAAAGAACATAAATGTGTAATTAAGCATAATATGAATACAAGTCAAGCTATCATCAGAATAAGGTAAAATCTCCACCTGACTGGGTGAAATCTGGTGCGGGGCGGAAGGCGGCAGTAGGGGAACGAGGGGAGAGACTGTGGGTGGGGGAACCAGGGAGGCTCTCACCAGATGACAGCGAGTGGTTCAGAGATGAGAAACTGCGACTCGTGTGCAGAAGAGGAGAAGGCTGCATGGCAAAACGTCGGAAAAGGGAGCGTCGCCTGCAAAACATAAAGAGAGATGAAGAGAAAAGACATGAGTCCCCTGTGACATTCCCAGATTATGACACCTTGTCAAAAACGAAGAAATAATATAAAAAAAATCTAATAAATAATACAGCAAAGTGAAGCAGTTTCTAAAATGGACAATATTAAACATATGTAGATGTAACTTCAAGGTTCTCCTAACTTTTAAAGATAACCTTTGAAGGTGTGTAATCTTTAGGACAATAAAAATCACCAAACTACTACTTTCAGACAGTCTTCAATCTGACTGTCTTTCATATGTTGTACTGTTTAAAACTATCTGAATCTCAGATTAAAACCATGATGTTTAATCAAAGCAAAATCACTTTATTCTACGAATCCCAAAAAAAATATTTTTTGCTCTAACCAGATTCTGTTGAAAAAAAACCTGCAATCCTCACTACAACAGTAAAGCTATTAGTAAATAAGCTGCAATAAACAGTCACATGCCAAAAACTGAGAGAATTTTTCACTGAACTTTGCCTAATTACAGGCCATGTTTACACAGAAAAGTATAGAAAAAAAACAAGTAGTGTTAGTAGTAAAATATATACAGCATGTAGAGTCACCTTTTCCCAGTATTGTTAACACCTATGGAACACTTGAATGGAATGGACTTGAAAAATGTTATACATGTTGATTCCAGTTTTTACATTTTTGTAAAACAAATAATCAAAGAAACTCAACCACTGTTGTTTATTTTAGGATTTATGGCACTAATACCTAATATAAGACATTGCCCAGAAACTGCTTGATATTCAGAGGATTAACTGTTTTAAGATGCATAACAACCCAGTGATCCTCTAAGGTTATGACTCACGTATGTAAATATTTCCTGAGTGTCGTCTGTCTGCCCTCTAGAGGCCAGCAGGAAACTTAGTGATGCTCCACACAGGAAATTCGATCATTCAATCACCTAGATTTTCTGCAGAGCTGCAGAAAGAAAACTTCTGTGCTAACAGAAAGAAGTATAAGAATACAAGAATTCTCCCCTATGGTAATCCTTAGCTTTTAGGGACTTAGTATAGAAACTAGAAGCAGACTTTGGGTGAAGTGATTCCTAAATTATCACAAAGTCCTGCCCTTTTCCATACTTGTAACTCTCTTACTATCCATATATACTTCATGCATTTTGATTGTAATGTATTTGTCGTATACAACTTCCAATGTGAAGCATCTTTGTAATAAAACACGATATACGTATCTAATATAATGTAACAATACTGTTATGTGTCCAATATACATTTATATTTTTAGAGGTGAAAATGAAGTAAGTAGACTCACTTCAGTACAATTTAGAGCTACCTGGACTTTCCTTGAGCATTTCTATTTTATGCTACGTTATACTTCCACTACATTTCAGGTCCACTAAACAGGTATTTTTTTTCCCCTCTAAACTTCTCACATGGTTTCATTTCAATAAATGGTCACATGACATTAGAGAAGAACAGAAGATAGATGTGTGTATAAGGACTTTTTTCTTCTTTCTTCTACTAATCATGTGATGAGTGTTCAGATTCACTTTCCTACTATTACTACGTTTTGCTACTAATACTTATATACTCTACTGAAGTAGGATTTTTCCTTCAGGACTTCTACTTGTAATGTAGTATTATTTTCATTGTAGTATCAGTACTTTTAGTTAAGTAAATGATTGATGTGAAAACTTTTTCTTCTTTGCTGTATGTGTGTGTGTGTGTGTGTGTATGTATGTATATATATATATATATATATATATATATATATATATATATATATATATATATATATATATATATATATATATATATATATATATATATATATATATATATATATGATCTACAATTCTGAATATATGGAATGAATATATATAATGAAACTCTGAATATATGGAATGAAACTTGGGGCAACCAAATAACCCATAATGCATGTCGCATCGACCAGCGGCACCTGTGTTCAGGTTCGGAATAAAGCAACTGACATGAAATATTCTCTCATTAATTAGTGATGATGTACAGTGTATACAGAAGTAGCAACTCTTGATCACATTAAAGTGTAGTGATGTTTGTGTATCTGCCAGAACATAAACCTCTAGATGTTGGAGGACAAACAGCAGCTTTGTATGTAGAATGTAGACTGATGTATTTTAGTACTGTTAATAATAAAACTGTAAACCCATCCATCCCTGCTTATAAGGTGTATTCAGATAAAACACACGTGGTTCTATAAAACAGTCCTGCATTAGTTTCATTTTATATATATATATTCAGAGTTTCATTCCATATATTCAGACTTTCATTATATATATATTCAGTTTCACTCCATATATTCAGAGTTGAATTATATATATTCAGACTTACATTCCATATATATGTGTGTGTGTGTGTGTGTGTGTATATATTTATTTCTTATTATTATTACATATGATTACAGGAATCTCACAGTGTGTTAACAGTCATTAATTCTGTGGATACAACTACTGAAACATTTACAGACAGCACTGCATAAAAATGCTAAAAGAAGGGGGTTAAAATAAACTCACATCATATTAGTTTCTTTGGAAGATTTGTACCTTTCTGGCGTCTTCTCTTTCTTGGGCTTTTTGCCACATCTGACCATCTTACTCCTGTAGCTGTTCCTCCTGGCTGGACCCGTTTTTATAGAAGTGTTTTCAAAGGGGGTTGTAGAAATGGCCACTTTGCTGCCACTCTGAAAAACAGTAACAACACACGGGTGTCAGCAAGACAACATATTTGTAAAATTCTAAATAATGTATATGCCTTTATCACCTTTATCTAAACATGACTGTATGACTGCTTAATTTAGTTTTACCTAATTTAATTACAGACAAGGTTAGTGTTAACATTGTGGGTGGAATACAAGCTTTACTTTTTCCACTTTTAATATTAATACTGTTAAGTTGTTTACTGAATTTGATACAAAATCATTACAATTTGACCAGCTGCTGTTTAAACATTAACACATTTTGTTAGTTACCTTCAGCAGGAGCTCCACCACTTCAGTGTGGACAAGGCCATGTACTGGTTCTCCGTTCACGTGAGTAATGAGGTCTCCAGCTTTGAGTCCAGCTTTATGAGCAGGTCCACCGTCTTCTACGTTCTAATTAACCGACAGAAGAGACAGTCATTACTGTGAATATTCTTGTTATATTTTTTTCTTTTTGAAAGATTTAGACTGCTTTCACACCTGTAGTTTAGATAATTTTGGTCACAAACAGTCACATCACAAAAATGCAGGCACTATTCAGCCGAACTGACTGAACTGCAGGTTGTGTTTACATAAAGCAGATAGAAGACAAGTAAAAATTGAAGCAGTGGAATATGTACAAAGGTTATTTTTTGTGAACCTTTGAAAGAGACATACGAAATATCATCATTTTAAGCTCACACTTGGTCAAGTTTCCCAACTGAATAGTACGTTACAGACTAATAGATCAAGGACCATCAGAAAGATCCATCCATCCATTATCTATACACCGCTTAATCCTCACTAGGGTCGCGGGGGGTGCTGGAGCCTATCCCAGCTGACTCGGGCGAAGGCAGGGGACACCCTAGACAGGTCGCCAGTCTGTCGCAGGGCCACATATATAGACAAACAATCACTCTCACATTCACACCTACGGGCAATTTAGAGTAATCAATTAACCTCAGCATATTTTTGGACTGTGGGAGGAAGCCGGAGTACCCGGAGAAAACCCACGCATGCACAGGGAGAACATGCAAACTCCATGCAGAAAGATCCCGGGAAAGCCGGGACGCGAACCAGGGACCTCATCAGAAAGATGAAAATTCAAAAGTTCTTTGTGTTT
Source organism: Amphiprion ocellaris (assembly GCF_022539595.1). Classification (NCBI taxonomy): domain Eukaryota; kingdom Metazoa; phylum Chordata; class Actinopteri; family Pomacentridae; genus Amphiprion; species Amphiprion ocellaris. Next base: position 17,738,395 of record NC_072782.1, on the reverse strand, counting down.
TTACAGTTTCATTGATATTTTTAAAAGATGAGTTGCTTTTCAAACTTGCCAGTGGGGTTTGGGGTTAAGAGGGTTAACATTCTGCTGATTTTTTCTGATTAAAGTCCTAAAACATTTAAAAAAAAAAAAAAAAAAGGCTTTCAGAGTTTCCTCAATCCATCTTCAGTTTGCTTGTTTTGTCCAATTAACCATTGAAAGCCTAAAGATGTTTATTTGAATGTTGAATATGACAACAAAAGCAGCTTGAACCACACAAAAATTTGGCATGTTTGATAAAAAACGAAAAACTAAATACTTCATCAATTCTCTGTTGACGGACTAATAGGGCTTGTGGATGATGTGCATACATCACCAAATGATGGAATAGTGACCATTAGTTATACTCAGCGGGAGAGCAAGTTTTGTTAATCAATCAGCAGCTCTTGAATTAATTAATAAACTATCCAAATATTACTCAGTCTTGGGTTTGGTCTACTTGGATACTGAAACCAAGACCTTTTATTTAATTCAGCCTTGGACCAGAATTTGACCCAAAATAACTCAACAGTTAAACTCTGAGTTGTACAGCTCCTCAATGACTTATAACTGATCCCGTGTGCTAATGTTAACACAGTCCTTACCCAGACCATGTGATAGACAGTGTAGATGTCACTGTCACAGGCGTACACCCGGATCGCCCTCAGTGTGAAGCCAAATTTCTTCCCGGAACTGTGGATGACGACTGGCTGCCGTGGGTTGGTGGTGCAGAGGGAGGAGTCTCTGCTGGGGGAGGAGTCTCTGGAGGAGGGGTCTGAGGAGAGGGAGTAAGGAGAGAGGGGACTGGCCAGGGGAGACACCCCAAATATATCTGAGGAAAAAAAAAAAGAGGGATGATCACCAACTGAGCAGATTCTTTTTTAAATCAATCAGACATTAACCGGCCCTGAAGTCAGTATTGAGGTGCTGCTGTAAAGCTTGTGAGTCTGGTTCCATTCTGCTCCTGCTGTGGGTGAAACTAATAGGATTTTCTCTCCCAGCAGTGGAGACCTCTTGCTCTGGCCCTGCCTGCTTATTTTCCTTGTTAGCTGCTTCTGCTCGGCTATTTGCTCGCAGCCACCGTCTAAAATGGAACTCACAGCAGGTGTCATGCTGAGCCAATTCTGCTCAGATCCACAGTGAGCTTTCATCTCTTTCACATTATTTGTTCAAAGTCCGGGGCTCGTATTGTAATTCCTGACACGTTATTGCTCTAACAGGCTGCTTGAAGATCATATTTTTGAGTCAACATCAGTATGTGGAAGAGTGTCTGTGTGGTGTCTTTGACTCACCTCCGGGGATCATGAGGGAAAGGGCACCAGTTGACACAGACTTTGGGACTTTAGCCACAGCTCCGGTCTTTTCTGCAGCACTCTCAGGCCGCAGAGTGGTGGTCTGAGGCGCCTGGTCTGTGGTGGATGTGTGACTGGTGCTGTCAGGGCTCTCCACACCCTCACCTCTGGGTGTCAGCTGGTCCAGATGTTCTGAGAAACTACCTACATTTTACAAAAGACAAGTACACAATGAGGTACACAGTGATTATAGGTAGGAAAGGAAATGGACAAAATATAGAAACGTACATTCAAAAGTTTGACATTTTGGCAAATATGCTTGTTTGCTTTCAAGCAGAACACTGGAGTCAGTCTCATACTCTGAACAGTAAATATAAAGCTAAAGTCAAGAAGACGAGGAAAAACACAAGTTGGTATAGAATATAATTTGATTCATAATAAGGGATGTTTTTTGTGTTTTTCTACTAGGACATGTGATGCTTCAGGAATAGCAGAAATTTGAATGTCATAAGTTTGCCATTCGGCTTGGTGTTGATCATTTTTTCATTTTCATTTTTTCACAAATGTTGCACAGATGTTTATATTTATGAACCATGATTTCATATTTATTGCACAGACAAGTAAAATTGATCCTTGTATCTAGCTCTAAGCAAAAAAACTAAACTATTTCTTTCAAATTTGGCTAATAGGCTATCAAGTAAATAGCACAACTAATAAATAATTACTACAGTTATCAATATTGTAACAGCTTGAAATTATCATCCATACAGTCACAATAAACCAAAAATAGGTAAGGACATTCAATAATTTTTCCCAAAATAATTCCCAAACGTCACCATCAAGCTGTTGTCCAAAGTTGACTCAAAGAAACGAGAATAAAAAAAGATAATATATGGCCAGCTGATGTTTCTGCAGGTTCATTGTTTGAGGAAACTCGTCATTTATTAATCTTTTGAAATGAAAACCAAGCACATCTATTATAGCTGTGCATGATGTAATTGTAGACACTGTTACCGGAGAGCGTGGCGCCGCTGTGGGTACTGCCAGGAGTGGTGGCGTCAGGTTCGTCATGTGGGAGCTCCCCGATGGAGGAGGCGGCTTTGCTGGGGTCACCGAGGCCTGACGTCTCATCTCCTTCACTCTCAGCTGAGATAGCAAACTTTGGAAGCAAACTGGGGTGAGGGCCCTGATTCAGACTGTCAGTGTCTGTCGAGTGGGACAGTGAGGGCCTGAATGGAAGAGACGACAGATTCTCATGAGAACAGACTTTCTGGAAGAACCTAATGTTTCAATATATTGCCCATTTTAATGCAGGTTTTAGTGCGTGTTTAGAAGAGGCTGGGTATGAAGGTTTCATGAGGTTGTTGGTGTTACCTTCTTTACATACAGCTGCCCTTAGAAACAAATTGCATGTAGCTGCACTGTTGATAAATCTAGAAAAGTGAACCCAAACTCTCTATCGCTTTGCTCTGTCCATCATTAGACACAACAATACGTCAGACCTCATCACGCCATCATTACTGTACAGTTGCAGTCTACAATAGCTTGAAATAACATTGCACAATTTATGCCATAAATACCGAAAACAATACCATCTGTCAAGAAGCTTAACGGTACTGAATTACCGACCAACTCACAAAACAATTAATAGCGGTACTAGGTACTCATACCTACTCATGAATCAATCAACACACTTTAAATGTCAATGTAAGAACTCTGATCATTTGTTTTCATTGGATGTCTTGCTTGTCACATGCTTTAGAAATGATAGGATATTCTGGCACTTAAAAAAACTTAAATGTCAGCCTCATTATGCGCCTGTGAATATTCCATTTCCTCACATGCAGTGATTATGTGGGACCCTTGCTTTGCCTGCACTGGCCTCCAGCAGTGACCAATGGTTCCCTGAAGCTCCTCAGCATCAGCTAGTCTCATTGTGAAGTCTTCTTTGTGGTTTGAGTGGACAAGGTGAGACTTTGTTCACATCTCTTTAACTGTAGGTAAGGTCTATTTGAAGTTAAGGTGCATAACTTTGTGTATTTTCCAGTTTGTGCTGTTAGGTTACATTAGCTTAAATAGCAAATGAACATTAGCTCAAGTTATGTGAATAACTTTGGTGTTCTGAGGATGAAATATGGCATCTTAATGTTGAAATCAGATGTAAAACGTTCATTAATCAGCAACAATGCTGGCTGCAATGTAGTTGATTGTTGGAAAACTTTGCTTTTTCCCTCTCCCATTTATCATCAGAAGACCCTTCAGGTTTATGTGGTGACTCTTTGAAGGGGCCCGACACCTGTGTTAGTAATCACTGGATTAAACTGCTTCGCTCACTGTATTTAACTATTTCCTTAACAAAGATTTTTTCTACAGTTTCCTCAAAGTAAAGGGATATATGTATCACCACTTCCAGTGATTTTATAAGCATGGCTAGCTATAGCCACCTTCCCTCAAACCAAAAAAATTAAAAATAAATAAAATTCACATTTCAGCTACTGTTAAAACTTGTTCCAGCTGCATGCATCATATGTCATGTAAAATGGCAAGAAATTTAAAACTATTGCAGCTAATGTTTCCATTGGACAACGTAACATCAGAACTTTAGAATCTACGGTTTGTCCTCTGTGAAAAAATATCAATCATAAGCTCTTAGGTTATCATTTATTTATATATATTAATCATTTGTTAATCAACTATGCTTTTATGTTTAAGTAATTTCAGAGAAACAAAATGTATGTATATTTATTCTTATCATTTTGTATTATTTTGTAAATTTAAAAGACTGTATAATATCAGTGTTTCCACCAATAGAAGAATCATTGCAATACCAGTACTTTCTACTCATGGAAGAATGTGTGTGTGTGTGTATGTGTGTGTGTGTGTGTGTGTGTGTGTGTGTGTAACAGGGCAAGCGTTAAAAACAGGGATCTTAGCTTTTCTAAAGAATGACGTTCTAATCTTAAAATGCTGCTTTTCCAACCTATGCACTGTAGACTGGGCTCCAGCTTATTGTAGAGGGATGCTGTTACATATCTAGAAAGCTGTTTTGTATTTGAAAAGTAGGACTTAGAGTTTCTTGCATGGTATGGAAACCTAAAGAGGTATTTACAATAAGCCAAGAATAAAAGATTTTGGTGTTTACTGTCATGTTAGAAATAAGCTGTCATTCTTGTTCCTCACATTGAGAGGGAGAGAGACATGCTGACACCGATGATACCGATGACACAGAAAGGTGTTTGTTCTACTACTTGAGGTACTAAGAGTATTTCCACAGCACTGAATTTCAGTGGCCCTCCAACAAACAATAAAAACACTATTAGACTAACATTACTTGCTGCTTTGTTTTGTAGTTCCCCTTAAGCTCGAACCACAATGAAGAAAGTGACAACCAGTGCGGTAGTGCTATTGTTTTACGGAATATAAATTAAACTTACTAGATTTAATTTGGGTGAAGATTCAGGAAGTAGATTTTGTATTTCTCACCTGAAATTTGTTCAGGAACAGACTTCAGTGCACTGCTAAAATGAAATAAGTTTAAGTAGGCTGCTTTATACAACGGATCTCTGTGACTCATGCTCAAACCTCATTTGCTCTCAGAACTCGAGCCTCAGGGGGAAGGATTGCAGTTGGACCCTTCTTGCTTTTCCACTGTTCGTTGAAATGAAGCTTAAGCTGAGTTCAGTGAGGAAGATCTGTTCAGTTACATTCTCTATTCCTCTAGCTGTTTAAGGGCTATTCTTGCAGTATTCTCCCACTTTGCTCATGCTGTCAAAATCACTCTACTCCCAACCTTAACATTGCTATACTTGTCCAATGATCTGTCTGCCCATGATTGCCATATTTTTTAAAACATCACTGCAATCCTGTGACTCTTCCTCAGTATGTGTATCCCCCCTGCTGATGCTGCTTCTCATCAGAGTCTAACTGCTAAAATACTTTGTTGTTGCATGGTCATGTTCCTGCAATTAACTTTATTTCTCCACTCCATGTGATCTCTCCTCATTGATCTGTCTTTTTAATCTGTGCTTCATTAGGTGTAAAGTTTTAATGAACTCTAGCTCTCATCTTGAATCAGAGGTGGAGGTGTGCATACATTTCAGCAAAGTCTGGCGTCCAGCTGAGAGAGTCTACAGTAAGCGGGCTCTCGCTCTTCTTCTCCTCCGTCTCTCCTTTCTCCTCCAGGTGCCCACGAGACAAATCCAAGCTGCTGTAAACCTGAAAACCGAACGGACACAATGATTCACTTCATTACATGCAGGCTATGAATGCAGAAATTCAGCTGATATTGAAAAGCAGAATGTAACAACAAATGTGCCCTATTCTGTACAGATCATGTTAAGTAAACTGTCATTGTGGCCTTTGATTTATATATAAGGATTTTTTTTCTGTGTTGTGCAGTTCATTGTGTCTTACAAGCATGAAGTTTAGGTGCAGCTGAGGAGAAGGTTGAGTGTAGCTCAGTACTTCCTCTGAGACACCCTGCTGCTTCTTGAGACACACTGTAACGCTTTGCTTTGATGTAAGAGGGGAGCATACTGCAATGCAGCACAACAATGACTCCCAACTTGCATGACTGTATTGTGTATTCTGTCACACATTACCACAAAAGGGGAAAAAAACAGATCTGATTTGTAAGCAGAAAATATATGCAAAGCTGAAATCTATGTTTAATACTGTGGGGGTAAAGGGAGATCAGGAGGGAACCATGTTTTCTAGACACAAATTTACATATGAAATACCGACTGCTCATTCTGTCTTTCCCATGAGAAAACAATCAGGACAAATGAGGGCATCAGCTCATTTACATCACTAACGTCTTTGGCAGTAATGATAATGATTACATGTTAGCCAGGGACCAGGATGGTTTGAGGAGGGAGATTAAAGACACACCTTAGAGAATCGGTGAGAACACGAGGAGAACTGCCGCAGCTCCACATTGAAGTCTTCATCATTTGTATCGTCTTCCTCCGTCTCCATGTGATGGTACCTTTCAGAGCGAGCTGTGGAGGAGGGAAGGTTTATATTTCAGATGTTTTTAACTGAATCCAGTTAATGCAGATGAATATCACAGAACCAGAAGGTAGTGTAAGTGGAAGAAGAAAGGTATCACCTTGAAACCCGTCCTCGGTTTTCACTCCCTTTATATACAGGTTTTTAGCAGAGGACCTGCATGTCTGTACCAGGCATGTCATATATTATTATATAATGAGTTGGGCTTCTTAAAAAGTTCTTCAAGGCAGTGATTATAAAAACAGCTTAATCCAATTTAGAAATGAGTTTTGTTTTGCTCCTCACATTTTTCACCACTGTGGGCTTATTTTCACTGCAATATGAAGTCCTGCAGTAAACACAGTTAAACAGCCATAAATCAGCTAAAACTGGATTTTATTTGATTATATATTTTCCAAAAAATTGGAAAAAACTGGAATCAACAAGGACAATATTTTTTAGTTCTCGTAGGTGTTAGCAATACTGGAAAAAATGGTGACTCTAAATCAAACAATTTTACTATTCACATTTTTAATTTGTTTCCATACATGTCTCATCTCTGCTCAGTGTAAACATAGCCTGCATTTCAGCAGATTTTTTTTGTCACATGACAAGCTTCACAGACATGGAGGATTTTTTTTTCTTTTTTTCTAAACCATGAAAAGTTTTGGTAAACTAGCTGCTGTGAGTTCCTGTTTGTAACTTCATGCTAAAGAAAACCCAAAACATATTCATACTGGTTGTAAAAGGGACAGTCTGAAGGGAAAGTTATAAGTAGCATATTTTTTGCAAGATTTCCTAGCAGACATACAGATGTTTATCAGCAGTGAAAACAACTGGGACAAATATACTGTCGAAAATTTCTGTGAATTTTGAGTAAAATGTTATGTCTCTTTGATAACTCACTGTCGAAGTAGCTAGTATCATCTTCAGACTCCAGCTGCGGAATAAACTCAGCCTTCTGCCTCAGCAAGCCGTTCCAGTCCAGGTTGTGGAAAAACTGATGCTGCTTCACTTCAGCCGCTCCGCCTGCAGGTGGAAGAATTAAAGATGAGTTTAAATAAGATTTTCTGGAGAAATGTGAAAATTTTAAGTGAGGAAAACACACACAAATCACTGGACACTGACATTCAGTGGTTCAGGTAAACACAGAAGGTAAAGAAACGCTTACGCTACGTTTCCCCGCTTCCCTCGTGGCTGCTGGCCAAACCGATATCATGCCCATAAATTATGCAGCACATAAATAGCAGCAGACTTTGTGAATGGCAGCGTGGTGAGGAGAGATGAACAAGGAGGTTCCGCTGTCCTCATACTGAACTAGCTATGTGCATTGCCCTGATTTAATGCCCTTGTCCCAGGTCATGGTCACTTTTACACTCTGCAGATCTACATTCTCACAGTGCCTGATCATTCATGAAACTAGATTCATGGAGGAGTTGGAAATGATTGCAATTGATCAAAGGGAAAAGGTGAGAAGGCCACAGGGATAAACTGCTCTGCTGTTGGATGACCTCAATTTCTTCCCCGGTGACTTGGAATAATGAGCAGTGCTGAGGTGGCACATGAGAATTTATAGCGGTCTGTTGTGCCTGTCTAATCCTAACCGAGTTACTGGCTGTCCCATATTTTCTTTGCAGTTCATACCTGCACCCATCCTCTCCAGAGGGTTCTGTCTCAGCAGCAAGGTGATGAGCTCCTGAGCATCGGAAGGCGGAGCATCCTCTCCATCAGGCCAGTTGATCTCATCTGGAATATATGCAATAAGTTTGTAAATTAAATGTTTCAATATACAAACAGCTTTCTATGCATGAGATTATCATGAGATGTTGTTGTATACTGGGTTATTGACTGTTTATGGCTATTTAATAAAGACCGAAAATGTTGGGGTTAGGTCAGGCTCTATGACCAAAACTCTGGGGATCATTTTAGAGTTTCAGGGTTTGGACTCCGTGACAACTAACTGATAGGTGGCAGACTTTGGATGGAAAATGTAGCATTTGGTCACACTTGTAATAGTTCAAAGAGAACTTAATTGAAATAAAGAAGAAGTTTGTTTCCATGATCCTGTGTGGCTGATAAATATGTTGAAGCAAGATTTGTAGTGTGACTAAACAACTTTGAATGTGACCAACCAAAAGCAACACTATGAATGGTTGTCTGAAAATGTAGGTCATAAATCCAACATAGCACACCTAGCATTGATCTACTGATGCTCAACAGCAGGAGTAGATTGCACCACTAAGACTGGCGCTCCTAGTTAAGAAAAGTGTTTAGAAAGAACTTTACGCTTCTTTCTAGTTAACCAAAGGCTTAGTCTGAGCTATGGCTGTTGCCTAGCAGCATGGCTTGCTATAATACACTGCTACCAATTTCCTACTGTCTAAATAATTTGTCTTTTCTGATTTGTGGCTACAATGGAAGATCAAAGGAGTAGAAAAGTTAATTTGGCATAAAGAAAATAAGAAAATTTATAGAGTTGTACAGTCTGCAAAAAAACACACTGACTGGTAAGTAGTCCAACTTGTTAACAAGCAAGAAAAACTGACTTGGAGAGATCATAGGCTCATCTCATTTTGTTCATTTCAGCTTGTAGAAATCAATCTTGGCCTGCCATCACTGAGGATGTCTCACTTCCTAAAATGCATCTTGAGGACAGGGTTAAGGACTGAGGAGGTTTGCTGGAGGAGCTTTGATATACAGGTGTATCCTTTAAGTCTTTTCTTTACAGATCACAAGAAAGAAGTGTATCATAGCTGGAATTTATAAACTTGTTGGCTTTGGGATGACTGCTGTTCATTTCCCTCCTTACCTATTGAGGGAACTTGGTGTGGTATATATTATAAATAGCATGGCTACTAGCTACCACCTTGTCATAGTTATGTTAACAAGGTAGCGACAACTTCTATCATTATATACCTTAAATCTGTCATGCAGTAAATTAAAGGTTTTTGGACTACAAAGGTATTTTTTTTGTTTTATTCTACTACTGAATTTTATGCTGTGACAAGCCCAAGGACTGGACTTGGACAAATCAAAGTCAGTTCAAAGGTGTAAGTGTAACGCTGGATGAGATCACTCACATGTGCTCGAGGTTTTAGTAAAATCTTCATGGATTAGCAGTGAACATGAGAGCAAAGCCTGTCTGTGCCATGCTGATTGTCTGTTCTATGCACCGTTTGTCCCCCATTTTAATCAAATTTGGGTGCAAGCTATGAATATGTATGTGCGGCCTGAGGCCATGGTGGCATGCATTCAGTGTGTTCAGACCCCTTTAATTAACAGTCACTCTCAGAGGCTTGGTACAGTTTGATAGAGAGCATACCAAATCAGTCATGGCATACCATTCATTTCCATGGCACAAATAGAGGCGGCTATTCAACAACCCCATGTAACACAATTTATCGGAGCCACAGCGCTGACAAGATAAAAGCTCCTGTTTTCAAGATTAAGATTTCCTCTGTGCTGTCACCATGAGACTACAACAGAACAAAATAAAATCATCATAATATTAAAACTTCACTGGTAGTCTAAAGTCAAGCTAAATCCACTTACTGCCATCTGTTTTTCTACTGGCCTTCAGGGAAATCTCTGTCTTCAATAAATTGAGAAATATGCAATTAATTCCATGTGGTCATTGTGCAAATGTTTAATTCATATCTGAATGAAGTCTGGGAATTTCTCCTGATATGCTCGACAGCATCTAAATGCCAGATGCTGTAAAAAGGTGCCTAAATCACCTCTAGAAGCAGAAAATATCTCGTAAAATTTTATATTTGACAAACCGAATACGAATGATATATATTAGGTAAATGAACAGATAAATATGTTATTAGGGTTTGTTGCTCTTGTCCCATTTATAACCACTGCAGGCTTGTTGATTTACTGTATTGTAAAATCCTCTACAGAATTCCTAAAAAGCTTCATTTCTTTGATTATTTATTTTCAAAAAAAAAAAAATGGGATGTATAAAATGCCCACAGGTGTTCACAAACACAGGGAAACAATATGGCTCTACATAATATAGATACTTACAACTTACATTTTTTATTTGTTTCATTACTTGTTTTCTCTCTGTTCTAGGTAAGTGCAGCATTGAACAGCAAGAACAGCTGAGGCTAACTGGAATATTATTGGACAGATGCATCATTGATTCTATTTATTGGAATGCTAAAATAAAGACCTTGAATCCATCTGATCATATGAATGATATATTGTGCTTCACTTCACAGTTGCACAATAGCATTTAGTGCACCTCTGATTGGATTTGTCCTGATTCCTTCCTTGTTTAGAGCCATGTTCACCTGTTTGCTAAGACTGAGTGCTTAATAAATCAGTTTTATTGTAGGGTTGGCTTTCAAATATATTTGTATATAATATAGGCTATCAGTGAACAGGAAGATAATACTGGTAAAGTAATGAAAAACTTCCCAATGGCTAGTTCACGCTTGTCCGAGAATGAACCATGAATGTTGCTCCAAAATTTTGAGGCAATCCATCAAATAGCATTGGGATATTTCAGTCTGGACCAACAAGGTGATTGAAGTCTCATGTTTCTAATTTGTATTTAAGTAGAACGGGAGGTAATACTGACCACTGATGACTTGTCCAAACAGCTCCTCTGGTGTGTCTCCAAAAAAAGGCACACAGCCCACAAGGAACTCATATAGGATAATACCCATCGCCCACCAGTCCACTGGCTTCCCGTAGCCTTGTCTCAGGATCACCTCAGGAGCAATATACTCTGGGGTTCCACACACCTATACAGAGGAAAAAAATATCCTAAGTATCAAGAGTTTTGTGAGGGAATGTATGATAAGACTGGGATAAAGTAACATTCACCTGCTTGTCGGAGAACTCCCTGGCATCTTTCTCTATGTGTCCCTCATACAGGTTAGTGGTCATGTTCATCAGCCCCACTTTGGAAAGACCAAAATCTGTCAGCTTAATGTGCCCCATCGAGGTCACCAACAGACTGTGATGATGAGGGACAAGAAAAAGTTTGAAATGATTAAATACAGTAACATGTTGAAGGAGTAATACCACGATGCACGCAATGTTTTTCAGATTAGAAAAGGGACCCATCTTTTAAATTGTCAAAGTGGAATGAAACAAATAGCTAGTTTTTAGTTTTGTTGTCTTCATTTGACAAAGGAAAATTGAAAAATAGATATTATACCAAAGAAAATAACAAGCTCATTTTCCCACTTAGCTCCACTAAATCTTCAGTGGTGATGGATACTGGAGAAATGAAAAAAACGGCTAGTTTTCTTGTATTTTTGATTTTGGTACAAAATGGAAGAATGGGATTAAACCAGAGAGCAAAAAACAGCAGTGGTTTCTTCTTTGTTACATTCTGTATTTCATTGTAATGAACTATTGCAATGAAATGCAAATTTAAAAAAAAAAAATCCAGTGTCCAATTTTTTTCAGTTTATTTTTTTTTTTAAAAGCAGGAAAAAAATCCAAAACTTATTCGGATTTTGAAGGAAAAGTAGAATATACTTAAGTACTCTAATCCACATTCAACAAATCTGAATACAACGCAAGAATTCAGCTGTGATTCTTGTCACCATCTAACAAATTAAGAATAAAATCCATTATCATATGATCTCCACTAACTTTTGAGGCTCTTTAGAGACTACAAATGTTCATTATATTCACTGTATTGTTGCTAATTTTGTCTGTCTGCTGTTTGGTGCCCAGCAGGTAGTGTAAAAGCCTGATTTGCCTGATAACATGATAACTATGAGAGTGCTAAAAGTAAAAAACACAATAAAATGCTCCATACAGCTGCAGGAAAGTGTATAATTCTCTATGGGTTTTCACCATGAGCTGGCATTGTTAAATAATAACAATATTGATTAGAGCTGTTTTAAAATGTACAAGGTCTTACTTGTCAGGTTTGAGATCCCTGTGGACGATGCCGTAGTTGTGAAGGTACTCCAGAGCCAGTACTGTCTCTGCAAAGTACATCCTGGCCATATCTACAGGAAGCGGACCCATGTTCTTCAAAAGGGTGGCACAGTCTCCTCCTGTACAGATCCATGAGTGATGTTACAAACATGCTTCAGATAACACAGAGAAAGCATAGTTCAAAGTTCACTGCTTTCAGATGTAGCACGATACTCTATAGAGAACCAGCTACTGACCTTCAACATATTCCATCACCATGCACAGGTGCCGCCGTGTCTCAAAGGAGCAGTACATGGACACCACAAAAGGGTTCTCAGCAAAGGTGAGGATGTCTCTCTCCACAAAGGCCTGTTGTATCTGATTCCTCAACATCAGATTCTGCTTGTTGATCTTTTTCATGGCAAACCGCTGCTTGGTTTCTTTGTGCCGAACCAGATACACAGCTCTGGGGAATGAACAGCTTATTTGTCAGCTGGAAGGAACTGATCAAAAATAACAGCTTCGCTTACTATCAAGTTGTCAGATTTGGTGTCAACCATCGTATCTGTGCCATTGCCAAAAGGTATTAAGGGAAGTTGTTAATGAAAAAAGGCAAAAGATTAGATGAATCTCTCAAAATAGAACTAAAATTCATGTTTTTTATTAATTTACAAACAGCTGTTGGGCTGGAACAGACCATCCATCAGTAGAGATTAGATGATCCAATACCAAAGACATCCTTACCCATAGGCACCATTGCTGATCAGCTTTGTCATCTCAAAGTCTAATTCACAGGGTTTTCGTCGCGATCGCAAGGCTGTGCTCAGGCTCTGAGACTGTGGACAAGACGAGAGACAAATAATAAAACAAATCAATAAGATAAAATCTGTATTTCACTGCTGCGCCTGCAGTAAAGTAGGACCAAATCAATACAATGATCAATTTCTGAGTGCTTACAGAGTCATCCGTTTCAGGGGTTTCTGCAATCCCGCTGTCACAGCTGGTGAGCTGAGCAATTTCTAAAGAGAGAAAACAGCAAAAATAAATTAAAGAAGGAGCAAAAATGCAGAGATTTAAATTTTAAAAAAGCAGATTTGAGTAAAATATGACTCTACAACCTCATGTGAAGCTCATTAACATGTTCTGCAGTGTAGTTATTGAAACAAAGGCAACCTACATGCTGCTGCATAAGAAGTCAGGAAATTTAAACACAACAAAACAGCAGATGTAACACTTTATTCACCTATTAGGCTGGAGGTGCTGACTCCAAGATAACCTGAATTGAGGATAAATGGGGCGGAAATCAAACTGGCAACACAAACGTGCGTCTAACACTCATTTTGAAAATCACCACTCCAGAACAAGTGCTCATTAAAAACCACATTGCATCTTTTATGTTTTATTTCTGCGTCTGTGTGCAACTATACCCAAGTCCATGTGTGCAATTTCACAAGTGGGGTGTCTGCTGTGTCCCCAGTGAGCTTGTAAACACATTTCCACTGCTTTAACATCTGTCTTTCCTTGTAGGTTTGCTTCAGTCACACAAGGCGTTGGGCAAACGAAACACAGGAGACACTCAGGGGAAATGAGAGGAGAGATTGGCTGATGAGCCAGCCTGTGTGGATCTGTATAAAGTCTGTGGGGAGGCCATTCCTTTCTAATTAGTCATAATGAATGTTGTTGGTTACTGAATCTGGAGAGACACGGGGTCATTAGAAAGACAGTCTGTTCCGTATAGGACATTAGTCAAGAGTATCTTTATCTTTTAGTTCCCACAACTTAAGTCTTCCATTCCTTTACAGCCTCACAACAGCAGCTCTATTCAGTTTGGTCATATTTACAGCATCTTTGGCATATTGAAGGTGCATAAGTGTAATACTCAGCACATTTATGCAGTTATATGGGATTAGACTACAATCAATACTTTATTACAAACCATACAGAAGAAACTAGATGCAGAAAAAGCAGAAAAATGAGATCACCCTTATCCTCCACATTTAATATCCACTGTGAGCCATTTCATTCTTTTATGTCATTTGAATGTCTTTCTGAAGACTGCTAGCAGTTGTCAGCAGAGCATTTTGAATGTAATTAGCACAGTGTCCTTACTGTACCTTCCAGAGGGTCTCGTGTGAGTCCCAGCTGGCTGATGATGTAACGAGGGATGTCCGTCTTGATGCCTTGGCCCTCTTTAGCATGTCCTTCTGCAGCCTCCAGAAGGTGGTAAAATTCCTCTGGGTCAAATTCCTGAAGACACAGCAACATACATTAACATATACTGCTATGACCAGTGTTGAAGGTGGCAGAAATCATGTGTGCAGTTTGAAGGTTTGATGAATAGTGCAATTATCGCAATATGTCTGGAGGTCAAAACTTCCCACTCTGACAATGAGGGACAGCATATTTATTGTGTGACAGTGAACACAAAACAGTTTTGTTTTTTCCCCCACTGACTTGTTTACATTCTACATGCTGACAAGGAAGCGTCTTCACACCAGAACCTCATTCCTCAAAAGGGCTTCAGTTCTCTCTCACTGATCAGATTTAAAAATATATAAGTATTTAATTTCTCTAAAAATGCACCAATGCACACAAACACTTGCATATTTACACATCAAGTAGACAAATTAAAATGGAATAACTTATTTGGAGTCATTTGCCATCTGTCAAATGTAAAGTCTAATATTCACTCTCCTTAGACTCTCGGTAACTTCTCCTTGGGGAAATATCTGCCTCTTTAGCTGCTAAATGCGCCACTATTTGTCCATCTGCCATTAGGTGCTGAGTTCAGTGCCTTTGTGGAGCTTTTTACTTAAAAACAGCTGCCTGCTGCAGCTGGAAAAAAGTTCAGAAAGCAGTGACAATGAAGTTACAGGCGGGAGAGTTAAAGTTAAGCCAAAATGAGTTGCAAAGTCTGTTTACAATTCTCTGGAGGTGCATCACCAAATTCCCTTCAATCTGACAGCGTTAGCATAAAAATATTAGTATTATAGATACTTGTACCTGTGTAAATATGAGAGAGACCTGGTCAAAATAGCAAAACCATGAAGATGTAGGTAGCTTATGTTCAGACTGTGGCATGTTTGAGTTGCTGACTTCAGGATAATCTGAATTAAGATTAAATGGGGCAGAAACCAGATGTGGCAGCACACCTAATTTGAAATCACCCAACCTGAACAGGTGCTCATTATGTGTTGTCATTATGTGTTTTAATGTTACAGTGAGTAAATTACAATGCAGGACATTTAATAATTTCTATTAAAAAAAAAAAAAAAAAAATCATACTTTAAAAAACGGCAATCATTAGCAAGTTTTACTTTGGACAGGTAAGACAAATAGTTACATGACTTAAAAAGCTGCTGTATAGAGATAAGAAACGTACCAGACATTCCAGTAGTCGAGCAGGTCGGGCTATCACTATAAGGATCTTCTTTACCAGCTCTCTGATGAAGTTTACCTCCTCGCTCTCTGACCGCTCTGTGGACTACACAGCAACCAAGCAGTGAAAACACAGGAAGACATATAGAGAAATAAATTACAACGATCATTTCAGTCAAAATCAGGAATTCTAAAAAGGTAGAATTGACATCCTTTATCCAGCTGGTGCCTTTCATTTATTACATTTAAATTCTGGGTTAACATCTGTTTTCTAAATGCCCTGTGATCTTTAAAAAAAAAAATAGAATCTAAAATGACAGGTAAAATGTATCAAGCTTTTGTTGTTTTTTTTTTTTTTTAAAAGAGTGACACATGTAATCTCCCCTTGCTTGAATTAGGTAATACAGCCACAGCTTGAGAAATGGGTCAACATTTGTCTTTTATGTGCCGCAAACCATATGTGAAACTGCACTGGAACAATGCTCTGACACTTTTTTCCCCTAAAAATGAGGAGATTTGCATAATCTGGTTGAAATGAATATACATTTTTAAGCACAAGAAGATTACATCATTTCTAAAGCGTATGTATGAAAAGGCAGCAAAACATCCTTACATTTTTTTGGACCAGCTAAAAAGGTAACAATATTACAACAAAATAACTTCTAACTTATTGGAAGCCATTATTTATGTGTTTGTATACCTTATTCATCACTATTAATGCTGCAGTCCATTAGTGTTTGGGTCTAAAGTTGGGTTGCAACGAATATGTTTTACAAAAGTGGCTGAATTAGGTGGTTGGCTTGCAGTCTATGAAAGAATTTTCATTTGACTGATAATAAGATACTCAGCCAATATGAACGCGACCCTTTAGAAGAGAGTTTTACGCTGTTTGTGTAAATAAATGAGCTACAACATATATACTTTATGAACTATACATATTGTCATCATGTCTAAAGTCTAACATTTTGTCATGTGGCCAGTTATAGTTAACTATGTAAACTGAGGTTATATAACCTTAGAAACAAGCAACGTCTTAACTGTGCACGTGCCTCAAAGGTGTCCTCAAGTATTTCAATAAACAATAATAATACCTTTAATTTATAATGCACTTTACATATAAAATCTCAAAGTGCTACAATACAACAATAAACAGCACTATACCTTTGCAACAGGAGCATTTTTCATTCAGATGGCCAGCTAAGCCGATTAGGACTGCAGAAACACCTACAGAAGACCTTCTTGGTTGATATATATTTCCCTAAAATAAGATGCTTAGTACTGAGACTTAAATGCAGTAGTGACACTCAGAGACACATTCTGGGGTGAGATCCTCCTGCTGTAAAGCAACCCATTATTAACACGGTTTCATGCAATTTCCTTGCAGAAAACTGACACTTATTGGTGAACTGTCTTCCAAAAACATCTCTATGATTACTGAAGACACCACCCACCTCCAGAACGAGTCTCTCCAGTTTGTCAGTGAGCTCACAGAAGTAGCTGGAGGTGATGAGTCCTAACCGGCTCTTTTCCAGACAGTCACGGGCCAGTTCAATTATCTGGTGGTGGGCAAAGCCGAGCACACCATCTGCCAAAGGGAGGACGGTCTCCGGAGAGCTGCTACGGATGATCTCCTGAATCCTTTCCTCCATCTGAGCTGTGGCCTGCAGTGAGAAGAGACAAAGCAAGTTTGGCAATGTGAAAGATAATTATTGGCCAGACACAGTTGCAGCAAACCCACTGCTGGTCCTTACCTTAGGAAACCGCTCCTTGTAGACGTGATTCATCATGATAATCTCATGGTCATAACACGAAGGAGATCTTCCAGGGCTGAAAAATGAATTAAACTCAGTAGGTGAGTGGCAGAAACACTTTTCACTGGTTTTTACTGTGTGAAAATATTGGTAGAAATGAATACCTGAGACTGCGTGAGCGGGGTCGCATGACTGTCGCTCTGCGGCATTCATCCCCAGAGATGCTCTCAGTGCAGAAGTGCTTGGAGAGGAAGTGCAGTTCATCAGGCGTAGGCTGGAAGGGCAGCTGGTGCAGTTTCTCCTGTGATGAACAGGATGACTGGAAATGAAACAAATATATATTCAACATGAAAAGAAAAAGAAAGGTGATGCCAATTTTTTTTTCCTACGTGGATGGAAAAAAAAAAAATTCCAAGCTACCCGAAAATTGTTGCTGTTGGTTTTTGTTTTTCTTGGAAAGAGCTAAATGAGGACATAAACACCACTTTCATGTCTGTGTGTTAAATATGAGACTGCTAGTGGGAGACTCTTAGCTTAGCTTAGCATAACAAAGACTGGAAGCAATGGGAGAGAGCTAGCTTGGCCACGTTTAAAGGTTAAAAAAGGAAAATCACAAAATGTTCTTTTATACATTGTTTTTTGTAAAGACTAAAGATATAATGTATTAACCCTCTGAACACCAAGCAGTTTCAGGCCAGTTTTAACCGTTCTTACATTATTACTCACTAGTCCCACACCTCCATGAAAACAATACAACCTTGGTTAGAACTACAGAGAACCTAAAAATATCTTTTGTGCAGTATGAAAAAGTTATAATGCCGTAAACAACAAAAAAGGAAACACAAAGTTGAATTTCTATTATTATTTGTAAAGAAACTAAATAAAAACTGGTATCAACATGTACATTTTTTCAAGTGTGTTACCAATATTAGAAAACAAATGGTGGCTCTATTTACTACAGATAGCTAATTATATTTAAGGTAATGTTTAATTTGTTTTCATACTTTGCCTCCTATCTGCTTTGTGTAAACACAGCCTCTACTTAAGTGAAAAAACTCCTTCATTTTGTCATAAGATTGTTGGTCACAGCTGAGTCTCTGATGGCTTCATGATTGCACCAATGAAAGCAGAAAAATTATTTATTTTTTTACAGACTCTGGTTCATGCAAATGCTTTATTTTGGGATAATTCTTAAATGAGACATGCAGATGGAAGTGATTTTGATGGAAAATCATGACTTTACACTGAGATTTGGTTAAGTTTCTCTAAACAATCACATGTTGCTCACTTATCATCTGAAGGTATGAAGTTCATTGATAGTTTTTGTCTTTACAGTTTCTAGGTTCTATGAATGGTGTAATTTTGACATTTTTTTCAAATACAACACCCCTTTCAAATCTGCTGGCAGGTTTTGGGGTTCAGGTTTTGTTAACTTTGGACAAAGCCAAGCTACCTGTTTCCCTCTGCCAATCAGCTGCTTACTCTAGTTTTAATATAGCAAATAAATATGGCAGTCGTATCAAACCTTTCATCTAATTCTTGGGAAAAAAATCAAGTGCGTATGTTTCCCAAATTATCATGTAATAATCATGTGTAATGTGGACTCTCAGTAAC
Source organism: Amphiprion ocellaris (assembly GCF_022539595.1). Classification (NCBI taxonomy): domain Eukaryota; kingdom Metazoa; phylum Chordata; class Actinopteri; family Pomacentridae; genus Amphiprion; species Amphiprion ocellaris. Next base: position 17,719,464 of record NC_072782.1, on the reverse strand, counting down.
ACATAAAAGAGTGACAGATGTAACAAATAGCAACAAAAAAATTTAAATAATAACTATGCAAAAAGGGGCTGCACAGTGGCGTAGTGGTTAGCACTTTCGCCTTGCAGCAAGAAGGTCCCTGGTTCGCGTCCCGGCTTTCCCGGGATCTTTCTGCATGGAGTTTGCATGTTCTCCCTGTGCATGCGTGGGTTTTCTCCGGGTACTCCGGCTTCCTCCCACAGTCCAAAAATATGCTGAGGTTAATTGATTATTCTAAATTGCCCGTAGGTGTGAATGTGAGAGTGATTGTTTGTCTTTGTATGTGGCCCTGTGACAGACTGGCGACCTGTCTAGGGTGTCCCCTGCCTTCACCCGAGTCAGCTGGGATAGGCTCCAGTCCCCCCCCCGCGACCCTAGTGAGGATTAAGCGGTGTATAGATAATGGATGGATGGATGGAACTATGCAAAATAGCTGAACACAAACTTTTTTAACAAAATAATATTTGCATTAGAATTGCAGGGTATTAAACAGATCTAATAGAGTCTGACCTTTACCAGACACAGAAAACTGTTATTGTTCCTAATATTACTTGACTCTTGAGGTTTCACAAGGATATGCTTCCTTCAATAGATGGCGTGAATAGCAGGAAATGCTCTAGATGACCAAACATCACACAAAACAAAAATATAACATTACTGTAGGTTATTTACAAGCACACATTGTAATTCCTGTAAATGTGTGTTACTGTGTGAACATGTATTGTACAAAATGTGCTAGCTCTGACTGCTTCCTATAAATGGTAATGCTGATATACAGTTGCAAAAAGAGGAAGCAGACAGTCAGAAAGAGAGAAAAGAGGGAATGTCTGTGTTTGTTGGTGCGCCTGGTTGTCCAAGTCATGTTTACTCTGAACAAATCTTTTCCCCCTCATACAGAGTTTGTTCACAAACACTCTCCATATGCAGCCTTAGTGTGTAGTCGCTACAGTGAGCACATGTAAACACACTGGCGAACAGAGCCACCACGACAAACAGTGAAGTCCAAATTAAGGCCATAATTTGTTATTCATAGTGACTTGCACAGATTGTTATCCACATTTTCATTGTCACAAATTTGCCTGCAATTAGCACTGGATGATGAATTATTTTTACAGTGATGTCCTAGTTTAACCCTCTGAACCCCAAGTAGCTTTTTTTTTTAAACTACTCTGAACTCATTTTTCACTGCAATATCAAGCCCTGACCAATTTTTTTTATATTTCCTGCTTTCACTTTCATCTTGTGGTACATTCCTGCTAACTTGCAAATCTTTGCCTAAAAGTAAGCCTAAAAATGAATCACTTCTTTACTTGAATTTATTGCATCTCTTAGAGGCTAAATATAAATAAAATTTTACCCCAAATGCCTCCCTAGCTGAACATCTGCTTATTGACAAACTCTACAATTTACTGATGTTCCCTAAACACTTCACGTTGCAGGCAAGCTGGCTATTTGGCTGTGCACCGAGAAGCCTCTAGTTTCCACTAAGTTAAAGCTCAGACAGGTGTGTGACCAAGAATTATTATGAAAATGGTGAAATTATACATTTTAATTTCATATTTACCAAAGTTGAAATATACAATACATTGTAATTATAATATTACAGTCACCATATTAATGTAATTGTGGGAAGCCAAAGTTGCAATCAGGATTAATCTTTGATTAATTGTGCAGTCTTATTAAAATTGTAACTAATGTAATATCTCTGGTATCACATAGCACATATGTTTTTTTTTTCCCATAGTACACTATGATTGTTTCTGTTCCTGTAGCTGTAGGTTCAATTTTAAGGTCCTGATATCTGTGATTCAGTTTCGGCATGATCATGTTGGCATGTTGCCAGACGGTGTGAGAGCATGATGCTTACTGAGACGGTGGAGCTTGGTGTGTTGGTTCCATATCCAGAGGAGGGAAGAGACGCCAACGACCAACGGCGACCATCAGTCCTGTAACACAACAGCAAAGATAAACACATGCACTCCATCACAGACTCAACAGATCATCAATTATTAAAAAACACCAGTCAGAATACTAGTGAAGTTCTTACTGCAACATGCTCATTTTCCATGCTTTCATTTAAAACGTGAGATAACTGCTTAAGTCCTAATGATCTCATGGTTGTAGATGAATGGTTACCTTTCTCCGGCATTGTTTAAAATGAATCCAATTAGTAAATTTACACTACACAGAAAAGCAGAAACTAAAGAAACAACAAAACAGATGAATGTGGAACTAAAACTATATGCCAGAATGATGTAAAAGAAAACTTGAGAAGACAAACTAATGAAGTGGGTGTGACTATAAAGTGTAGTTCTGACAAATGTAATGGCTAATGAATATTTAAGGGCTAACAGAAGCCTAACATGAAGTTACCTGTCTGCTCTGTGGCAATGACTGTGGATTATAGTAAAAAAAAATACAGAATTACATGATATCATGTTGAGAAATGGTATAAAATAAATATGTCACTGATGCTTTTAGCAAGCTGTATGTTTACACGTGTGCTGGCATAAAAAATATTCATGTAATTATTGACAGAGTTGTAACAACTCAGTGTTCATGTTTTAAACAATCTGGCTTCCTTTGATCTTTACTGACTGATTTACTAAGCTGAGAAAATTAAGTATCGTCAGGTTACCTTCGTGCAAAGGAGAAATGAGCGGAGGCACTCGGAGAGAAATTTCTAGGACTGTCCTGTGGGCTTGTTCCTGTAAGAAAAACACAGAAAATGTGATAAAACCAATTAAAAAGAGGAAAACAAACAGAGTGTTGGCAAATATTCATTCTAAATAGTTTGGTTGGTGATCTCTGTAAAAGTCACTTAGAGCAACCGATCAAAAGATGCAAAACTTGAGACAATTTGTCTATCAACTGATTAATCAATTAAGTAAACACTAAAGCCAATACCAACACACAAAACATCATAGTTACAGTTCAATTTCTAGCATAATTTTTCAAAATACACTCATACAACTGAAATAATAAACTTTTACTGTGATCCAACACAAAGGTTTCGGTCATGTTCCAAAATATTGTTTGTTTGGAAATTTTGGGAGACGCTGTTCAAGATAGTTTCTGAGGAAACAGATTCAAGTGTCACCATTTTCTCACAAATCCATCTTTGGATGATCCCCAAAAGATAACATCACTACAAATGTCCAAACCAGTTGTATGCAGAAGAACTTTCCTGCTGTGGAAATCCTTTCAACCTCTGTCCTTTAAATCCTGAATACATGCTGATGTGTCTTTGTCAAAACTGGAGAGAATGGAGGTTTCTCTGACAGATTCTTTTCCTACTGGAAACCATTAATCAGTTATTTTGAGTCGCTGCCTGCTAGTGAATTATCACTGCAGAGTATGTTCTGGGTGTGTCTGCGATGTATGAGTGCTGTGATGCCTGTTTGAACCCAGTCACATTAGGAGATGTGGGTGTCATTTGCATGTTCCCATGTGTATGTACCTCATTTGCTACCTAAATATAAGTTATAAGATTAAAACTCTCAATAAAACTGCTGCAACAACCTAAATATAGGTTATAAGATTAAAACTCTCAATAAAACTGCTGCAACAACCTTGATACTATCAGTAAATGACTTTGCTCATGATTTATAATTTAGTATTTATATTATAAATTTTCCATTGCTGTGACATTATTGTAATTGGTGCTTGTCTTCATTACACTTCCTTCATTTTTACCCCAAATGTCATTGTTATTTTGTTAATTTATAATCTTTGCTATCTATAGTGCAATACTATCATTTTAATCAGTGTCAGAAGGGACTCTGTGATGCAGGGATGAGAATGACAAATGGAAAAAAACTCGGAAAATGTCTGCCGAATGCGCGTTGCAATGCGCGTTGCCGAAAGATGTCGGCGGCGGGATGACCATCACGGCGGGCGGCCATCACAAGCCTCGGCTCGCGACGCGTCGGCCGGCCGGCCGCTTGCCTACCCCCCTACAATTTTCTCAACGGATTTACACGATTCACAAAAACTATACTTTCGGCGGAAAAAAACTCGGAATTCCGCGGATCCGCGGAAAATTCTCATCCCTGGTGATGAGGTTTAAGCAGGTGGTTAAAGAGGTTCTGGGTTGGGAAACAGCAACATAATAAAAGCTCGAAATGCCATGTGTGTTTTTTCTGCTTTTGAGTACATCACACTGCTTCATTTTAGAGCTGCAACAAATAATCTATTAGCTGTAAGCGATTAAATTAATTGCCAACTATTTTGACAATTGGCTGATCAGTTGAAGTAATTTTTAGAAAGGAAAATCTGAATTCACAGATTCCAGGTTCCTTAATGTGAATATTTCTGGTTTATTTTCTCCTCCATAACAGTAAACTGAATATATTTGGGTTCGGGGGGGAAACAAAACATTTGAGGACATCATGTTAAACTTTAGAAAACACTGATGGACTTTTTTTAAACCATCTTCTGGCATTTAATTGGCCAAACAACTAACCAATCAATAAAGAAATTCATTGCTAGTTGCAGCGCTATTTTACTTTGGTCAATAAAATAGTGAAAATACAGTAGTTTTCTACCACAACAGACATTGAATTTGTATAGATGACAGTTTTACATCATCCAGCTATTAATGGAATAAGGCATCTTAGCTTAACCCCTAACCATCTACCACTTTTTACAGAATTTTTGCCTATTTGGCATACCCAAATGAAAAAGTATCCATAAATTCAACAGCAGTTATTTAAGTAACAGAGTATTTATTGTTGAAAAGCTAACTGATATAATTACATGTATATGTTCATATAGACATAACATTTGTATCTTTGTGCACAATGTAAAGCTGCTTTGAATTAGTCTGAACTGGTTACCAGCGACTTGGTGGTTGTTAAGAGGTGAAAGTGTCTCACCATGATGGTGATAATCATAAGTACACGTACAGTAGGTGGCTTCTTGATTTTCACACCTCATGCAGAAACGTGTCAGCATGTCAAACATATGATGCCTGATGGAAGCGTTCGGTGCAGTTTAATACTCTGTTCTCGCTGATCCTAAACGGTTGAACTTCTGAGAGATGGTGGTTTGCTTTGTAAATGTGATAGTTGTGAAGCTAGAAAAGCCTGACAGGCACAGAAATCATCAAAACCACCTTGATGTTGCTATAAAAATTCAAGCGAGCAAAAAATGCTGATGCTAAAATGTAGATCAACTTTGGGAATTTACAGTAAAAATCCATGAAAAGTTTCTGTACACTTCAACAGACACAAGTGTGAGGTTTCAGAAGCAAAAATGCACAAGCCATAGAGACAAACCCTCACAAAAGCTATGAACGTTAATATGATAACATGATGAGGGAAATAAAAAAGGTCGTATTCCAGCTGGAACTAAATCAAAGTACAGATCAGCTGATGATTAACCAGTTGTGAAAGTACAAGGAGTTGTCACAACATTAGAGATGTTTTAAGGGCATTTAAAAAGCTCAGCAGAACCTGTTCCTGTGCTTGCAGTAGGACTGGAGATGGAGGAAGGAACAAGAACATTTAAAGATGTTTTTGAGGATATTGAACTCAACCCTTGCCTGTATTGGTAGCCAGTGAAAAAAACATCTGACACGTTATATGATCAAATTACTCTTATCTGTTTTAGAGTCCAAATGGTCCAAATGAAAACCTCTTGTTGCCATCATGGGTAGGGAAGATAACAGGGCACCGCATTGGTTGATTGTGGATGTTGTAACAGCAGAAACATGGATTTCAGCATCCGAATTAGTTACACTAAATAAACCCCTTAAAGAAGCAAGTGAATTAATTTATTATTTACAAAAAAATAAACAAACAATGAAGGCAAAATAGTGTTTTATAGACTAATATTTAGAAATTCACCAGTTGTCCATCTGGCTGATTATTAGATCTGATAACATTTTTCTTAATTATCTGTTAAATTTTTTTTCTTTTAACCAATTTCTGATTTTAAAAAAAAATTCAAAATGGGCTATTCTGGCTCTGTTGCCTCTTTCTGTCTGTCATTTTGTGGTCTCCACCTCAGTTCCACCCACAGTAGTCTCTGATTGGTTACACACCATGAGTAATCTCTCTTTTAATCAAACATACCTAAAAAAGAAATAAGCAAAAAATTCAACAAAGTTTTGTGTTGGAGTTTGTGTTATTGTAAATTTGATTTTAAAAGAAAAATGCTATAAGCAGGTGTTGTGCGCCGGAGGTTTATTGTAATTCTGTTTACCTTTAGGTTGTCTGACTTTGTCATCCTATTCTGTAGCACATAATGGTCTTGCTGCAGCATACTATCATTCTACTACAGGGGAAAAAACACTGTCTAGTTTATATTTCTATAAACTAATCACAGTTGTTGTGGGCAGAACTAAGCAACAGATGTGGCTTCAGTGTTTCCTCAAAATATTGACTGCAGGAACTGTTTAGATGGAACATATGTAACGTCTGCAGAAAGGTGAGCAATGTAATAAAAATGGATAATCCTCCAGCAAAAACTAGCAGGGCTGCCATACTGCATGATACAAGTCCTCTGTGAAACTTTTTAATGTGGTAGGTTATTGCTCGGAGATTGTTGTTGTTGTTTGAAAAAGGTAACACACAGATAGAGGAAGAAGGGGAGAAAGTGAGCGAACAGCAACCAACAAGTTTAAACCAGTAGCCTACAGCCTGAAGGAGAGATCTTGCATACACTTATGGTTTCTAACCTCTCTTGCACAAGCTTTCAGTTTTATACTTTGGATGTATTTAAGTGTCTTTACACACATATATTTCTTTGTGTCTACTTTTTCGGTGTGAGAATAAATATAGTACCTTTTGACCTACATCTGTCACGTTTTTGTAACATTTTGGCCCACTGAACACTTTGTGGAAGGCACCAAGTAGAAGTTGTCTTTTCACACCCATAGTGGAAAAACAAACCTATGGTCCAACAGTTGTCAGACATAATTACATCCCTCACTGAGTATCTAATTAACCATAGGTTCTAATGCCATCACCTCCTGTGATGACAAAGTGGGCCTTTTCCATACTGAAGAACAATGACAGAGCCACTGAACCTTGTTAGTGATGAATGTCACCTATTTAATGGTGCTATAATCTTCATAACAGGCAGTTAAAGATGATAAACTCTTCCTGTGGGAGTGTACCTGAAGGAACTGCCTGTTATGAAAATTGTCTGAGAGGAACAACAGGAAATATGAGAAGAGAATTGAGAGGAAAAACATCAAATCTCTCCAGAAACCTGCCTAATTATTGCATGTCACCAGTGTATACATCAATGCATCCGGTTAAATGACTGCACTGAAAAGATGTTTTTCTTACCTTTGGAACCAATATTACGTCTGAGCCACAGCGTTAAGTCATCCCAGAGCTGAACACACTCATTAGCCACCACATTTTCTGAACCTGAATCCATCTTAAAGACTGGCCTCCTTTGCTAGGCTGAAAAAGAGACTAAACACTGCGAGTGGCGGCTCTGCTTTTGCTGACCAATGCCCGGAAATAAAACGCCCTGTGGTAAATGAAGCCTCCCCTCCCTCTGCTCCTGTGCATTTCCTCTCTGCAGGCCACCACTTCCTCACCCAAAACAATCACTGACTTTTAAGTTGTCACAGTACTATTAGATTCAAATCCACACTGCACAGAACTGACCAGACGGAGACAAGAAAAAAATCTACAAAACAAACTTAGTCATTACTTTTTAGTGCTTTGTGTCCTCTAACATGCATGTCATGTTACTGTCAGTCAACAATATTCAGTGTACATGTGTATTTCCATCCGTCTGATCATATCATTATTGTATGGAGATGTCAGACAACTGCTGCCATTTAAACACTGATATCTGCTGTTGCAAAGTTTGTACTTTGCATTTTTCTATGTTGTCTTTCAAAAGAATTTTCTTTTTTTTCACTTTTTTTTGCATGACCCAATGGACTGAATTCCTATTGGAGAACATTATGAATTAATGGCTCCTCCTCTGTGCAGCCAGTGAATATGTTTGCAACACTGTGGCAATAAAACAGTGTTCACACATGAGCAGACACATGTACTGGACAAACACTTACCTGTCAGGGATGAGAGAGGGGAGTGAGGTCGTGGTAAACCTGAAGACTGACCGCTTCCTATCAGGCTTTTTCTGTTGCTCGTTCTGCAGCTGTGAAATCACAGAGGTACAGATTAGGCAGGAAAACAGACGAAACCGTAATATAGACAAATAAAACATAAAGATCAAAATAAAACAATAGGACAACACAAAAGAAAGACTTTTTAGAAAGATTTAGAAGTTACAGAGCTGAGGGACTCTTCAGATTTCAGTCTTGAGCCAGAGATATTCAGCCTTGCCTGAACATCTGAGGTAGTGTCCTACACAGGACGATTTCCTTAATCCCACATTTGCAATATGTCTTTCAACTCCAGCCTGCACATCAAAATAGTTTCATTGATTTAGTCTTTTCCCCTCCCACGGGGAAATCATATTACTTTATTGCGTAGTATTAACAAAGAGGTGCATATACATTTTTTAGTGTCCACAAGTGCTACAAATACTGTAAAAAAAAAAAAAAAAAAATGGTGGTTCTACAGTCAAAGGGAGGACAGCAGAATTTTTCTGTTTTTTACAGAATCTGATTAAAGCAATGTTTAAAAAGAGACATGTAGGAAAATGTGGTTTTGATGGAAAATCCCAATTTTAAGTTTTAATTTGGTTAAATTTCCCACCCAAACAGCATGCCAGGTCTGTGCAAAATATATAGTCAAAGAAATTCAGCTTTTGTTGTTTATTTTCTTCGGCTTTATGGACTGTGTCCTACTGGGCTAAAGACATTTTGAGTGCTCTCTACTTCTAGCCATGGTTGTGCAGTTTTCATATACATGAAGAGTTTTATATTGCAGTGACAAATAAGCACACAGTGAGTAAAAATGTGATAGGAGCAGAAAACTACCGCTTGACACTGCTTGGGGTTAAGAGGGTTTCTTTGCTTTCAAAAAATCTATTGAGAGAATTTATGTCAGCACTGCCTAAATCATTTATGGTTATCCTTTCAGTTTAGCAAGACTTTATTTCTCTGTAAACTTTACATTGTGAATTTAACATTATTGTGGATGAAATGTCAAATCTGAAAGTGTGAGAACAATACCAAGTATCTGCAGAGAGGAAAGCTCTGCCTTTTTCAAATTTTTATTTATTCCTACAAAGCAAAGAGAGCAACTGCTTCCCCAATTCAGTTACGCTCATTACACACGCTGGATTATAAGTATTTCTGACATAATGCTCTATTACAATGGCAAAACACGCCCTTAAGATAATGTACTCCCCCTGATACAGAAGAAGACTACAGTCAACAGTGAATGATGGCGCATGCTATGCCATCAACACAAGAGGCAGAACATCTTGGTTCAGACTCCATAATGCTTTTACATTGTTGGTCATGTTAATACAGACCTGTGACTTACATGGAGCCACACTGATCAACAACATGTGACTCATAAATAGAGCCCAGTTTTTAACCTTGAGAGAGAAAGGAAACATTTCAGTATAAAAGCAACTTCAGTGTTTAATGTCCCACTTCATGCTGGTTTTAAAATTTCAAACTAGAGGCTGTCAGTGGAAACACATAATGCCAGAAGAACATGAATTCACTTCAAGGTCAGAGACTCAATGACATCCTGTTACATAACTCCCTTAGAGATCTGAACCATTTCCAGCTGAATTTTTAAGCCGTTATTCAATAATCGTTTTCACCCTAATAATGACACAAACATATTTATCCTCTAGTTTTCTCTTTAGTGTTTGAATATTGAAGCAAAAAATAAATAAAGATGTTTTATTTAGAGCAGATACACAGAACTACATGGCTAAAGGATAAAGTCCTGCAGTGACAGATGCACAACAACCATTCACGTAAGGAGACACTGTCAGTTAGTCACAGGTGCAGCTGCCTGTCTGTGTTGCAGCACAGTGATCAGATTCACATGGGCTTCTGCAATGATGCGGAAATGCACGAGTGGGCTGCCTTCATCTGTTTCTCAACACTGCTGCAGAACAGCTCCAACAGGTGCCACTGCAGAGCCCTCAGAGCCTCAATGTCACATCAGCTATAGTGAAAAGCTATGCAACTTTTCACCACAGTTGATAATGATTTGCAGTAAGGTCTCGACACTGTACTCTCAGAAGACTAGATTTATTAAAGGCTTATGCAAAAACAAATAATAATACTGGATCTTAGAGATTCCCATTTTTATTGCCTGCAAGCATTCACTTCATCGGACAACTCAAAACTGAGCATGCAGAGCTTAAAAATACAGAGCAATACAGCACTGTATATTGGATACATCGGAGCTTTCACAAAAGTCAGAGTTTTCTAGATCTAACTGTGACTTGGATGTTGAAGTGAACGTTTGTTGGAACTCAGTCATAAATATGACACTTCAGTATGAGTTGAAAGCAACATACGACCTTGGATTAGTACAGCTTAAGGTTGTATTACTAGTTAATCAAGACTGAGGTTTTTGGAAAACTGAGCCGTTTAGGATCATCCATGTGCCTGATTCTGATACACAAGTTAGCATCATTACATGAATGACATTGTCAACTACATTATTTAGTAGCCATTAAATTACTTAATTTTTGTAGCAGTAGTACAGTAGTAGTAGTAGTGCCTACCTCAATACTGCTTAAGTAGCTGAGCCGATATTTGGAAAGAGAATATTTTTAGTGACACCGTTTCCAATACTTTGTGCATTGAATGTTAGCTACACTACTATACTTAAGTTATATATTGTTCATGCTGTACATGCTGATTTTTTTGAAGCTCAGAAAACAGGAACTTTGTCTGAAAAACATTCTCTAAACTATTACATACACTATACTGTATTAAACTATTTAAAACTACTAAAGAAACCATTTTTGTCTACCTGATGTGTAATTAAGAGTCTCATTCCATTAAAAAACTCAACATCAAGTGTTGAAGAGGCCTACAAGTGACATTTTGCTCATGTTAATTTTAATTACCTGCAATTAGGGATGCAGCGATTGTGGAAATCTGGACTGATACTGCTTTTTAAAATAATAATTTGGCCAATAGCAGATGCCAATACCTCTGTGTGTCTATTTATTTGGTTTATGTTGCTATTTATTTCCCCATTCAAGTCAGGGAAACAGCAAAATTTTATTTATAAAAAGTTTTTTGGCCTTGAATTATACTATCTGCACAAATGCAGTCACACAAATTCATGAAATAACCTTTAATGTAACCTTTTATAAACATGATAGAGATTCTTTTTGCACGAAATATGCAAATATTCAAGTAATAAACATGACATTTAGCCAGCACAAAATGGATGTAACACAACAGATAAATATCAGCCACGGCCACTGGTGTCATATTTGCCCTGTAGCAGCCAACAAGGCAAACATCTGATGTACTGGTTCATGTCTACCTATAGTTTCCCACAAATCTGATGACTCAGGCCTTGTTCACACGTAGCAGGGTTTTTGTAAAACCGAATATCCTGCCCCCTCCGTCTAGAAAAAAACTTACGTACACACCACCTCGTTTTTAGAAAAAAACTTCATCCACACCTAACCGCATAAGTGCGTTTTTAAGCACATTCATAAGCATGCCAGACCTTTAGGTGGCAGTAGTTCCCCAAATCCTAGCAAGGTGGTGGAGAATAACCGTCCTTAACGTCGTCCTTCGCCTGTGTTGTTGAATGTGGAGCAGTATCTGGGCTTGTAAAAACAAGCAAATAAAAAGTGCCTGTACAAGAAACAGCGCCCAAAACCTTGTGAGAGCATCCATACTGTTACCGAATGTAAACACAGGTCGCATATGTGACGTAAGAACATATTTTGTCACAGGCGGTGACGTTTCGAAACGCAAAACCCCGGTTACTGATGTCCACATGCAGACGCATAAAACAGAGAATTCGTAAATCTTCACTTTAGTCGGAGTTTTTAAAAAGAATCGTTTTTGGTGACGTAAATCTGCGTTTTCGTGTGGATGATAGGCCGAATCGTAGAAAAATATCTTCGTTTTGTGAGATACCTGGCTACGTGTGGACAAGGCCTCAGTTTAACCATAACACCTAAAATAAATGCGGACACAGAAGGAAGCTTTGTTCCAGGTAAATGCTGAGCAATTATCCATTTACTAATGTCTAATATGATAATGAACAGATGATGAAGAAGTGCACAAGGACCAAATATTAAACAATTAGTGATTACAACACTTCAACATTCTCATTCTTATTAACTCCCTGAAGGCCAAGAAGTTTCTGGTTGTTTTTTTTTTTGTTGCTCCTGTCACATTTTTACTCACGATGGATTCATTTTTTTTTTACTGCAATACAAAGTCCTGCACCTCTATGGAAACAGCACAACCATGACTACAAGGAGACCGAACTCTTGCGTGCATTTTGACACAACCAAAATAGAAAAAAACTGAAATCGGTATGTACAACATTTTTCCATGTCCCCACAGGTGTTACCAACACTGGAAAAGTGGTCTACATACAATAGATGTTTTACAACTTATATTTTTTATTTGTTTCCATACCTTCACCCTTTCTGCCCTGTATAAACACAGCCTGCAGTTAAGCCAAGTTCAGAGAAAAGTCCCTAATTATTTTTTGTCAGAAATTGGTTAAGGCAAATGCTACATTTTTGCCATTTTTTAAACAAATGGTGCATAATAAAATCATTTTGATTAAATATTTAGACTTAGGCTCCTGTTATTTGGATGTTGCCAATTAAGATGAGGTACATGTGAGTAATTTCTGCATTTCAAGCTAAATATGACATGACGTGCAAAAAACAGATCTGACTTGCAGGCTACTGATCTTCCACTGTGGAAGTTGTACATTTATTTGAATCAATAATCTAGTGTAGAAGCACAGCAGTAAAAGACACAAAATATGTCCTCAATTTAGTGTATTTCTCACAGAAAAGAAAAAGAATTTTGCATCTAAAATTCACATACCTGTACCAGAGGGTAAACCAAAGTCAAGTATAATAAAATATGACAACTTCCAAGGCCCTGAGGCCAACCATCACCTTCACCTGTTGAAGCACCTGCTTAGACAACACACCAGTGTAGAATCATAAGCTGCCTGTAGTTCCCTGCAATTTGACTTCTGCCCCCAAAATCCAAATTTATCTCCTGAAATCAGAAGGGAATCCTGTTTTGTCAGAAATCCCAGTCATTCTTGTTTACTCAAGTGGCTTCTAGGGCTAACCCTGCAATCAGGAGTGTGGACACATGCTATGAATCATTTATCATGATGGGGAGGGAGTGAATAATATCTAGTACACAGGTGCTCAGTCAAAGAGGATCAGATTTAACGAGATCTATTTATACCCTCTCACTGTGGATTAGGCCAAGAGAATGCCACACTGCTGCCCAATCAACCCTCTTGTTGCCTCACTCCCCATCCCAGTGTTTTGTATCATCACGACCCCCACTGCAGAGTCGAGTGCCTCTCATGAGATATTTAAATGGCCTCAAACCTAAAACCTCACCAGCAGGTTTAAAAGGCAAACTATCTTTAAAAGTTGCCAAATTTATACCATTTATAAGCCAGAAACTGTAAAAGTCAGTGACAGGCTTTTCAGTTGAGACACACAACCTAATCTAAGCTTAAAACCATGATATTTCATCAAGATCCCTTTACTCTACCTGTCTTTGTTCACTAAGTTGCTAAAAATAAACTGTTTTCAGTAACCAGACATGATTAAAAAAAAAAAAAAAAAAAAAAAAGCAAGCAAAAAAACTGGCACTTGCTGCAACCAAGAAGCCATTTGTGGTCCAACGGTTGCATGGTAAAAATTCTGGGATTCTATGGCTAAAAATACTGGCTGTGTTTATACAGAGTAAAGAGGGAAAAGCATGGAAATCAATTAAAAATGTAAGTATCAAAATATCTATGTTGTGTAGAGTCACCATTGCTTTCACAGTATTGGTAACATCTATGATGGACATCTAGATTCCTGGATTTTCAAATTTTGCAAAGTAAAAAAATGTAAGAAATTGAATTTTTTTAATTTCGTTTTTAGGATTTCTGAGATTATAATCATTTTGAATACTCTCTACTTCTGTGTGCTGCTTCCACAGAGTTGCAACTGCAGTAAAACATGATCCCACAGTGAGTAAAACTGTGAGAGTAACAAAAAAAAAAAAACGGCCCACAAGTGCTTGGAAAGTTCAGACAGTTAAAGTGAACGCTTCAGGTTTACTACACAAAAACACTGCCACAGGTTATGATGCATGCAGGATGTCTTCTTCAGGTGATGCTAAGCTGAGCTTTGGTAGCAGCACCTCTGCGGCCACAGCGAGGGCAGAAAAATCATGTTGGTAGAGAGAAGCTTTAAAGGGAGGATAAAGGAGCCCTGGGCGAAGATGTTAAGGAGAAAGTAGGCCAGTGTTTGTGCTGTACTGCAGATGTGTGAGATTCCTGGAACGGATCCATATGAGGTTTAATAGTCTCGGTTGCATGCAAAAGCCTCAACCTCATCAAGCCATTGTTGTATTACACACAGGCACAGCTAGAAAATCTCTTTTTCATTGACTAAAAATACTTCCTGAAGGTGTTCATCAAAGTTAGCGATACTTTACATATCAGGGTTTGTTTTATTTTTACACAAGATTTATTTTACAGTAACCTACATTACTCTAATACAAAGTAATCTCAATCTGTCAAAAACAATTTCTAAGATTTCAGCTCGGTTACTTATTTGGGCTACAGGAAAAGACAAAAATAGATAAAACCCTTTGATTCACACGGTTCTGAATCCAGATGAATCTGAAATGTCTGATCCTGACCCGTGTCAACAAAAAGCCATGATTAATCTTTTTTCTTCTGCCAGTTTTGCTCCCTCGTCACAGCTGTCAGGTGAGCTGACAAAGCGCAATGACACATAAATTGCTGCTCTGCGCTGACAAACCCAAATTCAAAGTCAGACATATGACACACACTGGTCTATTAATAGTATTTAAAAACTTGCTGCTTGGGAAGAAAAGCATGGCACCTCAATTTTGTAGCCACTGAGGACAGCTGTTTTCTTTAAGCTACTGAGGATGTACAGTATTGGATAGAGACTTAGCTTCTACAAATCTCCTGTTCTGTGAGGATTTTATATTTCGACATACAGTACATGACAATTTAAGTTCATGCCAAATGGCAGTATTGTCAAATTGCAGCAGATTTTTATAAATTACAGTAGTTACTGTAATTTGTAAGAATACACAGATGTATCAGCTGCCCATATTTTGTTTAAAATAACATTTGTATTAATTGAAGTGAAACGAGCTGAAAATGTTGTGATGATACGTTGGACATGAGTTGTTATTCTAATAACATTAAGTAACATGAAATAAAAAATGTTCTACAAGTAAAACACATTAAAGGGGAACAGCAAATTCTATCGTTTATAGACTCACTGGTCATCTGTAATGAAACTTTCTATTTATTCTCAATATCTGTGCTAACTTTTAATCAATGATTTGCTAATATTTACAGCATTTCATCATTTTATTTTTAAAGACACAGCGGAAAAACATGGCTGTGATTTCTGAGACTGTTATTACAGCCCCAGTTTTCAATATCTACTAAATCTGACAGGGGTTTCCAAGTGAAAATATTTATGCACTGATGCAAGATGCCCAAAAACTGCCAGTATTTTGCGTTAAGCTGTTCCACACTATAAAATAGGTCACAACAGGGATTAAAAATGAATATGAGTATATGGACTTCACCAATTCTGTAGCACCATCATATACATGAAACTGGGATCAAGGGGCTTAGCTATAAACCAGTTTCTACACCCTCTAAATCTCATCAAGCAGCAAAACACTTCTAATTCGGTGACACTGGGAATGTTGTAAAAATCTAATGAAATATAAGGTATTAAATGAAATCACAACATTTTCTAGGAGCTATCGGAACACAATACAGTTTCTTAGTTTAGGAAATTACAACAACAAAAGTAAAAGAAATTCAGTATTTCCACTTTCCTACTGTTAATTAATAGGGATGGCACAGAGGAAAGCACACATCCTGTGTAAGGAACATAAGCCTGCCTCAACAACAAACACTCAACTACCATCTGACACACAAAGCAAATAATATACAATAGGCGAGAAGGGAACACCCAGCTTCTTATTCACGGTAGCCTCATAAATCAGCTCAGATGACTGAATGTAAACACAAGGAAAAACATCTGTGCTGTCACTCACGTGGACAGAAACTACAAGCTAAGTCACCTGTGTGGTCAGAATATAACCTTTTTTTTACTCTGCACAGACTAAATTCTGCATCTGACTTTAAGATAAGAAGACTGACATTGCATAAAAGAAAGTACAGAACCACTTCAAACTGTTTCAGACGATACCTTTTGGACCGGCGCAGACGAGCTCCACTGAAGAAATGTGGCATGTTAAAGTTGGACAGTACCGTCCATAGACTAGAATCTGACATTGTGTCCAAGTCATGCCAGAGCGGAAGATGTACGGGGGGCTTTTGAAGGCCTGAGGAGGAAAAGCGTCGGCTGTCAGGGTTCAGGAGGTTGCGACCCCCGGAGCAGTCCTGACAAGTGCTCTCCTTAGGTCCAAACTTCCTCTGCACAGGCACATCTGCAGCCAGCTGTGGCATAAACACACTGGCAGGGAGGACGCACTGTCCTCCTCTGTCCTCAAACAAAAAAGTAATCCGGGGAGAATCCTGAAAGGCACACAGAGTGTGTGATCCAGGTCAGGTGTTGACAGCCTCCACTGTTGCAGGGATATGACACCTAATACCAGCTGACTTTGTGTTTGCGCGTCTCTCTGCGACTGTGCTCTGTATCCCAAACACTCCCCCTGCTCCCTTCGCTCAACATGCTTCATATCATGTAACAGGCATCTACCACTTCACATCGTGTGAAGGGGGAGTTGTGAGACAGAGGGCTACTGCATCATCAGCAGATGCTGCTGTGCACTCGCTGCTTTCGCAAACTGGCACCCCTCCAGAAGTCCGGTGGGTCAGTGTATTAAGCAGGACCTATTTGAAATGGAAATGTTGTGCTTGTGCATGGATTCATCTGCCGCTGCATAAAATCTTCCCTTAGCTGTTCCCTGTATAGACAGTGCTGCCTCATTCATGTGATACAGCCCTCACCTTAACTGCACCACCTTTGATCCTTGGCTCACTTTCTGTTTAACACTGCAGGCAGATAAGCAGTTTAACACAAATGACTGCAGGGAAGACATGAAGCTACAAAGTGTCTTGCAAACGTGTAACATTCAAATTTGTGAAAATATTGATTAAGAAAAGAAAAAAATAGGTTACCTTTAGTTAAAACTAATTGGACATTTCAGCTAAGTTTCGGAATAGGAAACACTGTCAGTAAGATCAGTATTCATGACTTCACATGCCCACAGTTCTTTTTGTCAGTTCAGTGATGAATTTGACTTTGGAGTCCTACATGTATGTGTGAGAGCTTAGGGTCAGCTGACCACAGCAGCAGCAAGTATGCAGACAAATTCTGTGAAGTAACTGTCAGAGCAATGACCACAACAATATTCCAACCAGCTGAACATTAGGACCAAGGCACTGATTGCTTATGTTCAGTGACTGTTCTCCACAGATGAGTACAAAGTTCAGTCATGCAAACTGAAACTAGAGCCCCATAACTGTTAACTGCAAGTTAAAACAGACTCAATGCAAATCACATCAAAAGAGAGAATATCGGTCATGTGGCTTAAGGTCTAATGTAACATGAAGAGGACATGTCTCTTTTTGCTGCCACAGCTTCAACAGATTTGACACCTACAGGGGGCTCAACTGGTGCCAACGTGTCAAATGAAAGAAAACAAGCAGCATTTGATTTGAAAGCCAAATAATGGTTTGTTTTTCAATATATAACACTAAAAAGATAATGGCTTAATCTTCTTTAATGGGAATATTTGCTGGCTTTCTTAGTCTTCTGTGATAGTAAATTCAATATCTTAGAATTTTTGGCTGTTGATGCTAAACAAGCTGCATATAAATGAATGTCTGTTACATTCAAACCCTTGCCAAAAAAATTCACTGGGTCTGCAAGTAATGACTATTTCACAGTTAGCCAATCTGTTGATTATTTTCTCAAATAACAGATAAGTTGTTTGTTCTATACAATGTCAGAAAATGGTGAAAAATGTTGATCGGCGTTCAGGGGGGCAAAGATGATGTCCTAAAATATCTTCTTTTGTCCACAACCTAAAGATATTTAGTTTATTGTCATAAAAGAGTAAATATTAAACTTTTAGAAGTTGGAATTAGAAAAATTTTAAAAAGTAATTCAAGGTACTTAACCTTACCACTCAATTAAACGCAAAATAACAGCTGTAATCCACTGATTTAGACAAACCTTTTAAGTTGTAAGCATTATTTTAGTGGGTTGGGTCTAGGCCTGCGACTAACGATGAATCATCTGAGCACGATACGTCATCGGTGAGCGCGCAATGCCACAGAAATCACCGCCCGAGTGGAGTGCGGACAGACATCCACGCTGTATTATATATGCATATAATATTATGTACAATACAGCGCAGACATCCGCGCTGTATGGTGCATATATATGTAGTACGATGCAGCACGGATGTCTGTCCCTGTTCAGCAATCCGCTCAGACGGTGATTTCTGCGGCATTGCGCGCTCATTTGATGACGTATCGGTGCTCAGATGATTCATCGATTCATCGTTAGTTGTATCCTTAGTTGGGTCAATGTAATAACGTTGGTAATTGCATGTTTTGAAGTGCAGCAGTACGTGGCCCAAAAAACTATCTAGAAAGCATCCAAGACAAGTTTCTGATGTTGGGTTATATAAACTCAGTGTTTAGATGAAAAATTTGTCTTAGAAAGAAAGCCAAGACATACATCATAATCACATTGTTTGTGTAATAACTCTCACTGTCAGATGAGGAAAACAAAATTTCTGCACGACTGGTTTAAGATCAATTAATGTAAAAAAAAAAAAAAAAAAATCTGATATTTAATCAACAACAAAAAGCAAAAATGGTGAAAACTTGAATACAAGATTATTGCCAGTGAACAGCTGATTTTTCTCTTGATTCATTCTGCAAAAGGACAAAACTGTGACTAATGCCCATCTCATTATCTTAGCAAATGTGTCGCTTGTTGACCAATAGACTCAAACCTAATGATATGCATTTTAATTAATGTAGGACAAAGTTACAATTTCTCATTTTTGAGCAGTTCAAACCATCTGATTTTTAACATTTTTGCTCAAAAAATGAATGATGACATGAAAAGAGTTGCTGACTAATCTAATCTACCTGTACTGTGACCTTTGAAGCACAGATTTGGTGTTCTTGTTCTTAAGTTTTGGTCATTTCTTAAAAATAACTTCTTTTAATAAATATTTATCAAAACCAAAATAAAGTCAAAACATCCTAAAGACAGCTTAGATCCTCAGACTAATTAAGATTTAAGAAGAATTACTCACTTGAAGTGATCAATACAAGCTTTGTTGTCAATGAAAATCATTACTGTGCTTTGTCAGATTTTGCTTGGCCAGTCATAACACTAACAGCGAGCAGCAAAGAAGTGGTTCAAAGCCTGGCTGGGAGCTTCACTAAGGAAGTGCACAGTCAGACCTTAACCTGAGGACCGTCACAATAGTGCAGATGAGTCTAATCCCTTTCCAAGTGCACTGCCTGGAAACAATTCAAAAACCCAGGAAAAGAGACAGAGAGCAAAATTGACAAACGAAGAATGCCAGCAAGACTGGCACATAACCGCTGGTTCTACTTTCTTCTGTGATAAAGTGTTATCACAAGTAATTTTTGTCCGTGTAAAGCCTGCGCTTGCGTGTGCATTCTCTCAGAGTGGCTCAGTCTGCCTCCCTACAGGCCGGCGTGACAGCCTTCACTCTAATTATGGCTCTGCTCTGTTTCTGTGTTCCACATAAGAAATGACGGTTCAGATGGTTCAAAGTCAAACTTGCATAGTGTAGCATGAATAGGGAGGTCATTGCCTGTGCTGACATTACAAGCAGAAAATCTGTGTTGCTGTCCTCTTAGCGATTTGTTTCTGGTAGCTCTTTGAAAAAAAAGACTACACAAAGACCACTATTCTAACAATTGCACATTTTTCTTTAATGAGATATGAAAATCCAGATGCAACATGGTGAAACGTGAAGAATTGTGTGTTGTGTCTGTAATCTAGAGAACTGTTTCATATAATCAGAGGCATACGGACACACAGGGGATAAAATGCAATTCTTTGCAGCAAAGCAATTAGCACAATCACCAATCTGTTAACATTCATAAATCCTGGGAAAGGTCAACAGATTGTAGAAAATCACTGTCTTCTCTGCTAACTGATAGGAACCGCAGTAGTCAAAAATAACAATGCATTCAACTATCCTACAGTTAATGGGCTTGCCTGGACATTTTATCGCTTTATGAGCAGTTGTCCAATTAAAAGTGCTCTGTGGAATATTCTTATGAACAAACTAAACATGTGTTTACATGTACTGTGTATTTGCTAAGGTCTAACAAATGTGTTGTGTTCTTGCTGCAGAAACGCATGTAAAGTCAACTTTACAAGACTTAAATATGCAGTGTTGACATTCACTTATGCTAGCTTGCAGTTTTTATCTGCCTTGTTGCCATTATTAATGATTTCAAAGTTTCTGAGTAGGTTTATGCGACAAACTGATAATCAGAACAATAAAGGAGAAAGAAAGCAGCATGAATGTGCAGAACATTCTAGTGTTTATGCACAGCATCAACAAAAAGGGAACACATTCGAAACACATTGCTCCACAGTGCTGCAAGTGCTAAAAGACACCACAGAGAACCTTTGAGGCTTAAGCTAGTTTCCCTGAAAATTTTATTAAATGCAAGCAGCTCTAGCAGTAGCCTCACTGGGCAAATCTCTGGTATTTATTGTTCTGAACTCCAAGCAGTGCCACATCTTTACCCGCTGTGGGTCCATTTTTCCACTTTAAAATGAAGTCATAAGCCATAAGTCATTAAAAAAGAGAAATAAAAATCTATTTTTGAATATTTATTTCACAAAAATTCATAAAACCTGGAATCATATACATATGCAACATTTTAATTGTGCCCCCAGATGTTACCCAAACCAGAACAAATAGTAAATCTACATGCAATGGATATTTTACCATTTACATTTTTGATTTGTGTCCATACTTGTCTGCCTTATCTGCTTGGTGTAAACAGACTGCAGTTTAGTCTTGTTCAGCTAACAAGGTTTTTACACGAATTTTTGTCATGTTACTATTGGTCACACATGGACTACTAATGCTCCTGGGTTGCATATAGTAGCACAGATTTTTTTTCTTTTTCAAAAAAATCTACTTAAAACGAACAGCTCGTTAAAAGAAAATGTTAAAGTGAGATTTGCAGAATGAAATGACTTTGATTGAAAACTTCAAATTTTGATCTTAGCTTCCGATATTTTTCCTGATGAAATAGCAGTTACAAAAGAATTCTGTAGGAAAGTTGAAAATGTGTTTATTCTCTCTGTTTTACCAATTTCTGGCTCTGATTAATGGTGTAATTTTAGTGATGTCTAAGATACTATTTCTTTAAAAGCCACTGGCAAATTTTAGGTTTCAAAGGGATAAGCTAAAAGTAATATAATGCACAAAATAGACACTCTAATGCTGAGCTATCAACTGCTCAGTGGTTCTCAAACTATGTCAGTCATTCAGAGAGCTTCAGTAGAAGACAACTGGACATCTCTTCCAAAAAGAGAAGTGGAGTTTTCTTCTACTGAAGCTACCCCACGCATTACCACGACCTGTTTGACTGCAAATCTAGACAGACGTGGTGTCAGTATCATTTAAGGCTGCCTTCATTTCATCTTTAGCCCCGCGTGAAAAGCCCCAGCCCCCTCATTCATGCAAGGCCAGTCTGTCGACACAGCAGGGTGGCTGATGCAGAGGGCTCTGGATAAAAAAACGCAGGGTTGTCAGGCAAAGAAGTTGAATCTGGCAAGAGTTGTAAAAACCTGTCTGTGAGGATTATAAACAGCAGGGCAGTGTTTCAGTTTCTGATAATCCTTTAAACTCGCAGATCTGTTCTCAAAGTGAACTTCCTGGTTCGCATTTCATGTCTCAGTAACAATCATCACTGGCCCCATTTTTGATCTGAATGCCGACTAAGGCTGCTTGGCTTGGAGGTCTATAGCTGCATATTCTATAAAAGTCTCTAGAGCAGTAAGCGACCTATTTACTGAACTCACAAAGTATAATACACAGGTGATCTATATGTAACACCTTTATGTAAAAGCATTAAACCAAACCTGAAAACCACACAATGCAATCCACCACAGAGCTGAATCACCTGGTTGGAATCAATCCCGGGATATTAAAATACTGCAATGCTGCACTAACTTTGCCAACAACTTGTTCATCAAACATCATTCAGTCACTAACAATCTTTCTCTCATATGTAAATTAGGTTGGTGCGAAATACTGCTGTCAAATGGCTCTATGCTGAAGTATATTAATGGTAAAAGTAAAGGATTCTCGTCTGAAATCGTTGCATAAAGCTCTGCGCGCCAGTCTGTGGATGGAGAAAAAACAATGAAATTGTCAATAAATAATAATAAAAAAATCCCCCAGTAAAACACATCTCCACATTCTTGTATGGAGCTGATTCACTTAAAAACCTGCTCCACTTGACTCTCTATGAAAGCTGAGCGCAACAAGAGGAGACCAGGGGTGAAATGGGTGGGTGCTTCTAGCTATTCATTGATATAGAAATTCTCAATATTGAGTGTTTTGAATGAGTTGGAGGAAAAAAAAACCCATTCCAAGTCTCAACTATTTTTTTTTAGCAAATCTGCATCAGAGTCAGGCTGAATAAACCTGA
Source organism: Amphiprion ocellaris (assembly GCF_022539595.1). NCBI lineage: Eukaryota > Metazoa > Chordata > Actinopteri > Pomacentridae > Amphiprion > Amphiprion ocellaris. Next base: position 17,696,587 of record NC_072782.1, on the reverse strand, counting down.
CAGAAAGCACAGACCGTGACTCTCTATCAATAAAGCATACAGACATTTCTTGCACTGTGAGCTTAGACTGTAGACTTAAACAGTTGCACAATTGGACTGGTGATAAAAGAATATGCTGCTGAAGGTTTCTTAAAATTGAAGGATTGGGAAAGAAGCACACCTACACTTTAGGAAATTGGTAATTTAAAAAAACACACAATCTAAACAAGAAAGTTTCAACCTGAATGACCCAAATGAGCTTGAACATGAACAATGGCAGCTTTGAAGCTTCCTGGTGGGTGAAATGTGGAGTTTAATCCTTTGAACTGCAAATCCTGGGTTTGAAAGGCATGCTATCATTTAAAAAATTGTCAAAATTACACCATTTATCGAAGCTACAGACTGATAGTTCTTGCAGTTGTCATCTGTAACTTTCGGTTTTGAAAAATTCACCAAGTCAAAGCTTAAAATTGTGATATTACATCAACATCACTTTTCTTCATGTTTGATTTAAAAATTTAACAAAAATTAAATGTGTGCACTAACCAGACTCTAGTGGTGTTACAAAAATTAAGGGACTTTTTGGGTGAACTTGACTGAATTGCAGGCAGTGTTTACAAAGTTGATAGGAGGCAAGCATTGAAATTTAAATCTAAGTATTAAAAAATTATAGCATGTGGAGCCACCATTAAAGTTCAGTTCTAGAAACAATTCTCTTTACTTCTAGCCAAGGTTGTGATGTTTTAATAGAGGTGTAAAACTGTGCTGCAAAATTAGCACACAGTGAGTAAAAGTCTGACTGGAGCAAAAAATGCCCAGGAACTGCCTGAAGGTTCAGAGGGTTAAGCAGAAGACAGAATACCATGCTTTTTCAAGCATCAGTGATGCACAAAAACCCCAGAAAAAAGAGATTATTTCAGTGACATAATGAAAAGTATGATGCAGCATCTGAAGCTTCATCTACAGAAACAAAAAACAGTAGTGACAAAAGCAAAAAGCTCAGATATTTAACCATTACCAGCTTTTGCTGGTTTAAAGGCTCCATTTCTAAATGAATCAAGTCGGGATTCAGACAGATTGAGACCATTCTTCACTTTGATGTATTACAAATGCCACAAATCCTACTTAGCACATGAAAGAGGAGAGGGGCAAGATGGGGGAAGGGGTGAAATTATCAACATTATACTGTATAAGCTCCATGTCCTCTTTCAATGTCATTTCAAAGGCAGATGATTTTTTGGAGAGCTCCAGCCTTGTGACACATGAAGACAAGACTGACTCAAACATGCACTAACAGGCCTTCCAAAACAAAACAGCCATGGTTGAAGAACTCTTGCTTACCTCCAAAAATGAAAAGCGTGCAGCGGGCTGCACGGACTGCAAGGGCTAGTGGGAGTGGGGCTCAAGCTTCGGGGAGTAAGGCTGCAAGTTAAATGGAGTGTGGTGAATAGTTGTCTTTTATCACACACAGGACAGAAACCCCCTAAACCCCACCACCCCCACACAGCTCTGACACAAGCCCAGATGAAGACAGCAGCATCATGAAGAGTAAATGATCCCTGTCAGATGAGCGCAAATTGTGTTTGAAGAGCAGGTTCCCAAGGCATTTGTCTGGTTCTGCAGTGTTTGTTTGACATTGGGGATGTTTGACCCTGCAGACTGTTTCATTTCCCGCTCAAATCAAAGAAGACAATCAAGCGTACTTACTAAAAGGCTCGAGATCAAAGAAATAACGGACTCTTATGTGTCCCCTGGTATCTAAATCACACAGAGGGGTTTTCACTTTACCTATGTGATGCCATGTATTGAGTCCTTTTTTAACTGAACTGTCAGCAGTGGCGCTGCAGAGCCTTAGGTCATGTAAAGGTGAGTAACTTTTACTGCAGTGGCCTTTCAAATTCACTCATCAGAATATTCTCATATAAACAAAACACTAATAGAATCCAGAAAATCAGCCCCATTAAGTAATCTGATTATACACTTTTTGAAATCTAGAGATTTTCCTATATCAACATTAAACCAACAATGAAATAAATACTGATAATATTTTTTTTCCTCTGTCACAAAGCCCCTATGTTGTCCCCAAACTATTACAAAGTCATCAGTAACCAACACGTTTCACTGCGTGACATGCTGCATCACTATGAACAACATCGACACTGTTTATTTTGAGTCAATGCCACACACACCATCCTGCTGTGGTAAACACTTAGAACACAAAAGTATGTTATTATTTGAGGAAAATAGTCTCCGAATGCCCAATTATTCCAGCAGTGTGATTACCATTTGCTAGAAACTACAATTTCCAGTAGTTTTAGGAAATAAGTACAGCCTTTAAAAATATGAAACATATTCATATTTATGACCCATTTTTTTAAAAAACGATTTACAACAGAAAGACGCAACTGAATTCCTTTTATGGGATTTTCTGATAATTTTGGAAATCACTGTCCTTATTCAGGAACACAATGTTCATTCCTCTCCAGATTAGTATATAAACTATAATCATCAGTCATGGTTTGTTTTGAAGTAGTTATTTTAAAATACAGGGATAAGATGTTAGACAGTCCTCATTATTCACAAAAATATGAAACAGGTTAGAAAAGACGTGATTTGATATGTGAATTTTTTTGCATTCATCCTAAAATCTGCATAGAAACAATGGTTTTAACGCGCATTTAACAGTCACTCATCCATCCAATTATGCTCAACTGCAGATTTTAAATCCTCAAATGGAGGGAACCATAACAAATGCCTTGTTGACCTAAATAAAAAAAATGTTTCAAGTCAGGCAAATGACAGGGGCTGTGACAAAAGGGAAAACTGAAATGTAAACCACACAGCCTTCACTGCTTTTCACCTTATTGATCACATCCAACAGACATTCTTGATAGGTGTATTATGAATACGCATGTGTTTCCTGCGTGTGTTTCCTCTGTGTGCACTGTTTGTGTGTGTCACCCCAGCAAATAAAGCATGTTGCGGCACTCCTTTGTGTTATCTGTCTATCACACACACACGTGCATGAAAACAGAAATCTGTGAACACACACGCAAACATTAACAGAAGCACAAGTAAGCCACTGTCGTCTGGCTGTGAAGGATTTGACATCAGACTTCCTGCTGCAGATGCTGCTGCTAATGCTAACACAGCACAGAGCATAAAGCAACTGTGAAAGACAGCAACAAATATAACACAGAGACAGATGAAGCAACACACTGCAGAGGAGCTGCCTCCCCAGTAGGATAACGGAGGAAAATACTCACTCTAGCGTCAGCCCTGGAATTCTCAGCCTCTCCCGCTGGGCTTTCATGGCTGAACTGTGCTCGTTTGCTCTATTGTGGTCATGATATGCATTCACACTGCCTGCCTGCTGCCCCCCCTGCACTGACAAAGAGCCGAACCCAACCACCACAGTGCGATGAGACGGATTGGTTTTCTCTCCCCCCACAAAAAGGGAGGGGGCAAAAAATAGGGGGTGGGGGGGCTATGCTTCTTGTTTTGGTCTTTCCATGTTCCACCTTGAAGCTGTCAAACGAGATCCTCAGTTGCCTGTGGAGGGCATAGAGGCAGGACAATACCCCTTTTTCCCTCCCCTAATACACGCCCCCTGCCCCTTCAAACGCATGCACATTTGTGCCCCCCACCACCATCTTTGCCGCCGCCACCACTCCTCCACCAGCTGGTGACTTGCTACACAGCAGAAATGAATGCAATAAATTTAATCTGCATTTTGTCTGCTCCTGTACATGCAGTCACCTTGACAGATGCTAACACGAGGCACGCACCGCACGATGCAATGTCACCACAACCACAGGGATGATGTCATCTTCGAAAGAGAAACATAATGCAGCACTAACTGCCAGTCCACATCCGTCAATGTACAGGAACCGACAGTGAACCAAACAATGAAAAAAACAGAGCGCTAACCTTGCAGGCAAACAGAAGCATGAATTGAGAACTTGTTCTTCAATTAGGGAGCCAAGCGAGTGTTTGCTGTGACTGTGGAATTAAAGACTAAAAACCCAAAGTAATAAAGTAAGATGACGCATCAGAGTGCCCTAGCCCCTGCAGGGATTTAAAGCACACCAGAGGTTACAACTTCTCATCAGTGAAATCCTCCGTGATTAATTTTGTCTACGCTGATTGTTGCAGACGCTCTATCTCTGCACCATCAAGATGCCAATAAGTCAAAATGAATCAATGAGTCACTGGCATGAAATTGTCCATGGATGAACTGCTCAATGACAAAAGAGGGAGGATATTACAGATAATTTGACAACACAGTGTAAAAGAAATACACTTCCAAAAATGTATAGTGTTTGCACAAAGTACTGCAACAGACACCAGTTGTGTGTTGACGATTTTGCTACACCTGAACAGTATAGGAGAATTTAGGAAGCAAAGCAAACCAAGCAAACATTTAGCTACAGCCACGCTCATTCATCCAGAGGACTAATGAATTCTTTATTACTATGAGTGTGCTGAGGAGCAAAGAGTCACTGCAGATGACACTGAACACTGCATTAACCATAGGACCAAGAAGCCAAGACAAGCAGGAACTGGAGCATGAGAAGGTGCAGGGATGTATCAAGGTTACAGCACTCAAGAGTCAACCGCAATTTATGAGTCCAAAACATTGTCTTGCGATTGCTGGGTAGTTTTCTGTTGATAATATTAAATCTTACTGGGGTTTTTTTCCCCCCTTTATGGGTTCAGTAAGTTGAGCTGAAGTAAGTTTTCATAAAGTCAGTAACCGCGTTTTCATAAAACTACAGTAAAGGAAACTTTAGAAAATTTGCAAAAAAAAAGAAAAAGAAAGAAAATGTGAGAAGAAAAAAAAAGAAAATGTGAATGTTTGTTTCTATTAATTGCTTTGGAGCAAATAAAATAGGCTGCTTTGTATGATCAGTAGGTGGCGGTATAGACTATATTACATATGGTTGTAATAAACAGAGTAGAAGAAGTCAAGAGAAAACTGAGCTATCTGTCAACTATTAAAGAACTACAAAGAAAAAAAAACTAAACTGGTTGTCTGCCATCTACGAGAAAGGTCTTCAAAAATTTTGTTCAAATGCACGAGTTGTTATTATTCTTTCATGTCAGCTGGCATTCGTCGTCTTTATCCTTTCCAGAGTGTCTAGGGGCGGAGAAAGCTTATAATTTAAGTGCTGAGTTAAATGTTTTATGGCACCCTGAAGGTCCCTGAGTAAGTCTTATAAGGTGCATTAACTCTTGTCGAAAAAGTCAAAAAACACCTCAAGCGAGCATAAAAACCCTTTTGCACCTTAAAATGAGCACAGGAATACATCCTGGAAACATGTCTAACTAGACGAAATTCTAAAACGTTTATGGTACTAGACATTGCTCTCTTCTTTAAAGGTCCTAGAATGTTTTAGAGTGGTTCCTTTTAAGATGATTGTTAAATCCTGGTTTTAAACCCGTTCTGTTATTTTAACTCGTGTTTGGTGAGTTTGTCAGACAGTGTTGCGACAGTAAAAACAGTAGTTTAGTAGTGCTTGAACATGCCTCTGAAGTAACAACCAGCTATCATGTGGTCTTAATGAGCTGCGCTTCTGTAACTATGTCAAATTCTTTTCACTGTCTGACAGCAGACAGAAAAATATGTGAATGACAAAAGCTTTATTGGGAATTCAACTGTATTAAAAGAAAGGATATGTGAGAGAGAAGCAAACAGATGTAAAGACTGACAGTGGCTGACTTTTGGATGCACTGAAGGGAACAGTAACTTACAGTCTTTGTTTATTGGTTTAAAATGAGTCTGAAAGTTTCCGGCATCTCTGAAAGTGCCTCAGCATTAAACTTTCCACAGAGCACTGACCTGTGGAGATAAAGCTAATGATAGCCACATTACCTGCTCAACGTGCTAACACAATGCCACAACTAAGAAGACAGATCTTCAGCTCCTCATATGCTAAGAGTGCATGAGGACTCTTTCAGCCAACAGAAGAACATTTGATGAGCTTTGCTCATGACTGACACATTTCGGAGTTAACAGAAGCAGCTCTGGAAACTAAACAAACCTGGCAGCAGGCAGTAGGGAGGGCAAGATCATTACAAAGTTTGAGTTAGACAACTACTGGTGTGTCGGCTGGAAAATATCAGTTTAGTAGGATTAAGAAATGGCAGAAGTAAATGTGTTCAGCTTTTACTTTACACCAAGTTTATCACAACTACAAAATTCAACACCAATTGGATTTTCACCATATGGAAAAAGGACTAAACTGCAGGGACTATGCAGTGGAGTGAGGAGCATTCAAAAACCTCAATGTGAAAATAAGGACATAGATAGGTCTATAGATTTGTATCCAAAGCTATTCATGCAGTGCTGTAGTGTCACTTCATGACATGTCTCAAATTGGAATTTATGTAACTAAATGAAATTCTAGCTAGCAATAGTGAGGTCCTACATTTTTGACCTTGTCAATGTTAAAAATCAACTTGTTAGGCTTATGCAAACAACTTAATTGTACATTTTTATCTGTGTGCCTAAATACAAGCACAGACAGATTTCACAATCTTGACGGATATGCAGCCTACTGAGAAAACAGTCTTGCATCATCAGCCATGCAAGTAAAAGAACAGGCAGCACCAAGCCACTACCATCAAATATGCATGTGCAGCCATCCTGGCTCATCACACAGGACCTGTCACACCCCTTTAACACTCTCCAGCTCGCCAATGTTAAGTCCTCAAAAACACCTTGAAAAAAAATTATTTCAACTGCCATCAATATTTAAAACAAGTAGTGGAGGACTTTTCATCATATTGTAGACATGCTGAGTGTTTTTGGTTGCATTATGTGCCAGGTCACTTCGCTTTATGATGGACAGTAAAGCTGATCCAAATCAAATAGATGAGGAATTGTAATATTCCGACAACAAAGCAGATGTTTCAGAAGAATCTTTTAAAATAACCACCTTTCTTTAACATTGGCTGTTTCACACTGCCTTAGCATATTAAACAGAATCAAATAAATGAAATCAAATTTAATAAAATCAAATTAAAATCAGTGAAAATACCACACTCAGTCTGAAGAGGTCAGTGTATTTATCTCAAGGTCTTGCTGGATTGTCATACAGCATCTGAATCCTCTTTTCCCCAGAATTTAGGGAACTGCTTCTGACATCAGCGATGTCATTAAATATTCCTGCTGACTCTATATAGATGCAGATTGTTCACCTTTACTACCTTCGAGGAGAAAGGGAATGGCCAAAAATGTGCCCGGAATTTCAGTCCTTTGTCAGCTTCCCACTCGAACATGTTTTGGCTTCAGACGCTGCATAACATATTGTACAAACTCATTCTTTTGGACCAAATGCTGGTGTTAAACTTTCCAGCCAACATGCTTAGATTAGACATGTCTTTCCTAAATCCAGTAAAACAGCAGACGCAATAAAAACAGCAATTTCTTTCGTAGTCATCTGACATGTCTAAATGGAATATACTAAGTGAAATATGTAACTAGAAACTATCGAGCTTAAATCCTAAAAAAAAATGGTGCAAAAGTGAGGAGCAGTCACCACATAATCAGCACACTTAGGTCACATTAAGGAGCCAGTTAATCAGGCTGTAGTCAACAAAAGAACATGTTTGACAACAGAAATCAGACCTACTTCAACCAGTCAGTCTTGGGGACAAAGAAATATCTGCATGCTCTCTAGATAAACAACATCATCCACATTGCACTGACTGCACAAGTTTGAGTGACTTCAAAGTTGTGAAAATGCATGGGTGTTCACACACAGATGGTAATTTTACTGTGAAAAATAAGAGATTAATCCTAGAAGGTTATGGATATGCCGCAACACCAGCAATTGTCCAGCCAATGAGAATTTAAGTTAAATGAGATCATGCTGACCAACCAAATGACTAGTTGACCTGGATACTATAGCCCTGTGAGTTATTGAGAGATTAAGATATTCATTTTGTTCTAAATTTTGAAATGTATAACTCCATGATCGTCACAGGCTTCAGTTTCATGCTTAAGATCAGCACATATTTTAAGTTATTAATGCTTATACAATTTCCTATCATCCCAGAAATTAGTTGATGGATTCGAAACAGATAGGAATTTATAAAAACATCACAGTAAATGAAATGTTTTTGTTTATATTGTCTCGAACGGTTAAATATAAAGTAGTAAATATTAGGTTGAACTGAAAAAGCCTCATTTGATTGCATTTTTGAAAAGCGTTTAACCCGAGTGAGATTTTCCTGTAAAATTTGCGGCTTTTGGTGAAAGTTGGTGACTCACTAAGGTTTTCATAATAATACATGACTGCTACTGTACCTGGGGCAAGAAAGAACATCCAGTCCAAGTGTACAGAACAGGTTCTTTTGTTAAACTTGAATTCACTGACATCAGTTCTACCTCAACGCAAGAGAAGCAGACTCACATTACCCATCTAGACACTTTCACTTGCTCTTTGGCTGGGAATTGGTCATATGTACACCTTATTTACACAATTTAATGAATTTGGTTGCTTGTATAAAGCTGCTCAGTGCTGGCAACTGTTTGTGACGTCTCATGACCATGTTGTTTAATTAAGGTCACGCTCAGAGAACACTGAATATCATTGTTTGTGTATTTCAGAACAAAAGCAGACTCATACTGCAGATGTGAATAAAGCAACTATTGGGACTTTCTGAACAATAATACAAGCATACATAATAGTGATGATAATTGATTCACAAGCTGCCTGGAGAAATGCATTTAAGATTTTCTGTACATTTTGCAGAAGCCATTATATTGAACAGTCTTTTAGACAGTGCTGCTGAATAGAAAACCACCTTCAATGTTACATCACTGACCTTCCAATATCATGACTGAAAACTTTGTAGAAAATCTGCTTTCTGTTTGACTTTATAAAGATACAATTTAATAAAATAAAATTGAAGGTACATTCCTCACAACAAGACTTCAGACAATGTTTAATGACATTTACTGAAATATGGTGTCCTCGTGCTTTCATTAAATCTACGGCCATAAACAATGTTGATCTACTATCACATTATAAAATTGACTTGACAAACTTCTTACCAAACAGTTGCTGAAATCAGCGACCTCTGTAACATTAGGATTTATGTAATGTTGCATTGTTGTTGTGTTTGTCATTTTCAAGGCTCTGCAACGAGAGGGACCCAAAACTATACAAATTTTGTGCTGCTGAACCAAAACAATCTACTGAATGACCCTGAAAAGCTCTTGAGAGCTGAAGGAACTAAAAAGCTGAATGGATCGTTACACAAGACGTTTAACACAACTATTTGAGAAGTTTTTTATAAAAGAAATTGTACAGCCTTAAAGCTGAGAAGTTTAGGCGCATGTTTATAAAAGACACAAGTGATGAAGCTGGAACTGATTCTGCTGATGATGCTAGGCTAATGCGACCACTATGAGGAAAGTAGGATTATTTAACACTCTGCTCTAACTTGTCTTGTCTCTAAATCAGCGACACAATCTGCAAAAATTGAAAGAGAAGCACAGCCATCTCCACTAATCAGGAAATGAGATATTTTTACATTGGCTCATGGTTAATGGCTAGGTTAGAAGACACAGATTACCCAGAAACTGAGCCAAGAAACAATGAGAAGTAATGCTTTAAGACATGGGCTATAGTGTGCAATAACACTGATAAAGCCATAAAAAATTTAGAAAACAGAGAAGAACAACAGGAGTAGACAAGACAAAGTGTTCAATCCTAATCAATCAATCTCACAGTAAACAGGAGAGCGTTGTAACATCATGTGATGCTCTAACGTCATCACTCCTATTTGTATTGTACATATTTAGTGATAGTAATGCTGATGAATGAAGTAGCACACTTAAGAATGAAAAGTTTACTGCAATCACGTGGTGTTAATATATCTGTTCTAAATATTGATCATCGGTCTTTCTTGATTATGAATATTAGAGACTGGCTCTGAAAAAAAAACATATTGGCCAATGTCTACTTGTAATTACATCAGGAAAATGAGGCCATAGTGAGCAACATTGTGTGTTTTCTAACACGCAGCTTGAGGTTCACAGAACTAGAAATATGTTTTGGACAAAACATGTACATATAAACATTCTTAAGCTAATATGTATCTCTTGTTATGCTGAAAAAACTAAAAGTTCTGCATACCTCAGTGCAACCTTGAAGCCATCATGACCACAGTTGTGACCTACAGTCATGTTGCTCTCTTACTGTAGGTGATCTACAACAACTGATGCACTGTCAAAACGTTCTGAGTGGAACTCCCACACATTAGAATGTTTATTCCTGGAGGACATACATAAAAAAAAAAATACACAAAACAGTGCTATCGATACTACTCTACGGCTCACTTCTAAAACAGAAATATGTTTTATTATGATCAAAATCAAAGGATTGTAACACAAGCTGTATTTTTTAAAGCTAAATTCATGAAGTTGTTTTGCAAAACAGTGTAATTAAATAATGTGTTTTTTTCAGGCAGAATTCTTCAACTACAGCTTCAGCTGTTCCAGCTTCTCATGACACTACTCTGGGCTGTAAGAAAATGTGACAGATAATTCTCATTGGTCTCTAACATTTCTTCGACCAGAGGATTAACTGAGAAAATATTGGCCTAAATCTCTGGTAGAACTGTAGCAGCAATCTACATCTCAAACACCTCAGTAAATGGTTAAACACTGACATCAACTTCATCTGCAATGATCAAGTTAATGAACTGCAGCTGACAGCATCTGTTAAATTGAATGTAACACAATCTAGAGTCAACAGGTCCTCTTTAGTATCCTGCTGCAGGCAAAGCAGTTGATGTTGTTGGGCAGAACGACAGGTTTGGTACGTTTGAGCTCAACAGGCTGTGTTTTTGTGCTGAAGAGAAGAAATACGATCCAACATAAGTCCAGGAAGTGATCAAATGATTGATTTTCTGGTGTTTAATTGGACCCAGCAAAAGACTTCCAGCTATTAAGGTCAGAATATAAATAGGTTAAAGCCATCTCTCAACTAGAATGACTTATGTGGAAAACAACTCCAAATATGACAGTCTGAAAAGGTGCATTCCATCACTTCTGTAGCCATAGGAAGGGTTTACACTGACAGAAATGGCCCTCATAATGGAAACAGTGAGTGGAAAAGGCTACATTGCTAACAGAGTGGCTTGGTGACACCAATCGGCATGCTAATGACATAAAAATTTCAGTAGATGGCTCTCTGTCACAGGAAAACCTCTGAGAGAGTCCAGTGCTCACTGAGGCAACATGGATAGAAGAGCCTGGTTTCTCTTCAACAAGCTCCTTGCAAGGAGATGCAAACATTACAAATCATTATCACAAACAAGTTCTTTATTTTTTTAAACAATTTTTTAGCGTATTCCTTATACAGCTTCAGTTTATGTGAATTCCACATCATGCGCCACACACTAGCACACTGAAATCAAGCACATCAGTGACACAGCAGGCAGATTACAGCTCCAATCAGCAGAAATACATTTTACAAAATATAGATGAATTGATGTTCGCTTTTCTCATTTTCAAGGTGACAAATGAATAAAAACATCTATTTCAATAAACTGCACCTATGATGAATTTGCAGCAGTCATAGCAACTTTGTCATATCCAAACACCATTACTATGGTTACCAAGGTCACCAGAGGCTTCGGTGCTCTAAATATAAATTGGTGCAGTTGGTGATCTCACAGCAGCCTGTTAGTAATGGGTCACCTGCATTACAATAGCTACCCCCTCTGGTGAGGTGAGAGCAGCAAGGTGTCATGGGTAACACCTTTCTCCACCAAGAAATATATCAAACTAAAGCAGAGTCGATGTCTATTATGACTTTGCACGGCTTAAAAGCTGTAGCTCATCTGGCATATCAGTGGCCCAGTCTCACCTTTAATAAGCGACTGAACAGAAATCTGACCAGCCAACCTCAGCAGAGTTTAATTCAATGCAGACAGACCGTCTTTTCTGATGACAAGATTATTGGAATAGTGGTGAATTATGCATTTGACCCTGCAATGTAACAGTCACTCTACTTTCCAGCATGGCAGTGGAATGAAAGCAATCATTCAAACTATGTAAATCATACTTTTCAAGAACCACTCTATAATCAGATAGCTTAAGATGACTCTTCATTTCAGTAGCACGTTGTAACTTGTTGAATTTACATGGCAACTGTAACAAAGTGATGAAATCAAGGACAACATCCATTTTCAAACTTGATTTAAAGCATAGTTTTAAGTCATCAAAGGTCATCTGAGCAGGATTTTTCACTATAATATGGAGGAGATGGTCAATATGAAAAATTAGCTACCTAGGGGAGTCTGGGGAATATATTTTGGCAGTACAAAGCCAAATTTGATGGCCGCAAGCATAGTCTAATGCCACTATTCCTTAATTTACGGTGATCTTAATTAGTGCATATTTCAAAGAATCTGCTTACCTGATTGTAAACATTTAGTGAATTACTGTCACGTACAAATGATTTTTTTGTGCTAATTAGCCTAAAGTCAGTTAAAAAAAAAAAAATATGGGTAATTAAACCCACCTCTATAACTGACCTAACTAACCTGTGCATAACGTGACTTAAATCACATGAATCTACTGAATCAACTCAACTTTTAGTCATTTCCTACAGTAAAAACCACAATGTAAACGAAGATTAATCATTCATTTGTCAATCCCTTTAAGCCATTAAATGTCTGTGTGACAGTTTTATATAATGAACATAATTGAGCCACTTAAATGTTTTGGCTCTAAATTATTTACTTACTCAAAATGGTAAACAGAGATTATAGTGATGAAATGTGAACAAATATGGAATATTCAAAACAATCTTCTCAATTGAAGAGGAAACAGAATCTATTCAGATGATAAAGTCAGAATGAAAATCAGCTATGTGGCTAGTTTAGGAAATCACTGTAAAATACACTGAGAAGCCCAAATAGGGCTAATAATTTATTAACAAGCAATAATAATAAACAATCTTAATAACTGACTGGAAACTAAAAGCACATATAAACATATCTCGTAATACAGCAGACAAAGTCCATGAGCCACAATTCTTCTCAACACCCAGTCCAAATCAACATTGCATATAAAAACAGTTTCTCTCAATGTCAATGTTAATTTTTGGCAGAGTATTGTATAAATTTGATGTGTTGTGAGGGATACCTAAAATATAATAAAATTGGGATTTTTAAATGATTTGGTTAATATTCATACATATCATGCCAGTGCAAAGCTGAAATTAAAATTTGTTTATCTTTTCCAATCATCTGTAGCATTTATTTGTGTTTTCCCTGATTCAGGACAAGACAAATTAATAGAAAAATATGCTGCTTTGGTTCTGATGCAGTCACATTTGTCTGTTTTCACGATGTTGTCTTGAGGAATCTGGTTGGTTACAGATCTTGAGTATTTGCCCATCTCAACTGCAGAATAAATGTGAAGATGTTCTGTTTAAATCAACATACTGTATGTAAAATGCGGTATTACATTCACTTGCCAGTTTTTTAGGAACACCTAGCTAGAATGAACACAGTCAAATACAGCAATGCTGCAATAAATATTCTATTTTGAAACAGTTTCAGAGAGCTGTTCATTCAACCTTACGATCATTTTGGAAGATGTTCAATTTTAGTATGTTGAATTATATTGCATTACACAGAGATGTGCTTCTGTTCTTCTCAATTCAAATGGGACACACACACACACACACACACACACACACACACACACACACACACACACACACACACACACACACACACACACACACATAGAATCACCTGTCAGTATAAAACAATACAATTCAACAGACTACAACCTGAAAACTGAGTGTTTATTGCACTAAGATTGCATTAGTTTTCAAAAATTATCTATAAATGTGGCAACTGAGTGAGGATTTTAGTGATATTATCTGGTCCCCAGTAAAAGCTCCAATGAGCTTCAAACCCAGGTCTAGTCAGTCAGAGTAAGTGAAGACATGCACAAGTGTGCAAACCTTTAAATGACTTATCAAGCCACTTAATTTAAGTTAGACATCTCTTTATTGTAACATTCAGAATGGTACTTACAAACTGCCTCTCCTGGGAAGACTCAGCTCCTTCTGTGAATGAAGAGAAAAGAATTTTAAGTACAAAAACTCTAATGATATATGAAATGTAGCATTTTTGTTACTGGCTTTCTTTGTGTTCATTTAAAATATTTGTCATCAAAGTGCAATATGCCTCCGAAGTAAACACTGAAAGGTTATTTTGAGTTATTTATGCAAAGCTGAAAGATGTGTCAGATACAAAAGCTGCTGTGCCATTTGCATATTTATTTCTTTAAAAAGACAAATATCAGTCATGCTGATTGTATGTTTAGAAAATAGCATTAAACAAACACAAACACCAAAACCACATCGACATTTAGAGACCAATATAAAGAAAGTGAAAATTAGGGAAGCAAATGCGGTTCTGTCATAAACCTCAATCTCCTCTGCTATTCTGCTGCAACAGCAGCTTTACAGCTTCAAAAACAGCCAACATATGGAGGAGCAGGTGTGAAACCGTTACATCCATTCCCAGAGAACTGGAAGAGATGTTTAAAGAATCTGCATCTGGAAATCAAACTGTTCATTTAAGACATCCAGCAGCTGAAATGAAATACATTTGCATCTACTGTCAAATCTTGACATTTCAATCAACAAAAGTTTACTTCACTTACTTTCACCTTGTTTTAATCTGGTGTAGACTAAGTTCACGATACCTCAGTCTCTTAAATGCACAAGTAAGAATGGCCTGCTCATGCAGTGTGAATGAAACTTGATCGTTTGCCTTCTTTTACTTTCTTTAAATACTGTATTCTATATGGAGCTAAAGCCAGCTGTAGAGCACAGAGTTACACAGAGGTCAGGATTTACTGTGCAGACTAGAACAACCCAGAAAACAACAATGCCCTCATTGATTTCTGGAGGGATTATGTGGTTTCACAATCTTGTTACTTAAAGAATAATACTGCAAACAATCATTTGCAGTGTTGTAAAGTCCTTAAAGTCATTAAACAACTTTGGGTAAATATGTTTAAACACAATAGCTTCAATTTTGAAAGCTATTTATTGGCGTACATGATGGATGTTGTTCTTGGTTGAGCATAAAATGCGAGAGGAACAATCATGAAAATGAATTTAGTTATTTTCCCCCTTTTTACCCTAAAATGTTCAAATCCACACCTGTGTCCATTCTTCATAACTTTATAAAAGAGCTGTACTACACAAAAGGCATTTTTGGAGTTCTCTGTACTTCTAGCCATGGTTTTGCTCTTTTCATAGAGGTACATAACTTTATATTGCAGCATAACATGAGCCTACAGTGACAGAAAATGTGACAGGAGCAAAAAGCAAGTGTACAGCATACAGCATGCCATTCCTTGTAAAGTTACCTCTTGTTCAACTTAGAAACCTTTTCAATTTGACTGACTTGTGCTACAAGCTATGAGACTCAGATTACACTATTAGCCCTCAGTAATTTGGTAGTTATATACTATATATATAGAAGAGTGAAACAGGGTGTTTGTTTTGTTGCCTAACATCACCTTCAATGTGTGAATCTTTAGTACATTCAGTACCTACAAACATGCTGTTCAGCTTTTTTTGGTACAGAAATTAGATTACATGTGCCATTATAATGCTCCACAGAACATATTTCTCTGAGAGCTGACAGGAACAAATAAAACACATCAGACCACAAATGATGCTGCTGCTGCTATAACATCTGTTGATGTGCCAGCGCCATATGAACAGTCATGCAAGTCAAGGACTAACAACAGCCACAATGACAGACAAGTACACTGTGTACAGATCGCTATACCCTCCTTAGACTCAACAGTACTATTTGTTTATTACCGTCGACTCTTGTGAGGAAATGTTCTTCATATTCAGAACATTTCCCTGTGCTCAGTGCTGAGACAAATAATAAAACTCTCCAGCTCTGATTATTTCGAATCCCTCCGTATTGATCAGCCCTTCTGCTGTAAAACAGCCCTGATGAATAACCAGCCTTTGGATCTGTATTGTTGTGTGCCTACAAATCCCACCAATCTGATCATTACACATTTCATTGTCTAATAATTACCTGATAAGGGTGAGGTCCTTTGTCTCAAACAGTGTAGGACACAGAGTTGATGTGTATTGGCTGCTACAGTCAGCAGAAAAAGTGCTAAGCCCCACTCCCCCTTTGCTATCAATTAGGGCTTAATGTCTGGCTTCCCGTGCTGCCTACAGAACACCAAGGGCACAGAGTTTCCTTGAGAGACATGACCACAGCTAACACAACACTAATTAGCAAGCAGCGAATGATTTACATGGATGGAATATCCACCAATCACAGCACAGCAAATCACAGAGTGAAATCTATAGCATAAATATATGTATCCATGTGAAATCAATTCACATCTCACAAAAGTATTTACGTCAAGTGGCAGAACTATGTTCTCATGGCTTGTCTATACCTGCTTTTGATGCTTGATGCTTTTGACACCTTTCTGAGTAAGCAAAGCCTGTGCAGAGAGGGAGAGGAGTCTTTTACTGACAGCAAATGTATTCAGATACCACTGCGTGACATGATTTCAATGAAACCAAGTGGTGAGACACATCCAGCTCTACCTCTAACTAATGTTTGGTTTGTCTTTGTCTCAGAATTAGGTTTCCTTAAAACAGCCCTGACCTAACACACATTGGGAAAACAAATGAATGCACTTATTTCGCAAACACTGCTCTCTTTCAGAAGATTATGCAAAACCGTAACACCAGAAACTCTGAGCTTGCAGGAACAAATCACAATTCCTCAACAAGGCAAAAAGAATTCAACACATAGAGAAGATAACTCCAGTTAACAACAACCCACTGCTAAACTTGCTGCTGTTATCCTCAAACTCTTTAAATCGCAATTCTAAGCTTTTTACAAAATCAAATACCAATTTTCCTACTGCTTATGTATCAGATTTTTCAGCAACAGTAACTGTGTCACAATGAAAAACTATAGAAGAGTTTTATTAAGATATTGCTTGCAGATGCAAACAAAACAAGTCCCACTGCTGATATCTGACATTAAATGCATTTTACTGTGGAAACACGGCACAAAGCAGCCACAGGAAATACAATGTATTGTTCACTTCTTGACAGTGGATTAGTTTTCATATAACAGTGTTGTAATAGAATCTGTATAAGAAGAAGCTAAAGTGTCCTGTTAGATGAATAGTTGTAGGTGACAGGCTGTGCACAAATTCCTCAGCAAAGTAACTAACTGTTTACACCGTGTCCTGCTGCAGTGTGTCTAGCATGAAATCACATCAGTGTTGCTCATTTCACAATGGGAAAAGACCAATTATTGCTTGGGTTGTTTGTTAAAACTACGGAACACTGTTTGGGCTCACTGTAAACACACATACTATACCAGCTACTGTTCTGCCGTATTTCTGACAAAGTATCTGCTCAGCGAGTGTTTGCTTCTCGGGGAGTAATATATTGAAAATATCAAACCACACTGTTGAGAATAAAACTGAAGACTGTTGCTGACCACATCTTCCCAGCCAGACTTGTTTGCTCTTCTGTTTTTGTTTTTTCTGCCACTGCAAAGTATTAGAGCTACAACAGCATCGTTGCACCGCAGTCTTCATTTTGTTTCCATCTGCTGCTCTATAAGATCATGTTAGGTGTTGCACTGCTCCCTGACTGCTTCTACTGGCCTCAAAATCCTAATAATGTCCTGTTGAGTGTTTAGTGAAACCATTATTTTTGAATCTGAAAACTCCCGTTATGAGACGTGGCTTCATGTAGGATTAAAACCTCAGTCGAATTAAATGTGATAGATTTCCCAGAAAATTTGTCAAATTGTAGAGTTACCTTTACTCCAGCAAAAAAGAGAGAGATTTCTGCCATCACAAGGGCATTTTCGTGAGCAAAAAAAGTATTAGCAATAAAACAAAATATAAATAAATAACAGAACTGAGCTACTCTTTCACTATTAAAACATCATGACCATTAGAAAATTTAAAGAATAAAGGAAGTCAGTTCTGTTTTGCTCCCTTATTGTATTTTACAGACTGGGAAGGATGAGATGTACATGACTGAAAATGCAAAATTAATTGTAAAAAGTCCTCTTCGACATACATGTGACATGGTCATTACTGCTACAGTGGAAATGAAAGCAGGGCAACAGACAAAAGTTCCTGTAGGACTATTCACTGTTAATGTGGTAAAGCTCAGCACCTCTGTTAAAGCATCAATCACACTACAACTGTGTATTACAGGTTACTGCAGTCTCTCATAATTCTTTCTTTTCTTGTCACTTTCTCTGCAACAAACCACAAATTATGAATCATGTTTTTCTCTTTCTTGTCATTTGTACCACGTGTGAGTAGGTGTCACTGATTGTTACCATGGGAACTGGCTCTTTGTTTAGTCTAGGGGTAAGTTCAGTAACTTGTTGGGCAACTAAGTCATAGGCAGTCTGAAATAATCAAGCGGTATTCTAAGGATTGATCCTTTAGAAGAAGGTTGGAAACATTTTTCTTTTCTCATTTCATCACAGCGTCAGTGGACCTGACCTCTTGGTTCACGGTGCCTTACAGACATTTCTCTTGATGTGGTCGGAGTCAGATGGGAGTCTGAGCTGTGTCTTAATGTCACGGTCAAACAGTGTTTCAGTCTCACACTGCTGCAAAATAAACAGCTCCAAGATCAGGTAGGAGAAATGAATACATGGAGACACTGTCAGGGGAACTGTACTTCCAGGAGCTACTCCTTTTTCAAACCTCTCATATAAATGTACTAAAACATTTTTATTTACACTTTTAAGTCTCAATATTCTAACTTTATAATCTCTGAATAATGATGAATGTTGTGTGAGACACGATTTACAATTTGATAACTTCACATTACTAATTTATGAGATCCACTTCTACAGCTTTGAGTGATTTTTTTCTCGTCAGCAAAAGTACTTCATTGGGTTATTGTTGGTTCAGCAAGTCTTCAGAGAATTCTCACTCTGTTTAAACAAAACACAAACTTCACACTGATCTTTTAATTTAAATCTCACAGTTACAGTTCAATGTTTTTAGTTAATATCTGCAGTATAGCTTTGAGACATGTCTTTTGTACATAAATGACGATATAAAACCTAGCTGTCAAATAGGCAATACAAACTGAGAGTAATTACATAAAAACCTTTCAGCTTGCTAAGTGTCAGTCGGGGTAACAAACCAGCGATGAAAGTAAATCTTGTACATTTAATCATTTGTTTATCCAGTAATCTTTTCAGTGCTTGAGCGGTAACAATTGTGACATGATGAATCTGAGAGTGTGTTTTGCTCCACGGGGTAAATGTCAATGAATGCCTTCTAGCAACAACATTTCATCTCCGAGAAACTACATCAAAGCAGTGGTATTGCTCTTGTAAAAAGGCCTATGTGTAATGCTTCATTAATAATTCCCCTTGATTTATTTTGGATTTTCCTACATCTCAAGATCAAAAGTGTGCTTAGTTTAACTGTAGCTTGCTGCTGACTTGCAAGGAAATCCCCGTTCTCACATTAAATCATAAAGCCCTAAAATCAGCACCCTGAGTGGCATAAGAGACGGTAAATTGTTCTTATCGTATCCTGGTGTTACTATCATTAATTTTGTGTGTAAATATAGAGTACAGGACTGATCACTTGACGAGATATACTTTGTAATCACTCGCAGTGCTGATTCAGTGTAAGAAAACTCAGAAAATTGTGGCCTTGAGCTGCAAATTATTTGGGTAATGAAGAAGACATAAACAAACACGTGTACTGAAAATTCTAATAAAAACGGTTACCTGTAATAACTGTTGACAGACCAAGTTGTCATTTTCTACAAGTGGCTTGCAGCCCCGTTATCAGGAGACAGTGGCAGGGTGCACTTTCTTTATTCTTGAAAACAACGAGAGTCTAAAGCCATGCGAGCAGCAGTCTGAGGCTTCACTCAGGCACAGCAGTGCTTTGAGCTGAATGCTAAAGCAGCATGCTAATATAATCACAGTGACAATGTTACCACCTGGTGATACATGGGTGTAATATTAACATTTGCTACGGAGCACAAAACATAAAGCGCAACTGATGCTGATGGGAGGTTTTGCAGGTATCTGGTCAAAAACCAAAGCAATGAATAAATTAAAACCCTAAACCTAATGATGGTGCGAGATCAAAGGTAAGGGATCACAAATAATTATGGTTCATCTTGAAAAAAAAGTCAGAGGAAAGTAAAGTAAGTCAGTGAACTCATTAAGACTTGTGCTCTGTGCACCATGAGTGCCTGAGATGTGAGGATGCTCCTTCAAACAGTGGAGATAGAACACAGGCCAGCAACGTCTTCACTAGAGCCTTGTGTGGTTTGTGCAACTGATCTGCTGGTGTCTGTCACCACTGTCTCGCTATCCTGACCTAAAATAAACTCTACTGGATATGTTGCTTCTTTTCCTTTGCAGTGTTGGTTGAACAAAGCAGTCAGATTAAGGATGTCACTTTGGGCTCTGGGAAGTGTTTTGTAACATTTTGGAATTTTTAATGGTTAATATATATAATCAGTTGCAGGCTGAGTGCTTAGAAACTCACTTTTAAGTGTGTTAAGAAACATTTAATTCACACAAACATTCAAAGAAAACACTAAAACTTGAAAATTGGATGTTATTGTCAAGCGGGGCCATTACTTGCTCAGTGGAACTGTTGGTGGTTTTGTCACACAAGAGTTATCAGATATATGAGTGAATTGGTCTTTAGAATGGGAGAACAAAAAGACTTCTTTAAATCTAAGCTTCATCTTACCCAAACACTGTTGTGAAGTCCGAGATGCCAAGTGTATGTGGAGACCAGGGAAGGTCAAAGTGATCAATAACGCAGTTATCTGCTAAAAACACGTGTAGTTTAGGAAGCAGACTACACATTATAGAACCGATGGAAGATTGTCTCAAAATGCATACACTGACCTTAAGTAGCAAACAGAGAGGACTTGGCATTTATAAACACTGAGTGAGCTGAATTTTGATTATATAGAAACAGCATGTGAGCTGTTGACTTTTATTAACAACGACAGCTTCATCGGTAAACCTAAACCTACTGTCTGAAGTAATCTTTTCCACCATTATGCCCAGCTCAATCTGAAAGATATTGATTTCTGCACCAGCAGTAAGAGATTCAAAAGCAAAGCACATAGACACTGTTAGAAAGCTTTGCTGATTAAATCTGTTGGCATGCTCACTTTTCTACTTGTAGCAGGATGTTAGGCATCATAAATGCTTAATCCACTGCCTTGTCCAATGTTGTTGGAGGGAAACGATTTATTACAAGACTGGCACCGAGCATAATGTTCTTCTAATTTTGATGATTTCTCTTCTTTCAAGAGAAGGTGATGTCATGATGACAGCACCTTAAACACCAAAATGACAAACGATATTTGCAATTGTGGCAGCACTTAACACTGAAAGACACTTTTATCTTGATATGTTTTCACATTTAAGTGTAGCTACAACTTCGATGTAAGGAGAGCCACACTCAGCAAATCACGCCGGACTATGATTAACAAATACTGTCAGAAAATGGAGGAAAGTTTTGTTCCACCTCAAGGAATAAAGAAAACAACTGTGATGACTTTGGTAGTTTTCAGTTGCTATTATGGTGTTCTCTAGTTGCAACTAATCTGTACTGTTAAAAAAACATTCAGTTAAAAAAAATGGGGAAAATTTGGCAGGAATTGTGCCAGAAACTTTTTAAATAAAATGGTTGGATATTATGAAATTCTAAAACTGGAAAAAAATGTGGAAAATAATAGCAAACATACATAAAATAATATTTTTTTTTTTGCTAATTTAAGTACCTTAAAAAATGATGTGATTTTATGGTCAAACATTGTAAAAGAACAAATATCCACTTTTGAAAACACACATTTTTGACGTGGACATTATTTACAGTTTGGCCATGGACGATGCCACCTGCTAAACAAGCAGGTGACACCAGCTTGATTTACTTTTGCCTTGCAGTAAAAATGCATTTAAAGTTTGTATCTGGATGAGAGAAGTACATAGCATTAACCAGCATCACATACCACAGCATTCATAGTCTGAGCTGCTTTGCAATTCCTGTCTATAGATGGAGCTTTTAAACTTCAACAAAAAATACATAAAGAACTCCACAAAGCACACACAATGCATAAAATGATACAATAAAATTAACATAAAGCACAAGATTATTCAGGACTACATGACTGATCCCACTTCAAAAACTGTTTCAACTTGAATTTAAAACTATGGCAGTCAGCCATTTTGTTTTGTGTGGGTAAAGACGCACACATATTGATCCCCGAACAGAAAGAGTCGGTCCTCCACACAAGGATTTGCTCAAGGACACCTTACAGTTTCCGGTGGATGCATCTGAGTTACTGAACCAGAAAAGCTCAGAGGTTTCAGTCAGGGACGAAAAAACAAACAGACAAAAAAAAAAAAAACATTTAAGTGTCTGCAAGTAGGAAAAGCTGTGAAAAATGTTATAAGTCTATCACTGTAAAGCAACTCTGAAAGTCACTTCTATTGCTTAAAATGACAAATGTTGCAGGAAGAAGATTGTAGCAGCTGGAGCTGATCAGTTTTAGTTCTGTTTTGACTAAAAGAAGCTTTTGGCTGTTTTCTGGTGTGCAAATGTCTAAAAAAGACACATCACTGTGAGGAGACTACAGTATCATGTATTTAATAATTTCATATTCTCAGTCACTCATCTCATTTTTGGTTTATAGTTACACTTTATAAACAGAAATTTGTCTGGCACTAAAAAACATATTATGTAGTGTAGCTGAATATACATATCAATTTTTCATTTTTTTTATAATTTGGTTCTAAGCATTTACCATGAGAAAAAATTGCTGGTTGGTGGTCAATTAAACATTTAACATTTTCAAGAGTTTTTCTGGCACACAAGAGGCCTATAGGTCCACAAACGGTCTGTGTTACTTTATTTGACAGGAATTAGGGATTGTCCATATATTTCTGATCATTTGCCATACAAAAATGTCTATTATGCTTGATTACATAAAACCCCAATTAACAAAACTTGATTTTTTAAAAAAAGGTACATTTTATTCTCAATTCTTGTAATTTTGCAGCTTGTCATTTTCCTTTCATGGTACATAAAACCAGTTTGGATGATGTGAAAAAAAAGTCCTCTTTGCAGGAAAAGCCCAAATTTGAAAACTTTCAAAATCAACTTTGCCAATAAAAACTGACACTGAAACATATCCTTCCCAACAATATGGGGATCTGTTTTTGAAACAATGTGTTGTTTACTACAGCTTAACTGTTCAACATATACAACTGTATGGTGATATATTACAGTTTCTATGTTTCCACAGTTGCAGTTGAACATCATCTTGCTGTTTGATAATTACCATTGTTAATGAGGTTGTTGATTAATATGCCAAATGTCTTGATGTCATCGCATATTAGTAACTGGCATTTGCATTGAACTGAAGGCTTCATTCACTGTTTAATGTGGATTGGTGTCTGTTGATGTTTGACAGGAGCAAATGCAAATGACAGAAGTGATGTACGAACTCAGGCAACAGACGGGATGAACAGCTGGAGATGACAGAGGACTGGAAAACAAAGATGACAAAAGACATCAGCTCAGATGGAACAGTAGATACTGTAACGACAAGGAAGGATGTAAACTCTGATGAACGGCAGAGTAATCGCAAAAAATGCACGCCATTAAATAAATAAGACAATTTAAAATGCTATAAAATCCTGAAAAGCAACTTCTCTGACAAATGTTGCTGTCAAATTCACTTTAAATAATCCACGATGATCAAATCTGTATTTTTACATTAGTAGGATTCAATAAAGATGTGTAGTTTGCCAGGTGGAAATTTAAATTACTCGACAATACGCTGACTACAGTAATAAGCCTGAAGAGGAAACATTTAAAATGGCAAATAAAATTGGCAGAAATGTGTAATGGGGAACAGAAATGAGGATTGCTAAATTGAGAAGCAGAAATGCACACAAAAAGACTATTATGATACCTGCAGAAAACAAATAAACTTTACAGACAGCCAACTGTAAGTACACTCATTTTGCAAGTCAGAACAAATATAGATGAATCAATATTCTTTCTACAACTTTAGACAAGAGGCAGCTCCAGGGATCCTCAACAGAGATGACCATTGTACTCAACACTTTATGTTCTGTATAAAATTTTAATCATGCTCAGACCTTTTCTGCAGCAAATAAAATAACTCAACCATTTATTTATATTAGATACAAATATCAAATGCAAAATATGCAGAAATGTTCAACTGAACGTCCTTTTGTAGTACTCAAATCCCAAAAGTAATCCTATATTTAATCAATGTGTTTGGCCACTGTATCTGGCAAGTACCAAATTCAATTTCCCAGTGATGACTAATGTTTTCTTTTGTTATTATTCTTCATCAAGGAGAAATTTACCGATTAATCTGGCCCCTTTCACAGCATCAAGGAAGGACCGCTGGAGTTGATAGAAACTCACCGTCTAGCTCAAGGACACTTGAGCAGAGAAGCTGTGTGCCTCTTCTAGCTAAAGAAAGCTTGTCCTATTCATTTGTCCCTCCCAGATGAGAGCTTTTCTTGGGTGCTTCAGTAAAGTAGCTTTTCTGATGTCAAATTAGCACAAAAAACAAAACCTTAATGGCTGCCACTCTCATGAGAATATAATTCCTACCTTCTGTCGTGTTTATATAAACAGGATTTATGGGTCAGCTGGAAAAAAAATGCTCAAAATATAAAAGCAAATGGCCTTTCTGGTGCTGCATCACCATGTTTTCTCAGCCAGGCTGCATCTCACCAGCTGGCTCACACCACTTCACACAAACGGCTCTTTGGAGGCACACAGTGTCACCACACTCGTTTGGAAACCTACCTTTCATTATGAGGCGATGTCAGATGGACGTCACAATACAGTAAAGCTCACAATGCAATGCGGTAGCTTCTGACAGGCTGCTCCTAATTAAGATGAAGGACACGTGTGGCTGCTATAGGCATCATTAAAATCCATATAAATCCCACAAATTTTATGTAATGAGGGAACATGGCAGCTATACACCCTCAAAGCCAGACTGCGAACCTCGTGAGAGCAAAGACACGACGACAAAAGCTCAAACTAAAGCGGGAACAGAGGTGCATGTTACACTGCAAGTAAAATGCCCTCAGACATGACAGTATCATTAATTACTGTAGATATACTGAGACATGTCTGCGTTAAAGTGACCTCAAAAAAACGCAAGCACGCATAATTGGACAAATTTGTCATATAAAGTGATCACCTTGAAAATATTTTATATATGGTGAAGAAAAATAACATCAATGTCACCAAGTCCAGCAACACCAACATACAAGTCTACTGAAAAACTGCAAAGTTAATGAATGGAAGCATTATCTTGTAGGTATTGAGGTTATTACTTTTATGAAGAAACCTACTGCAGTGGTGAAACACATCCCCTGCTAATGCTCCACTCATTCTTGTTCAGAAGAACCATGTATAAAATTAAGGTAAACTGCAGAAAAGACATTTGAAATCATCCTGCCGCAGTATTCATTAACTCCATAAAGAAACCTATACATATAACCTCACTTCATCTTTACTAGTCTAGACACAAACAAACAATATACTGACAAACATTCATGCTGAACTGAGCTGAACAACCCACTTTGGCTGAGCAATTTATTTAGAGAACTCATTAATGGGTCTGATAGTGGGAAACTGTAATCCTCCTGCGTATAGTTGTTTAGTCGCGGTTGTTTTCAAAAAGCCTAAAAATAAATGCTGATAAACACTGTCATATTCATTAGACATCAGCATGCACACAGAAGCTTCCTCCTGTTGTTCTTCACGACTGAAGATCAAATCACAAAAGTCCAACACCTTTTGTGCAAATTTAACCAAACTCAAGCATTACTGAACACCACAGGGAAAGTTTTTTATGGAAAAATGTGCACCTATAACATCCCTTTATTATCTTTAGGATATATTGGTAAATTGTACTGTGTAGCCTTACTGGATATCATAACAACTAAACTGATTGCATCAAAAATGCATAAAATCTGCACAATGAAGAGAAACATTTCACAGCGCTCTGACTATAGAAGAAAATATATAGAATAAATAAAGAATAAATATAGAACATAGAATAAATAAATAGTGTGGCATTGTGCGAAATATCCTTTATTCGGTGTCTTGTGGTCATAAACTGTCATTGCAAGTGTGTTTTGAATCTCTCTTTGAACTTCAAGGTCACCAAAAATTTATACAGAAATGTCATACTGTCTTCTCAGACAAGGAAAAAGTTAAACTGTAAAAAAACAACAACAAAAAACACTGTAAAAGAACCAAAAACATCTCATTAAAATAGAATAATTTTCCACAATTAAAACACATTTTCATGCCCTAATGTTTTGCTTTCTAGTTTTAGTGATGTACATTTGCATATATAAAAACAGTGAAATTACACAACAGACTGTTCGATATATAGATAGATCAAGAACATTATAATAAATATAGTATTGTGACTGACTATTTCTTGCTTATAGATGTGATAAACTGATGAAAATGCATTTATTCAACATTTTTGTTGTGAAAACATCTGCAATCACAACCTACCTTTTAACAAACAAATCTATGTAAAATTACAAAGCCAGTACTTTTTCTGTTAAGTTTCACCAAATGTACTTAATTTTAGAAATATATTTACAGTATTTAACTTGAATTTTACAGTTGTATCTATTAAATAAAAATATTTGTGAGACTACAATAAATTTGCTAATGTATTTTAACAGTCTTTTTATGTAATAAAGGTACATTTTTTTACTATTTAAAGTTACAGGTTACTAACGTCACTCAACATTAGACATGCGAACTGTAATTTTAAGAAGTTTGATATTTTAGTGTATTTCAAAAACACGGGGAAACCTATTAAACGAAAACAAAAAAATTCATATATTGCAGATTTTTTTAAAGACTTTTTACAGTATTTGTCGCTTCACACATGGGTGAGTTGACGAGCAAGGCTGTGCATTAGCTCTGCTTGCCCTCTCTGGCAGCAAGATAACTGCAAGGTGCTGGAACACGCATCCACAAGCTAACCATAATTTAAAACATTATTTTTAACAGATAGATAAGAGATTGGTAGGAATCTTCTCATCAAACTCTCTGCAGGAAAACAAAGTAAGATATTTCTTAGTGCAAGTTGAGAAAATGAGCAGAAATAACGCCTAAACCTGCAGTGGCGAACACCTGTCTCCCCCTTCTGGCAGTGAGAGTAATTACGCTGCCTGTTTGTGGTGACCTGTATGTAATTGCCCTTAAGCGCTGTCTTGTTAAGACTGTAATCCTTCCTTTGAATGCTGAGTTTTTATCTGCAGTGTCAGAAACTTTTCTTTGATGGTTCGGCAATATTCCTAGTTGCTATAGTCCACACTGTTTCCATTGCTACAGTTGCTGCCCTCTTCAGCACTGGAAAACCAGTTGTTGCTGACAGATGCAGACTGCATCACTGCTGCTTCACCAGTGTGGTAATGCCAACACCAACACAGGATTTTAAACTCAAGTACACTAGATTTACCTGCTGCTGATAAGCTTAATGGTGTGTCTACTCGAATGGTAAAGGCTTTAATTTAATGGATGTTCATCTATATGTTGAATTTCCACATTTCTCCTTTAATCCAAAGAATTTTACAGTGCACCATTTAACAGACCTACAAGTTTGACTGTGACCAAGTTGAACCCATTAGATGTTCCTTCAAACAACTCTCAAAGTGTACATATTTTATACAATGACAGCAATACAAAGCAGCAAGTTTGCTAAGACAAATGGAATGTCTTGACATCCTCCATACTGTAAATAGTTTCAGTTACCATTCACTCAACAAAAACAAGGTCTGGCACAAATGATGTCATCCCTTTCTGCTCTGGAAATGAATGGGAAACTGTGGAGCTGAACCAGTTATATTCATTTGCCTGGCAAACTAACTTCCGTGTTTCTTTTTGAATGCGAAAGTTAGAGAGCGCCACGGCGGCCCAACCACAGGAGCGTCCGTTGTGTTTGGTTTGGGGAACATAAAGAGGTCTTGTGTGGAAGAAGGCGAGAAATGGGGGGGGTTGGTAGTGTTCAACAAAGGAACAGAGAGATTAAGGCAACTGTGCACAAAATGACTATTTGGAAGCTTTTGATAAATGCAATTACAAAAAGGGTTATTGGTTCCCAGAGAAAGTCATTAAGACCATCAAGTAAAAACTCCAAGAGCATAAATTAAATGTCAGCATTTTCTGCTGTCTAATTTTCACAAAGATTCCTAATCTCAGAGGAACACATTGACACCAAATTTGTGAACATGAAAGTCACAATGTTACCGCTTCATTCTGAAATATGCTCGACAGCTAAATAAATAAAACATGACAGAAGAAAAGTAAGTTCTCAAACAAGCAAATCTTACCTTTGTTGAAATGAAAGTTAGAAAAGCAGCTTTATTGGTTTAATTCAGCAGTCACAGTGCAGCCTAATTACAATGGATCACAGGGAGTTTGTAAACCAAAACACATGCAGGATTTTGAGCTGAATTTAAAAGAGGCTTCCTTTTAAACATGTTTATCAATTACGCTGTACGTGGTCCTAACTAGAGCAAGCAAAATTATAAATCAAGTCTAATTTATGCCTTGGTATAGCAGCTACTGCTGAGTGTGGGCTCGGCTGGAGAAAATGATTAATTTCTGAAGGGTCTTGGATTAAAAATGATCTGACGTGTGTTGTAAAATACAAGCAATTTCATATTTCAGGACACTCTGTCCTCCCTTTACACTTTCATTTATATCATGTGCTGTGCCAGAGTGATGGGAGCAATAATTTGATTAAGTACATCATTTGTTACGGCTGTTGTCCTGAACTCGCTCACACCTCAATCGGGATTTCTGGCAGAAAGGCAAAAGCCTCACTGTGCACTCAGTTGTCATAAAAAGTCAATAAAGCACCAGAAAGCCATTCTCAAAACATACAGTAATCAATCTGCCCCATGAATACAGAGCTCTGGTTCCTCCTGCCAGCAGCTAACATAAATGGAATGTGAAAAATGATGTGATCAGTCGTTTAAAAAGTAACACTGGACACAAATCTATGGCCACGTGAACTATCATTTACAAATCTTTGCAGAAAAGGAAAATATTGCGGATTTGTAACCGTTACTGCCAGCACAGTTCTGCCAAGAGATTCTCTCACATGCGGGACACAAGCACACATCAATACACTGTACTGCCAAGTAACACAGAAAGGTCTGAAAGTCCTCACTGTGCTCTGTTTAAAGAGCAATCAATGCAGGAGCCTCTCAAACCAGGCTCGCATACAGCACAAAGTCACCCTGCAGACAGCTCCAAGCACAGCTATATCGTCTTTCCTACCTGTAGCCCTCGTCTCCTCAGAATGCTGGACTCGTCCATGGTACAGAGCCCCGACTTGTCATGCCTCCTTACCGGTGCATAGCCATGCTGCACTGCCTCGCTCCTGCCTCTTGCTCCCTCCCTCCCTCAGGCTAAATCTGATCTTAGCAGCTGCTAAACACTTCCATCAGAACTTATCTGATTGGAGGGGGGCAGTCAGCTGACACCTCCTCTTGTTCCTCTCCTCTGTAACTTCAGGAGTGAAGGAGAGAGATGGAACGAGAGAGAGAGAGGGAGAAGATAGGCAGTTCTAATTTAGCGTAGCAACGGGTGGGGATGAATGGGAGGTGTGGTGGGGGGAGCCAGGGACAAGTGGGAGCCCCAAGACTCATTTCTCTGAGCAGCCACGCTTTTGGACACCCTAGATGACCATGAAAATGAGAGGATATCCTTTCCAGCATTGTTCTGCTCCAACCTCAACAATGAATCTGGCATCCTGTCTGCGGCAGACAGACCTCAGCAGTCTTATTGCAGTCAATGAGTCACATGAAGACTACAAAATACACTCCAGAAGGCTGGATCACTGACAGAAACATGATAGCTGAGACTACGAAAAAGTAAAAGGAGAGGAGGAAATGCATTGCATATGGGAATAAAAAGGAAAATAGCAAGACTTGCCATAATATATAAAGTACTGTTACTCAAGACCTTTCAAACCTGCTGTGAAAATGTCACATGAGCTGATGTGAGCCAATTTACACATAGGAGACGCTTCCCTCATTCCAAACACCGCAACCCTGAACCTTTATCGTGCTGAAATCAACGGGCACAACCTGTTATGTAGATCCTGTGTCAATTTCCAACAATTTCATGCACCGCTACAGCTCCACAGAAATGAGTTTTGAGGCGATCTACGGCTCTTCACACTTACTAACTCAATGTCCCCACACCATCATGAATTATTAGCATTTGTAAAATAAGTTGTCTCTATGTGCCATGCTGCCAATTCCATCCTGCAATTTCGCATTCTGTTTCAGTCTGTGTTTTTCTTTGCCCCCCTTGTCTTTTTTTACTCTCTCTCACTCATTTCCATTCACTGTGGTACTGCTCTGTGAATATTAAGTGGGCTCCTTCCATTCTCCTCATCTCCAACCAAGCTCAAATGATTTCTCCTGCTAACAGCTACTACGGTTGGTAGAAGAGGTAAGCAGGATTGTCAGACAGGTGACCACTACATCAACTTTTCTCATTTTGAAAGCTCTGCAACAAAAAGCTGATGGAGTGTTGCAGTGGCTGGGGCAACAGTCATTTGTGTCGCTGTGCTGATAAGAGGGCTGAGAGTAGAAAGCCCAGGTCTGTGCTCTGGTAACCAGGCTATTTTTGAATAAAGCCCTTAAAACCTCAGAGGACAAGGATTACAGTAGTCAACTTTTTCAGCTTGAACAATGCCCTCCAGATTACCTGGGGGAATTAAAGAATCCTGTTATTTCCTACTGACTGGTCTCGAGCTGCTGCTCCGTCTGTAGCTGCTTAAAGAACAATTAAGACAATTCCTCACTGGACAGACAATGAAGATGAAGAGCTGCAGAAACACAAGGGACGGGTCATTTGTCTTCTTCAACACCCAAAGTCCCCATTTTTCTATTGTACACTTTGGCTGTAACAAGCACCCCAGTTCTACCACACTGTTAAAACAATGAATCGAGTAATTGATTAACTGACAGACGATCAGTTGAAAACAATTACGGTTGTCATGATTGTCTATCACATTTATAATGATTCATCAATATATTATTGTGTCTATAAAATGTCAGTAACTAGTAAAGGACATTTGAAACAATATCACGCAGCCCAACTTGATGCAACCAGTTTGCTTGTGCTATTTGACAAAACAGCCCACAACACAAATATGTTCAGGTTGCTACGATTGACGACAAAGAAAGGCATCAATTTTTCAAAATTTGGAAGCAAGACCACATGGATGCTTAGAGTTTTCAGTCTTAAAATAACTAACGTAATCAATCAATTTTTAAAACTAGTTAAAGATATTTTTTCTGTCAATCACTCCACTAATTCATTAATTGATGTGCCTGATATTTCAGCAGTATACAAGATTTTATATTGGTGTCCACAAAGAGGGCAACGGCGAAGGAAATTATCAGCTCTGAAATAATAAAAATTGAGAATAAATAATATATAATAATAATTTATGCAAGCATAATTGCCATTTTTTGGCAGATTTCTGAGGAATAAGGTAACACAAACTCATTACCAGTACCAGGGTTCATGATGCTCATTTTTCTGCCTTGTTTCCCCCAGAAGACCCATTCTAAGCCAGAAAAAAACTGGACATGTTGGGTATATGATCAGAAGTTGTTTTAACATCCATTGTGGAAAAAATAAAATAAAATTTCAAAAAACTGTTTTTACAGAGATGTTTTTTGAAAGAAAACAGACAGCACAGAGCTGCTTTGAGGTGGGTTTGGGGGCAGCTATGAAGGCAGACAGTTTGAGCCAATGGCCTTGGAGTTGGGCCACAGAAAAGCCTCTGGGAAAAGTCCAGGGGTTGTCAGTGACTCATTTCCTCCTGGCAGGTGGGCAGCTGAGGTTGTTTCCACAGCCTTTGGAGAAAAAAGGGAACGGTGGCACAGAAAGCATGCAGAGAGTGCTGATTGAGTGACCTACAGGCTCTGCTCTGCCTGAGCTTATCAGACCAAGAGGTAACCTGCAGATGAGAGGCAAGCAGAGGAGGGACATGGCCTGTGAAGAGAGCAGTAAGGAAAGAAAGAGTCAATTCCCTCCATACAAAGCAGTGTAAAAATCCATCTGTCTAAAGCCAAAGGAGTGAGAATATCCATCCATGATAAAACCCTGTAGAGCCAACCTCCCAATGGACAAGGCAAGTCTTAAACCTTGACAACAAATGCAAAGATAGTAACTGAGAAGAACCAATAGGTGCAATGCATCACTCTCAATTCGTCTCTGGTTTTTCCAATTTTGAATAAATTGGAGCAGGCATGTAAATATATGCATTCATAAGATGAAAATGATGTCAGCTTGAGTCCACTTGGAAAATCCACAAGGCTTTCGTGTCAATTCATTTTTGTCGGTCTCAAAGAAGCACAAAGTCACTCTATGCATAACTGTCACATTTGAATTTCACAACAGAGAAAATTGTATCTCAAACAGAGCAGATGACAGGGGTTGAATGTCTCAGCTGCAACTACTACATCTAGAGTGACAGTTTCATTTATATCACACCCAGATGTTTGCAGTAACATGCTGCACGGTTTGTAATTTGAGGATGTGTGGGGTCAATATATTCCCAAAGACATTCTGTGGAACATAAACAGGGCAGGTGAAAAAAACAGAGACGAAAGCACAGCATGAACACGACATGAAAAGTCCTTATGTGGTAAACTCATATTATGTTTCCTTAGTGTTGAAAATACCAATATACAGTCTCTTCTGAACACTCCCTGCAGTGAGAGTGTTCACAGGTTTTGTATCCGTTTGCAGGGCTAAATCATCCACACAAACTTCTGTTTTCTACTTTTGTGTCTCATCTGTGTATATGTGTGTGTGTGTGTGTGTACATCTATCTTTGTATTAGAGTTTTAGACCTTGGGAGTGTGAGGACAATTTAAACACAAGCCTTAAGAGGGCTGTTTAAGAGTATTGGTTAGAATCAGGGTTAAGTTAGGTCAGGAGTAGGCTTTTAATTATGATGGAGGAAATGCATTATATTAATGAATTAGTTATAATTTCAGTAGGAATGCTCATTTTTTAATTGCTTTTCCATCTAAAAAAAAAAAAGAAAGAAAATAAAATGTAACAGAATTTATTGGCTAGCAAGTTAATGCAGCACCACAATGCTTCAGAGCTGCTGCCATTAGTCAACATAATCGGTGACTGATGCATCAGTTTGGACTAATGTTTTTTTAATTTATTTAAATATTGCATAATTGCTGCACCATGAAGTCAGTTGGTTTTGGCTCTAGTCATGTGTCGGCTGCTACAGTGTCAGACAACAGCAGGTGTAGCACAGTCCAACTTAGTTCAGAATAACAGCTTCCCTAAGACCAACAGCACAAAGCACGAGCACCTCAAGAGAAAAAATACACAGGACGCATTTTGTTTCCATTTGTTTCTATCCTGCTCTCTGTACTCAAAAACATTTAAATACAGTTCAGTTCCCATATGAGTTAAAGAAAGTGGCTGTGCTGTGAATTTGGTTATATTTATATAAAAAATTGAAAGCTACTCCTAAAGTTTGAGAATGATTATACAATAAAGACAAAAGAACTTGCTTTAGCTGCACTGAACTGCAAAATTTTCAACGTGTCCAAAGGTTTTCCCTTTGTGTAGGGGTTTGCTAGAGCTTGGATTTGTTTTGGAGTGGGACTACTTAATAATATTCCCTCTTTCTAAATGATTTTTGTCATGTTTTAGTTTCCAGTTTACCTCTATAAGGTTGAACTTTATGTGAACATTTGTTTTCATTTGCATTATTCAATGACATACAATTTTGCCAAAACAAAATAAATTTAAATAAAACAGTCATCGCTCTCTTTGAGGGGAACTTAATCATTTAGATTATTCAAGTTATCGACAAAACAGTATGTTGTAAATTATTTTGCCTTCATCAAAAAATTGCAATTCCTGCTATTTGGATAAATTACTCGTTCAAATTGGGATAATGCTTTGTTTAATTGTTAAGCTCTAGTCTTCATAAAACATAAAAATACAAACATGTCATTGTGTGTTTAACTCGATTACACCCACAACAATACAATAAATAGACTTTTTTGGTAGGAAACTGGTAACACTAATTATTCCTTTACAGATCTGAAACTCTAGAAAGATCTGCTGATGAAGTAATTAAGATATAATACAATACATACACCCACAACAATATGCTGCATATGCAAATTATGGGTTTACATTAAAGAAAGAGCTACACAATCAATCTGGAGCTGCATTCATCGAGCCATACAGGCACTGGAGAACAAAGACAGATATCGCAGACAAACGGATCAATAACGGGCATGTGGCTAACTTCTTTTTTTTACTTTCCTGCTTTTGTGGGTGGATCGCTACTGTGGCTTGATAATAGTATTTTTATCTATTAGTGGCAGGCTTTATTAAAAAAATAAGACAGGTTGTTCAGTTTTAACTGGAAAATCTATGGCATTTTTGAAAAGGTTCATGGTTTTATGACACCTGTATGTGTTTCTCTGCATAGACAGCAGTTCCTTTCTTGCAACAACAAACTACTCCAACAACAACAATATCAGTAAAGGACATCACTGACTGACAATTACGAGGAAAAATGAGAGTCCACAAAGGCACAACATCAGGATTATGACAGTCTTATCTCCATATCACACCCGAAGTGAAGTATTGATTTTCTGCCAAAGAGCATCACAGTCAAGAGAGATGTGCCATGCACACCCAGGGGCATGATGGAGGAGCATAGAGGAGGGGTAAAAAGCAAAAAGCAATAACAGTAGTCCAGTGAGGCAAACATGAGGGTAAAACACTGCTGACAGAACCAGCACTTAAATCTGCAATGAAGGTTCAGATGAGTAGAAGGAGATTGACGGGAAAAAAATACAGCAACATTCAGTTTGTCAGTATTTCTGAGCCTAACTCTATTCTTTAGGATTTGATAAAAGTTATATTCAGGAGTGTCTCTTATGAATATTTAGGACACATACTTGTAAAACTGGATGTACATTTGCACCCAGTCTAAAATTTGGGTTATCAACAACAGAGTTTAAAAAAGACTATGTCCATACAGATATGTTTTGATTTTAAAGTGGTATTTTTAAATATTATTTCCTAGAAACAAAGATCTGTCTGTACTAACACACCTGAAAACACATATGACATGAACCTTCCCTCTGGACACATAGCTACTGTTACCATGCAGAAATTAAACTGTGACTCTTAATTTCTGATCCAACTTTATTTTCTTCTGAAAAAGGTGATGTGACAGGGGTGTGATAATTCAGGACACACAAGTCCCACTGCAGGGACTTGGGGCAGGTAACCTTGCCTTGAAAGAAGTTCTACAGGCTGTTTTGCAATAGGAACATGCACAAAGGTTAGGGACATCTTACCATGGCCTGTAAGTTTCTGCTTTGGAAAACAACCGATAGTAATTGAATAATTGTTTGAACAAGTCTCTTTTCTAAAGCACAGGAGTAGTGGATACTAATTAAATACAGCAGAGATTTTAAAATAAAAGCATATTATTGTGGATGTAACCTAAGAATCTGCAGCCTTGCTGAAGGCTATCTGAAGCAGCTCTTAGACACTGCTGTGTTTTAGCTGAATGCCATCATCAACACACTCAAAATAACATTAACAAGCTGATGTTTTGCAGGTATAATGTTCAACATGCTTCCCAACTAAATTTAGCATGTTGGCATAGTAGTATTTGCCAATTTAAAAAATACACTTATAATGCAAGACTGAACATGCTAATGAATAAATGCGCATTTGTTTATTAGAGATACACTCCAACTTTAGATGAGATGTTCCAGCTACATTGTCTGATTGCAAATATTACTAACTGAAACGTGTCAGAATCCACAGTAATTCATCCAATATTTGCTACAATCAAACCACAAATACCAACCTGCTGTTCAGGGTGGTTGAAAAGCCAGACGATCATCAAAGTCTTAGTTGTCTGAAGATAATGTTTGTACAAAATTTCATAACAGTCTATCTAATTTAAAGTATATCCAACAGAGATATTTTTTAAAAATACATGTTAAATTGTCAGGCTTACAGAGGCCAAAACACACAAAGATTTTTCTTCCAGATCTTCATGCGTCATTGAACGTCCAAAGGAGAAAGAGTCCATTTTTCAGTAGTTCACTTAATATTTTTAGATATATTTGACCAGGAACAGCCTTGAGAAACACACTTTCTACATTTCTACAGTTTATACAGGTTAGATTTTAACCATTTATTTCAGAATGGCATGCATTTGTGTTTGTTGGTGACTCTGCTCAAGCGATGCTCAAGTATGACACAGATAGTCCCTGAGATCACAAACCCCAAAACCATGCTCTCGACCGGAGCAGATGAGTGGAGTCACTGCCTGTGAAATGAGTGAAATAGCTATGTGATGCGACAAGCATGTCGCATTTCCTCTGAATTCATGTCAACTGACATGACCTTCTCATTGCATGTGTGGATCAGTGGCACTCTGAAACCATGCAGAGAACACGTGGCAAGAAGCTGTTATAGAGCTTTGATACAGAGGAAATATAAGACTATATGCGGCATCAAGCATGACGCATTTCCTTTGAATTCGTGCAACCATGCACATACCTTCACATCTAGATGCAGGGGATCAGTGGCATGACGACTGCACACAGATGAACATCTGGCAAGGCACTCTTACAGTGACTTGATACAAATATACCATGTGAGATATGAGACTATGAGTGGCATCAAGCATGATGCATTTCCTTTGAATCTGTGCAAGCATGCACCTTCATGAACTAACACAAAATGGTGGCCCAATTATATGTAGTCATTACAGACAATGTATTATTTGAACTTTTCAGGGCCTTTGGGCAATATTCATGGCATTCAGGCAGAGGAAATATTCATACAATGCGGAGGATGGGCAGAGAGAATAGGTTTTGTAGTTTAGAGGGGAGTTCATGGCGTTGGCCAATGCCCAGACAGGGCCTTCCCACAGTCCTTGTTGAACAAAGGCTCATCTCCACTTGCATTGGCTAACCATCCCGAAACCAACTCATAGAAGGCTGATGACCAGTGAAGGCTGAAGCAGCAGCAATGTGGTAGCACTGAGCGGGAAGAATGAATGAATGTTGCCTCAGTTATAAGGCGTGCTAATAGGGAGGAGTGGACTGACTACGAGCCCAAATGAACAGCATAGAACCTTGTGACTGACTTGACTTCATGCCTGCATGAACTAGCACTAGGTTGCATTTAGTCTAACTAGAGAACCCTTTTGGCTTTTCAAGTAAAACTGTGAAAAAAATATAAGGGGAAATATGACCATGTCAAATAAAGAAGAGCAAAATTAAGCTTTTGTTTTCCTGGGAGCTTTTGCAACTCATCTATTTAAATATTGTCAATTTTGCTAGTCTTTCTTCATAAAATAAATTTAAAAAGTCACACAGCCTGAGCCCTAACTGACTACATCTCAAAGCTGCCCATTTTGAACTGAATGAGGGGTAACAAAACCCAACAGCCAATTACAGTAAATCTCTTCAGACATGAATATAGCCGCCAAGTCTGACTGTGGTTAGAAGTGACAACAATAACATGCTGTAACACAGTCTGCATGCTGGCAGACCTCCATTCAGTCATAGTCACTGAGGCCAGCTGCTGGTGTGCTTCCCAGTCATATAGCCATCATTAGGACAAATGCCAGCTCGCCTGTATAAGTGACAGGGTTCATCTTTCCTAGTTTAAGTATACTGTTAATGATAAAGCCTGGATTTTACACTAAAGAATAATCTCTCCAAAACAGAAAACAATTTTCAAACCAATAATTAAAACTCTAAGAGGAAAACCAAGACAAACATCACGTTTCATTCAGCGGCTGGAAGCTGTGGTGCTCGTCTGTTTTGCTCCCCTCCCAAGGTCAACCAATTCACCATCCTTTCTGATCTCATTCTGAAGGCAGGATAATACAGTGGCTGTAGATGAACCCCTGAGGTGTCGGTCCTACCGACTCCAAAAGATACCATTAAGATGTAGCAACACATCAGCCATTCAGCCTGTGTCCACACAAGACAGTATCTGAGCAGCAGTCACAAACACTTCATTTTCTCCCGATGTTGACCACAGAGTCACCAGGGGACACACAAACACCGTTAAGAATAAGAATAGGGAGATGATTACATTAGAGTTCCACCCTGAGGAAATGTAAAGCTAATATCTGACCATGTACTGTATACATAACAAAGACTGGAGGACTGTTAAGATGCACAATTTGATAAAAATTATATACTAGAAACTGTGAAATAGAAACAGCTATTTGGTTTAACTCATTTAAAATATTAGTCTGAACCTAAACATTTTCCAGGATTGAAAGTCTTTATTAACCTTCTTAACCCCAAAACCTGCCAGCAGGGCCAAAAGGGGTTATTTTTAAACAATCACCAAAGTAATAATTTATTTTCAACTTTCTGATAGTCTTTCAACTAATAATCTAATTTGCAATTCTAACACAAAAATTATCCAAATCTAAGTTTTAAAATTAGACTTTAAAACCAAAAATCGCAATATTCTAAATGTATAACTATAAGAATTGCTAAAAATAAACAGTACATACTAACAAGATTCTGCAAAAAACAACTGCAACAAGCACAACTATAAAGCCGTTAGTGACTCAGCTTCAACCAACAGTCACATAACAAAACTTCAGGGACTTCTTGGCTGAGCTGCAGGCAGTGTACACGTAGTAGAGAGGAGTATGGAAAAAAGAAAAATGTGATAAATAAAACATCTATATGCAGAGGCATTTGGAAAATGTTGTGCATTGTGATGTCAGTTTTTTTGTCTCTACTCATGGCTGTATTGTTTCCAAAGAGGTGCAGGACTTCATTTTGCAGTGGAAAATAATGAGCCAATAGTAAGTAAAAGTACAAGGGGAACATCTGAAACTGCTTGGGGTTTAGAGGGTTTATTAGTAAAAATCTAATCTTCATTTTATTTCAAAGTGTTGTGCTAATAAACCTAAAGCATTACAACATATTTAGTAGTAGTGTTCTGTGAAACACTTCAATAATGACACTATGAAAAGTCTGCAGCAGACAGACCCCTTGGGCTTGGGCTGCAAAATATTTGACAAAATGATTCTTTGAATGAATTTTGCACTATTTACTATTGCTGTGATTTTGTTCAACTTCCATTGCAGTGTTTTTCTGCTGTTCTTCAATCACTTGCTGTGCAAACAAGAAAGTTGTGTGTCACTGTGAATTGTGCATTAAGTTTTCAAAAAACTCTGTGTAGCCCTAATAAGCACATTATTTCCACAGCCTTTTTCTGTCTGTCTTTTACTAATTGTAGTCCCGTGAATGCCTAAATATAACAATAAAAAGTTCGATCATGCTATAGTTGCTCCCAGTGGATATAATTTTGTAATTCCAAACTGGAATGCCATATGGCCATTCTCTGTCCCTCATTTTCCTCCCTCAACAGCCTGTGCTCCCAATTTCCTGCAGGTCTGATGAATAAATTTGTATGTGAGGCTCCCAGGACCTCATGACCTTACAGACTCCTGAGTCCTCTCTATTAACTTTTCACTTAATCTGTGCTTAGATATCTACAACTCAACTTTTATATAAAATAATGAAAACTGTCATTGTGAATTCAAGGAAAAGGAAAATTCTCTATCATAGTTTAATCTTTCCTTGATAAGAGGAGAAATTGTGACTCTCAAACGTCTCTCTAGCTGTAGTGTTCTTGAGCAAATATCTGATCTCCTGCTCCAACCTTTCTACAATGTTTGGTAGAGAAGGAGCATATCTTAAAATCCTGGCAAAGTCAGTGATGTTAAAGAGTCTCAGGTCTTCAAGCTATAAAACTTAAATTGAATCAACACCAGAGCTGAAGGACTTATCCACTGGAGGACAATTATGTTACAGCAAATCATGTGGCCTTTCACACTGCATGGCACAATAACCAAAGGGATTAATTTGTGCCTAATACACGCACAGGGATGCATGTATTTAAGTCACTACTGAAAAGGCTCTAGCGCCCCCAAGTGTAGGGATTTAGTATAGATATTATATAGTGTATAAGACTAAATTAATTGGATATACATCCTCACCAAGAAAAAGACAATGAAAAAATTATATTTTTTATATTTCTTATCTCTTTGGGGCACTAATGACAACAATCAATGGCTTTTTTTTTTTTTTTTATGAAGAGACCCAGCAGTTTTTAAAATATTGACCTCTACCAAATGGTTTAGAAAAATTATTCGACCCTTTTAAATCCTTTTTTTTTTTACATTTCAAATGACACAGTTGTGTTCAGCTACTCCTTAGGCACTATAATATGTCAAAAGTATTATTTTACCTTTGAAAATCATAGCAAACAGAGGCCTCATGTGAGGAGTGATTTTGCTCATACTAACTTCCTGTGAGCAGACTAACTTGCTCTGCATGCTAATTCAAAACACAGTGACATCTACTGGACTTTTTTTAGTATAATGTACCTCAGCTGAGTGGTAGAGATGGCTGAAACAGGTGGAATTAAGTAAAACATATTTTTCAATAAGATATCGTGAGTCAAAATGTGCTCTACCAAATGGTTGAGCAGAACGTTAAAGGGTTAAAGCAGTACAATATTTACCATTTGAGTTTAAGTAACTGCAATGCTATATGGCTACGTTTCTTAAATTCTGCATCTCTAAATCAGTCATTAGGACGACATACTGCAGCAGCATTATATAAACAGTGTAAATAGGGTCACCATGATGTCATGAGTCATACGAAAAATAGTTGGACCCCTTCTAGCTCAGGTTACAGCGTTTTTGTTCTGAGCCGGCCCACTCAGATCACTGGGGATCAAAGTGTCAGTTAGCCAAAACATCCTCTCACAGTTACTCTGAAAGCACCCACATACCGATTTCTGTGCACATACAAACACCGACCTCACATGCTTTTTATTACATTAACCTTTCTCTAACCGATACCGAGTGCCCAGGGAATGACTCATAGCTTAACAGCATTGGATTAGCCTCTGCTTTTGATTGCATCTCACATCTGAGACAATAAGATCACGATGGAGCAGAGAGTATCTGTCAGTGCAATCTGTAAGAACCGAGCAAAACCACACTGAAGGTCATTCCTGTCCTCATGACGGAATCTGGTTCAAAGCAGAAATGTACTTGGACCTCTTCAGAATGTGATTTTATTTTTCAGTTCTTTGTATGTTTTATTAATTTCTACATTTTATTTTGAAGCATTTTAACTTCAAATAATACAAATATGCAACAATTTAATATAGGCTTTATGAAAACAGTCAGTCAAACTTGATAAATGAAAACATTGATGATACAGGTTTTATACTTACAGAAATATTTATAGAACACTTTTGTAACAGGGCTTTACCTAAAGGCAGTTCCAGATAAGAGACATTCATTAACCGTCTGCACTGCAAGCAGTTTCTGGGTGCTTTGGATATTGTCACATTTTCATTTATTGTGGACACATTTCTTACTGCATACATAAAGTCCAGCACCTCTATGGAAATAGCACAATCATGGCTAGCAGAGGACTACAAAATGTCTTTTGACCAGTATGACAGTATGACAAAGTTCTAATGCCTTTGATCATTAATAAACAGAAAAAAAAATTTTTCTTTTACAAATACTGATAAAATACAAAATTTATATCTGAAACATTCTTCCAAGAACAAACAGATGTTGCCAATAATGGAAAATACTGGTGACTCTTCATACTATATTAATTTCACTATTAAATTTTTTTTTTCTTTCCATACTTGTCCCCTGTCTGTTCTGTAAAAACGCAGCCTGCAATTCAGCCTATGGATTTTTTTCATGTGACTGTCGGTCATACTTGAGTCACCAATAGCTTCACAGTTGTACTGTGGAGCCCAAAAAATATTGTTGTTGTTTAAACCAGCCATGTAGAATAAAGTGATTTGGATGAGGTGTCACAATTTTAAGCTTGAAATTTGATACATTTGCCCATCAGAACTGCATATTACACTTGATTAGTTCAAGGACCATTGGAAAGCAGTCCATCTGGCTTGGATAGATGGTGCTATTTTAATGCCATTTTAAAGATAACATCCTTTCAAACCCACCAGCAGGTTTTGGGGTTCAGAGGGTTAAATCATGCAAGTGGGCGCCGATTTAAAATGGCCTTTCTGAATTCAGTAAATTATCTCTGACAAATGTGAACACCGATGTGACATGGCTTGTCAAGCACTGTCCCCATAGAAATAAAGTAATTACAGAACACAACCGCAAGCAGAAACAGATAAGAGCCAATAGCAAACCTGCTGGTCCTTCATTATTCATTTACTGCAGAGACAATACAGTGTCAACAGTGGCATATTTGTCTGAATATGTTTAAACATGATTGCATTGTTAAGCTATGCATATGTTGAAAAACTTGCGCTGTGTAACAAATAATGTTTTTAGAAATTATGACAATTTAAAAAAATATAATATTGCAATTTTTTCAGTCAATAAATTAACAATCTAACTAGTAGTTTGCTGTAGGCATTACAAATGATAGTGTTTGATCCTTATTATTTGGGTATTTTATCTACATTTGTTCTACTAAATCAGAAAACTTTAAGAATTGCTTGCAGAAGACTTAATGTGTAATACAGAAATCTCCTATAATGAGTTGCTTTGTGTCATTTCTTAAAAAATTTCAACAACTCACGTCGCATTATTACAACTTTATTGTAACTACTGCCTACTACCTCAATTCTTTAAGCAATTTGCTTAAGCAGTTTTAGCACTGCTACAGATAGTTTTTTTCCCACCAAAATGCAAAATTTAGGGTCAAATAACATTTGCAATATTTTACAGTTGTTGACGTACATCTGTGCAAAAGTGCAAACTATACTTTAAGTGTATGTATATACACTGTATGTACGTATGTTATGCTGATTTCATATTACCAATTATAATTTTTGTGGCAAACGTCTTTGTCTCCATTTAATTCAAATGGTCAGAAATATCCAATAACATGTTTGATCATTATAATTTGGGTATCATGGCGTGTAGAGCATGGAGCTGATCATTCAGACATTGTGATTCTAAACATATTATCTTTTTGGAAAGACCCATATTATCA
This sequence comes from Amphiprion ocellaris, assembly GCF_022539595.1. Taxonomy (NCBI): domain Eukaryota; kingdom Metazoa; phylum Chordata; class Actinopteri; family Pomacentridae; genus Amphiprion; species Amphiprion ocellaris. Next base: position 17,653,315 of record NC_072782.1, on the reverse strand, counting down.
AAGATAATTGGTTCAGTGGAATTCACACAAAGCACATTCTACTTTGACCAATCTCTGAGGTGATAGGAACATTCTGTTTTGACCTGCTGGGGTCTGATGTTACAGTGGGGCCCAAATTTAGGAATCACTCACCGGGCTGGAAGTGAGGGAAGGGTCTGATTTTCCGAGATTCAGCGAACGCATACGGACCAGGTTGGAGGTGTCAGATGATGGCTGACATGCTGTCTGTGTCTGCTGGAGGTTGGTGGGTAGCAGGAGATACTTTCCTGCAGAGAAACAGTAAAAATACAACACTGTTATAGAAGAAAGCATTGGTTCACTGAAGTTTTGGTATGTTTAAGTTATGTTGTCAGGTTTTTCCTTTAAAACTTTTCAATTTATTACAAGCTGGAAAAAAACAGAAAGATTAAAAATGAAATGACATTTGTGAAGCAGAACTGCTCCTTCTTACTTCACCCACTTCTCATATTTCTCTGGTGGCCCTTAGAAGGAAGTCTTGAGATACCAATGAAATACAAAATCAGCCTGCAGGTTCGAAAAGCTTGTTATCTTTCTTTTTCTTTCTGTTACTTTTTTATACAAAAAGAAAGACCTGTCTTTTAGACTACTCATCTGTAACATGCCAATTCCATAACATTCCACTAAAATAATAAATTGCTTTAATGTGATTCCGTAAAAAAACTAAAAATCCTGGACTCCTCGGTGCAACTGGAAAACTCACTGATTTTTGGCTGCGCTGGGCTTAACTGCAGGCCTTATCTACAAAGAGTAGATAGGAGGCAAGTATGGGAACAAATCATAATATGAATATAGGTAGAAAAATTCTGCAGTATCTATAGTATCCAAGTTTTTTGCATTTTTGTAAAATAAAAAAAAAATCAAAGAAATTGAACTTAGACTTTTTCTCTTTCTATGATATTTTTGAGTTTCTATACATCGAGCCATTTCCATAGAGGTGCAGGACTTTATGTTGCAGTGAAAAATGAACCGACAGTGAGAGAAATATGACGTGAGCAGAAACTGAATATCAGAGGGTTAAGTAAAAATTACTGATAAAATTTCTGTACTGTTGCTTAAGTAGAGGTTTGAGGCAGTACTTTCATGTAGTTCACTATTTTTCCCATATAATGTATTGGTACCTTCAAGTAAGCTGTCAACAAGCTCCGAAACACATCTGTGAATTCAAACTACTGCGTGTCATAACAGCCTCAAAGTCAGCAAACACAGGGAGCAAGTGGTGAAACAGTTGAGGTCAAATGACATACCAGTAACATGAGAAAATCCAAGCTGTCTGCTCTTGTTAGGAGTGTTATGTTGAAGCTCCTAACTGTACAGTCAGGCAGGATGTGAAAGGGTTAAACTGGGCCAGAAGGGGGAAAAGCCCATTAAGAGATCACTGACAATCCAAACATTACATAACCACAGCGCCAGCAGCACACTCTGCTGCAAGTAAGTACACGAGTGCACCTACAAGTATAAATTACAAGACACAGTTTATATGAGAATACTTCTGGCAAAACTGAAAAAAAATCCACTTTCATCTCCCAGAGCTGGCAGCTAGATGGCACTAAATGCTGCTTCTACCATTCATCACTTTTTATCTGCCCTTTAATATCATTAAACTTCAGCACACCAAGGAACAACAAAGATTAAAACATAACACAACCAGTCTCTTCATCAAAACGGTATTGTACTGTTTCCTGTCCATGAACTGAAAAATCACCTTCACCATCAGTTTTCATTGCGTGTATGTTTTCTGTCTCCTGTATAAGTAAACACGCCAGTAAAACCATAGAAGGCTATATGTTTTGTCACTGAGAATGAAGGGAAGATAAGGAGGCTGTGCTCAAAACAGAAAGGGATATCTCAAGTTCATTTGGCCTGAAGCAGGTCTCTCCTTTTATCAGATGTGTGAAGCTTTGATAAGCTGCAGAAGGCAGCTTTATAAATTCACTGACCTGCTAACAGCAAACTGTACAATGACAAATTCCAAACAATATTGCTGTTTCAGACTCATAAAGTGTTTATCCCATCAGCGTGATTTCCAGTTAACATGAAATCTGTGCTTGATTATTTTCACAACAAAAATGAATTTGAAGTTTTGTTCAGTTTAGAGTTGTTTAGAACTGCCACAACTGGTCGATTAAATGGTTGTTCGCTATTAGTCAAATTAGAATTACCGCTCTGTCCAGACTTGACCTTTGACTTTCTGGATATAAAATGTTATCACTTCAACATTTTATTCTGTTAGACATTCTAACTAAGTCTGAAATTTTGTCATATTCAGTATATTAATTTCTGAGTTATGGACCAAAATTAGTCATGTGAGGTCACAGCGACCAAAGTCAAATTAGTTCATCTTTGAGTTAAAGTAAATGTTTGTGGAAAATTTGAAGAAACCCTCCATGCATCTCTGTTATATTGTTCATAAGAATGTGGAAGACACAAGGTCACAGTAGTCCACATTGAGTTCTATTTTAAACCAACTAACAGGGAAGGGAAGTGGGTCATTTAGCACTACAGCAGCAAGTCTATATTGATGGTGACTGACTTTAAACAGTGTAATGCCATTTGGTTGTGTTGATCATGGAAAGCACCCAGTGAAATGTAAACTTCTCAAATTGTAAGTTTAAATGTGGGTGTTTGGTTGTGTTGTATACTTACAGGGATTGTTGCAAAAAAAAAAAAAAAATTAAAAATCTGACAGCTCAATAGAGTGAAAACAGAAAATAGTCCAAAGAGCCCCTTAACAATGATAAATAAACAGTTAATAGATGCAGTGGGACTTTAAAAACACATCTTAAACTCTTTGAATTAAGACAATATGCTTTGCAATAAAAGCATTTTGACTCCGCCAGAACGCGGCGGAGTTATGTGACGATCTGCGTATGTTTGTCGGTCTGTTAATCTGTCTTTCCTTCTGTGCGCAACATTACTCGAAAATGGAACAACGGATTTGAATGAAATTTTCAGGAAAGGTCACAAATTATACAAGGCCCAACTGATTAGATTTTGGCAGTGATGAGGCTTATAGCCTGGATCCACAGGTTTGTTAAAGATTTCTGTATCATTGTGAGATAGCAGCACAATGTCACTATAACTAAGACAAGTGAATGCAGAGGTGGGTAGTAACAAGTTACATTTACTCCGTTACATTTACTTGAGTAACTTTTTGAAAAAAAAATGTACTTCTGAGAGTAGTTTTACTTTGCCATACTTTTTACTTTTACTTGAGTAGATTTGTGAAGCAGAAACGTTACTCTTACTCTGTTACATTGGGCTACACTCGACTCATTACTTTTTTATTTACCACATTAGATATGCTTTATTTTGCCAGAGAGATGCCCCCAGTGGATCTACCACATGACTGTTTCACCAATCAGACGAAGCAACAATAATCACGTGACTGTGTTTCACCAGACGTTGCCCTGCGGTCACATGACCTCATACGAACTGTGACGGAATAGCGGCACAAACTCTACACACATAGCAGACAAGGAATGAAAAACACGGGGGCATTTTCGAGAAATTTTATCTTGCTTTCGACAACATTAGCATAGCATTAGCATGGATATCTCCATCTTCGGCTTTTGTTTTCTAACAAAAGCCGAAGATGGCTACTAACATGGGCGTAGTGAAGCGTGACGTCAGGCTGGTAGGTCCACGTGATACAGCGGCGGCGGGGGGGGGGGGGGGGGGGGGGGGGGGGGGGTCCAGCCAGGTTTGTAATGTTATATTCTATCCACTGAGTCTGTGCCATTTGGAGGAAAGTGAAATACAGTATATCTGGTCACTGGAAGTAGTTTGCACTGTTCAAACATACAAACGTTTCCTTACTACAGGTATTTGTTTCAAAAGCTTTATCTTGTGAAACACTGAGATTTGGAAATTTGTGTTTCTTGTGCCTTAACTTGTCATTCTGTAAAGATATTATTTTTATTATTTTATTATTTGGAAATACCAGAATTTGCACATTATTTTACATTTTTGTCTTGCTGATCACATCATTTCAAAAAATAAATCGGACATTACAATCGGTTACTTAGTACTTGAGTAGTCTTTTCACCAAATATTTTTTTACTCTTACTTGAGTAATTTTTTGGATGACTATTTATTACTTCTACTTGAGTGATATTATTTTGAAGTAACGTTACTCTTTCTTGAGTACAATTTTTGGATACTCTACCCACCTCTGAGTGAACGTTACGTCAGCTGCCTGCTGACAATCACATGATTGCGATCCTAAGTGCTTTTCTTGTAACTGATGTGCAGTTAAGTTAAATTACTGTTACCAAACAGTTATTAATATTCATTTATTTTAAAGATAAACTGACTAGATAAAATAAACATTTAGATTGCATTCGCCATAAAATATGTACACATTAAAGTACTGTTCAATATTTTCAAAGCATTGTATTGTGTTTTAGATCTCTGAATGTCTTTTCCTGCCATCTACCAGCTTCACTGCTGATTTCATTCCTTGATGAAGGTCAATCTGCAGACTTGACCTGGCCCTGACATTACCACTATGAATTGGTTTGTCTATCAGTTTTTATCTGAATTAACACGCCCTGTTCATTTTAGTCATAAGACTTGTCTTCTATGTCACAATCCTGCAGATGCACATTTCAAATATGCAACAATATCTTATGAAAGAGTCATCTAAGCTACATTTCAGTTTTTGTTCTCACTGCAGATTATTAGTTTTGGGCCTAAGCCAGACAACCTTCATGTGATAAATAATACTATTTGTGCATTTTTGCCAGCTGTGCTACAGTTATCCTCACATTTGTCCTGTGATCACTGCTGTAAAACCAAGGGAACTGAAGGGAGTCAAACAGGATGCGGAGGGAAAATTGAGGTCTTTCCTTCCTTACTGGCAAATGTTTTCACCACTAGAGCCCATCACATCCCAGCATAAAGGAAATCTCTCATCACACATTAGTCAACACTTATAGGAAAGGGAGTATCTGGATATATGGGTAGTTTTTTAGGTTTAGCACAGGTATTTGCAAGGTCAGTCTCCAGCTGGGGGGCAGATGGTTTGCTGTTTGAAACTAACCTTTCTTAAATAAATAATATAATGAAATTGAAAATCGCCACACACTGTAGCTGTTTAGTTGGAAATTCTGTTGAACATTCTGAACCATTTTCTGGGTGTTTATTGTTCATATCACATTTCTAGTAGCTGTAGACTAATGCAAAAAAAGCATTAAAACAAAGTTTCATTGCCATAAATTCTAAAAAACAAAACAAAATTTGAATTTCCTTGGTTTCATTTTATGTAGACAAGAAAATCGAAAGTTGAAATTCTCTGATTATACATTTCAAGAAGAAATTACATATCTGGAATCAATGCGCACAACATATCAAGTGCTCAAAGGTGTTACCAACACACGGGAAAAAATGGTCACCCTATATGCTATAAATATTACACTACCTACAATTTTAATTTGTTTGCTATCAGCTCTTTGTAAACACAACCTCCAGTTCAGTGAATTCAGACAAAAAGTTTCTAAAATTTTAATCACATGACACTTGGTCACAACCTAATAATTAATATTACTCTTGGTTCTGTGAGGAGTGCAGAATTTTTTATTTAATTTTTATTTTGTACAGCATCTGTACAGAGAAGACGTTCAATATTTGACAAATTTTTAAATGAGATGAGAGATCAGTACGGTACAAACGTTTCCTTACTACAGGTATTTGTTTCAAAAGCTTTATCTTGTGAAACACTGAGATTTTGGAAATTTGTGTTTCTTGTGCCTTAACTTGTCATTCTGTAAAGATATTATTTTTATTATTTTATTATTTGGAAATACCAGAATTTGCACATTATTTTACATTTTTGTCTTGCTGATCACATCATTTCAAAAAAATAAATCGGACATTACAATCAGTTACTTAGTACTTGAGTAGTCTTTTCACCAAATATTTTTTTACTCTTACTTGAGTAATTTTTTGGATGACTATTTATTACTTCTACTTGAGTGATATTATTTTGAAGTAACGTTACTCTTTCTTGAGTACAATTTTTGGATACTCTACCCACCTCTGAGTGAACGTTACGTCAGCTGCCTGCTGACAATCACATGATTGCGATCCTAAGTGCTTTTCTTGTAACTGATATGCAATTAAGTTAAATTACTGTTACCAAACAGTTATTAATATTCATTTATTTTAAAGATAAACTGACTAGATAAAATAAACATTTAGATTGCATTCGCCATAAAATATGTACACATTAAAGTACTGTTCAATATTTTCAAAGCATTGTATTGTGTTTTAGATCTCTGAATGTCTTTTCCTGCCATCTACCAGCTTCACTGCTGATTTCATTCCTTGATGAAGGTCAATCTGCAGACTTGACCTGGCCCTGACATTACCACTATGAATTGGTTTGTCTATCAGTTTTTATCTGAATTAACACACGCTGTTCATTTTAGTCATAAGACTTGTCTTCTATGTCACAATCCTGCAGATGCACATTTCAAATATGCAACAATATCTTATGAAAGAGTCATCTAAGCTACATTTCAGTTTTTGTTCTCACTGCAGATTATTAGTTTTGGGCCTAAGCCAGACAACCTTCATCTGATAAATAATACTATTTGTGCATTTTTGCCAGCTGTGCTACAGTTATCCTCACGTTTGTCCTGTGATCACTGCTGTAAAATCAAGGGAACTGAAGGGAGTCAAACAGGATGCGGAGGGAAAATTGAGGTCTTTCCTTCCTTACTGGCAAATGTTTTCACCACTAGAGCCCATCACATCCCAGCATAAAGGAAATCTCTCATCACACATTAGTCAACACTTATAGGAAAGGGAGTATCTGGATATATGGGTAGTTTTTTAGGTTTAGCACAGGTATTTGCAAGGTCAGTCTCCAGCTGGGGGGCAGATGGTTTGCTGTTTGAAACTAACCTTTCTTAAATAAATAATATAATGAAATTGAAAATCGCCACACACTGTAGCTGTTTAGTTGGAAATTCTGTTGAACATTCTGAACCATTTTCTGGGTGTTTATTGTTCATATCACATTTCTAGTAGCTGTAGACTAATGCAAAAAAAGCATTAAAACAAAGTTTCATTGCCATAAATTCTAAAAAACTAAACAAAATTTGAATTTCCTTGGTTTCATTTTATGTAGACAAGAAAATCGAAAGTTGAAATTCTCTGATTATACATTTCAAGAAGAAATTACATATCTGGAATCAATGCGCACAACATATCAAGTGCTCAAAGGTGTTACCAACACACGGGAAAAAATGGTCACCCTATATGCTATAAATATTACACTACCTACAATTTTAATTTGTTTGCTATCAGCTCTTTGTAAACACAACCTCCAGTTCAGTGAATTCAGACAAAAAGTTTCTAAAATTTTAATCACATGACACTTGGTCACAACCTAATAATTAATATTACTTCTTGGTTCTGTGAGGAGTGCAGAATTTTTATTTAATTTTTATTTTGTACAGCATCTGTACAGAGAAGACGTTCCATATTTGACAAATTTTTAAATGAGATGAGAGATCAGTAAAATAAAGTGCATTTGATGAAACATCACAATTCTAAGCTTAAATTATGCTAATTTTCCCAATGACACCAAAAGTTCTACATGGCCATTCAAGGACAGTCACAAAGTTGAAAAGTTGTCAATTTTATTGTTTTTTTAGAGATTCTGATAAATAACATCATCTTGGCAATTGTTGAAAAAAATGCTTTTCAAACCCACCAGAGGGTTTTGGTGTTGAAAGGGTTAAGTATATAAAAGTAAAGTTCTATCTTTCAAAGGAGATAATATGAACGTTTGTGTTGTTGCACAATTATCCTATTAACCACTGCTCATTCCTCAGGGGATACAAACAAAAACACTCTTGCATAAAGTATATTTATAAGATGACAATTTATTGCTGTAACATAAAGATGTGACTGTAATGGTCTACATCATATGGACTTTTCTGAGGACCACAATTTGAAGGGAACTGAACTTGATGTTCTAATCATAGCATATTAGGTCTCTAGTTATATCACACTTTTCTGGTACATGAGCAAGCTCGCAAGTTTATTTATATAGCACCTTATCATACAAAAAGGTCATTGAAAGTGCTGTACCGGTAAAGACAAACATCTAAAACATAAAAGACAAAACTAACAAATCTAAAATAATGAATTGCTGTCTGTTCTATACAACATTAAAGCTTATCTAAATGTATTAACATACGCTGGCACTAGACTAGCTACAGGGTGACAACATATTCAGCGAAGAAACCCAATCTCAGATTAGAAACAAAGACATCATACTCATCTTGATCTACCAGCACAATCCAATCGGTCAAAGTTGATTTGCTTTAGGTTAATGCTTGTTTATCCATCTTGTTCCTATGTAGACCCGTTAGAAAAGGGTAATGCATTCACTCAAAGTTACGCTTGATGAAACTATCTTTCATTGACTGAAAAGGTCAACATTTTAATTAGTAAGATGAAGTCCTCCATACATGCCGCACAAGGAAAAACATAAGCTCTTCAAAGCCATAAAACAGACTATCAGTCTGAGGTCTTCCAATTTACTGAATGAAAGTAAACGAGGCCAGCAGGCGAAACAAAAGAGCCACATATCTAGAACTGTCAAGAGGGAGGAATGTATCTGTGCTCGTGAGGCCGACTGAAACTTGTGCTTAACCGTTTGTTATATTTACCATCAACAACGCTCTTTTCTTTCCCATGTTGTCCAGCTGTTGGAGAGCCATTCTAACTGGAAACTAGATGTACAGTGGGTTCTTTAGAAATCATATTCAAATGGATTTTACATTTCCAAGAGGACTGCTCTCTGCTGACGTTCACCATCACAGGAACACATTATGTTGTATTATGAGAGCAAACACAAAATGCAGCACTTCAAATAAAGTAAAATCTAAGCTTGTGAGTGAAGCCCAGTGCAGGACAGTTTTCTGTATTCAACTCCCGCCCGCTCCCACTGGATTTCTGACCATTTCCCGCCCGCTCCCACAGTGTGTGTCCACTCCCACCTACACCCACAAACATTCTGAGCAATCATGCCTGCACAATATAGAGTTCACTGATTTTGTGTCTTGCAGGAAAAATATGTTCTTTTACTATGTAGCATGAATCAAGAGACGTATTCTTGCAAAATTACAATTGTATTCATAAGAATTACAGTTAATGTAGTGCAGTGAGTACAAGTTTTATATACATCAACTGTTTCTTGTTTAAGCAGTTTCTGTGCATTTTTTGCTCTGGTTCCATTTTTACTCATTGTGGGCTCATTTTTTTACTGCAAAATAAAGTCATGCACTTCTATGGAAAAAGCACAACCATGGCAAGAAGTAGAGAGAACTCAAAACTTTAAACTAAGTTACAATGCCATAAAACATAAAAAATGAAAAAAAGCAAACCATGAAATCCTTTGATTATTCATTTTACAAACTTTTAAAAATCTGGAATCAGCATGTATGTTTCCAAGTGCCCACAGGGGGTACTAGTCATATTTATTCGGCCAGGGAACGTGGCAGAGTTGTGTGATGATTGGCATACGTTTGTCTTTCTGTTAATCTGTGAATCTGTCTGTGAGCAACATTACTCGGATTTGGATGAAATTTTAAGGGAAGGTCAGAAATGACACAAGGACCAAATGATTAGATTTCGGCAGTGATGTCAGCTGCCTACTGACGCCCACATGATTGCGATCCTCCTACAAATCCACCTCTGTGGACATGTCGGGACTTCAATCATCCGACTGAGCATCCTTGTCGGAGTACTGCGCTCTCTGAGTGCTTTTCTTGTTTTCACTTGCTTCTATACTTACCTTCTGTTTGCTCTGTGTAAACACAGCCTACAATTCTGCTGAAAAGTTTGCAACATGGCTGTTGATGGTAGCTGAGTTAGTAAAGATTTCAGAATATGTTGCAAATGATTTAGTTTTATTAATTTTCTTAAATAATACATAGATTTGGTTAATTTTGTAATGGAACTGCACGTAAGTCATGATTAGTTGAAAAAGTGTCACAAAGTTGAAAATCTTAAAATATCTCTTTTTGTTTTAAAATCATTTCTGTCAATGAGAAATGAAGTATTTTGGGAATTTCAAAGATTACATCTTTTTTGACCTGACAGATCAGAGCAAGTAAGTTGCCTCAACCCAGCAGTGTCAGATTTGTTCTTGTATATAACACCGCACATCTGTCAAAACTAACAAAGTCAGACTCTTCAATGTTTGTCAGCACCAACTTAGACATTTGACCTAATGTCAAATTTGCCATGGTTTGTTCTAGTACTGTAAAATCCAGTTCAATCTTTTTTCAATTATGTTTGTTGACTTCATCCATTTGATAAGCTCAGATTGTGCAGTTTATTTTCTGACCACCAAAAACCTAAAGTCATCCATTCATGCAAGATTTGCAATGGTCCACATCAGACTCATAGAATAAGACTCATATTCAAAACCTAATGGAAATTTTCAACCACAGTACAGACTTCAGTTGCTCATGTATCAGCCCTAGTAAATAGCTGCAAGACTTACATAAAGTGGACATCAACTAAAACCACTGGGTGATGCATGTACAGATAGACGTCAGCTATGCCAAACATTGCTGTGGGAGTTCTTACTTACAAGTGTCTCACTAAATAAACAACAGTTCAAGTTTCAGTTTGGGAAACATCTTAAGTTATTTTGTATTAAGAGTTGCTACCAACTTGTATGCTCAAACTTCCAAACTGTCAGAGTTAAATTTTAATATTTTTATATCCTGAATGGTGCTCTGAAGTTTGTGACGTCACCCTTTTTCCTGCTGTGCCCCACCCTTCTTCAAACCAGTGAGCGAACCAAAGTCAAAAACATGAAACTACCCTACAGGTCACAGTGAGAAGCTGAAAATATGTTTTTCGGGGTCTTTTAATCCATAGCTGATATGTATAATCTTGAAATGGCACCTTGACATTTCATACGTTTGGAAGGTGTCCAGTTTGGTGACATTTGGGTCACATCTGTGGTGTTTGTGGATGGTGATGTAATCGTTTTGGCTTCAGCAGCTCATCTGTGATGCACTTTTGAATGGTTTCCTGCCAAGTGTGACACTGTCATTGTTGAATTCCTTAAGCAAACCTCTCATTTCAGAGTCAGCTTAAAGTGACAGATGGCCACTGTTTATCACGACTTGCTGCAATTTAAAACAGTCATACTTTTAAAGTCAAGCTTTTACTTCAAAGCATGTCCTTGAGAACCATTCTACCCGAACAAAGCTTGGTAACACTGAAAACTGTTCACAGCTGGACCTGTGGATAATCCTGATTAGCAGCTTTTGGAAGTACATTTCTGAAGTCATTTTTCAATGCTCTTAAATTCATAAATGAAATTCCACTGGCCTGCACTGTACTGAGAAGTCATTGAGATTTCAACACCATAGTAAATAATAGCAATAAATGTCCCCAGAGCTAGTAACCTGTAAAGGTAAGAGGAAGAATATGGTTCTAATTTGTATGAAATGACATCTTAGACCTATTGAGGAGCATTAATTCCCGTTAAGGGGCAGTAATGCGTTTTGAAAGTGACAGATGATGATAGGTTTGTGGGCATTAATGTGATAATGATTAACATAAATTGTTCCACTCCCTCTGGGGTCGATCGCTACAAATACATTTTCAAGCTGTGGGAGGCAGTGAAAATAACATGTAAAGAAGAGTGAGTTTCAGGAGGGAGGGGAGAATGATGAAGTGATTTCATGTTCATTTGTCCTGCATTTGTTTTCTTAATGTCTGATTACATAGAGGCAGATTAGCAACAGTAAAGAGAAACCAGGCTGCACAGAAATGCACAAGCTTTCCTCCCGAGTGGTTTCATAAACACTGTGTCATTTTATAGTTTCTGTGCCAAGACTCTGAGTCATAATTATATGGGAAATTAGGACACATGACCAAGAAAAAAGGCAGCTGTGATAGCAGCAACTTTTCAAACTTCTCACTAAAGAAATAAATGCTGTTGTGTGGCATAAGTTATCGTCCAGTCTAAACCACACTTGTGAGAGCCTATAGTGGAAAGAGTATACACAATTTTTATTTTATTTTTTTTACCTGTGAGACCACCACCTAGGCTCCTTCTGCGAACATGTTTTCCATCCTCACTGAGATGTCGTTTAAGTTTGAGCACAGGACTTAATCCATGAGTCAGCTCAGGGTTACTTGACTTCCTGAGGTAAGTGACCGGTGGATAGAGGATGTTGTCCAACTAGGGAAAAAGAATGAAAAAGAAGAAATACATTTAAATACACTTTTGGAGCTATACCCATGAAGGGATGGGGCTAACATTCTAAATATAAAAGTTTTTCTTTTTGTTTGTTTTCCCATAAGACAAAACACAAAAGGCATATTGTAGTCATGCAATCAGTCATGCACACAATATGTTTGGTACTTAGTGCCACATCTATATATTTTTGGTCACATTTGAAAAAAGTAATTTGAGAAAAAATAGGCATTTTTTGTTCTGGATTAATTCATAGTAATTTGGTCTGTTAACCCACTGGACCTCAAAATCAACCAGTGGGTTCAAAAGGCATGTTTTGTTGCTGTTTTTTAATGGCTAAAACAACATTGAATCAGAAACCGTACAAACAGAAGTAATGGTTGGGTTCAGAATTTTCTGTCAGTCCCTCAGCTAATCATGTGTTACATGCTGCTCATTCCACTAAACTAATGAAATCAAAGCTTAAAATCCTGATATTTCATCAAAATCACTTTCTTCTCCATGTCTCATTTTAAAGTCATCAAAAATAAACTATTTGCTTAATCCAACCAGATTATGTAAAAATCATAACTTTCTGTGCCATTACCGATTCAGATATGAGCAACAGTCACATGACAAAAATTCAGGCACTTTTCAGTTGAACTGCAGGTTCTGTTTACCAGCAGCAGAGAGGAGAAAAGTACGGAAGCAAATAAAAAATCTAAGTAAATCATTTATAGTACATAGAGCCACTATTTGTTTGTCCAGTATTGTTAACACCTGTGGACATGGAACCATTTTGCACATGCTAAAGTTTTTTTAAGTTTTGTAAAATTGCTTTTTTCTTAGTTTTATTATTAAGGGCAATATAACTGTGTCAGGACTTTGTACAGCAATGAAAACATTTGACAGAAGCGCAACACAGCTTTAAGTTCATAGTGCAAAGCATCACAAACTTACAATTTTCTTCAGGCCAGACAATATATCAGTTAAGTTTTGTCCAACAAAAGTCTAAAACCAAAAGATACTCAGTTTACTGTAATGTTAGAGGAAAACTGCAAATTCTCATATTTAAGGAGCTGAAACAATCAAATTTTCTGTGTTTTTACTTTAATAGTAATTTGTATTCATTAATTGTCAACATAGTTTATGCTGATTAACTAATCTGTTTATTGTGTCAGTTTTAGACATTTTCACCCACTTTGTTCTTGAAATACAAACTGATATATTGTTATATGTACTAGCTTGCAGAGCAATGAATACCATTTATACTGAAAACATAAATGTTTACCAGTGATGATGAAAACTCACATAGAAGTTTACAAGAGCTTATCTGGAAGAAGCATCTACAGAAGTATGAGAAATAATGCTGCAAATTTAAAACATTCAGGAAACCCTCAGAGCAAAATTCCACTTCTCATATGACCTAAGAAGGGGATTCCCAGGGCGTTCTCAGCATGATCTCAGCAGAAAGCTTAGAACAAAATGTAGCTGCATCTGAATCAGTTCCACAGGCCAAGACAGTTGGATGTGAAAAAATGTGGTTATAGAACAATCTAAGTAACACTATCAGAGACTGTATGAGCTAATAATTCACGTGGGAAAAGTAAATAAAGTCAAACTAAAAAGAAAACATATTCAACCACTTACAGGAAGGAACATGACGGTTAGAAATCCATTACAACTGATACATTGTACACCACAACACATTATATATATATATATATAGCCTATTGTATTCTAAGAAGATAATACCTTGCATGAAGCTCAGACCACATAACAAAGCTCAGTGTGAGGAAGAGGCCCTCCCTGACAATACAAAGATATACATGGCTGAGAGCAGTCTGTGGAAGGAAATGCCCTCCTGCCTCTCTGTGGGATGATTCATGATCCCAGCACAATTAAGTAAAACTAAACCAGACCTGTGTAGGGTGGCTTGACCTCACAATGAATGCAGAGTGAAATAGTACAAACTCAGAACAAATAGTACAAGTAAAGGAAAGTAGTGCATCATTATTACTATTAATATTAGTCTTAGTTAAGGACATATTTAATGAACAATAAAAATACACACCACTAATTGTATCTAATTTTAGAAAATTACAGTATTTACACTTTATGACTAACTTTTTTAGATGTTAAATAAAAAAGAAATGTTTGTGAACTTTTGATAAATATGTGGTTTTATTTTAACAGTCTTTTCATGCCAAAAATGTACATTTCCTTTAACATCTAAAACATTATCACCGTTATAAGTCTTTATTTTACAACACATCTGCATTTTTTTTATCATAGTAGAAATTCATAGTGTGTTTTGTTAATTTTATTGATATTTTGGGTATTTTAAAAATACAGAAAAAAACTATAAAGATCTTTAAAATAAAAATTAAAAATTCTGTAAAATTACAGATTTCTGTTTTGTCTTACAGTGAACAATACCCAAATAGTCATGGGGCAACTGATGGCTTTCACAAACAGATACTGTAACATTAAGATCTCATGACCCTGATATGCCAGAGCTTTGCAACAGTGATGTTCATTCATACTATACTATTCATTCACAGAACAGATATCACTGTGCATATCTACAACCCTCTGTCTGAGCAGCAGAGAGGAGGAAACAGGGAGCCACTGGCAGTAGAGTGGAACATGCATTACCTCCGAGCCACATCTAAACACACATATTAACTGTTTTACACTGTGTGTTTACACTGAGGCGGTACACACAGTTCAGTTCATGGTGACATTTTTTGTGGAACGGATGGTTTAAATGTAGGGTATGTATTAACAAAATGCATTAATTCTATTATATAATCACATGCTGTGCTCAGATTACAAGAAAAAAGAAAGCTAACAAAGAGTTTCCACATGTGTAGATGAGCTCCAATATTGTAAGAAATCATGAGGGCATCCAGCGGAAGTGAAAATACCATTGTCGGACGAGTCGCTTGATCCATAGTAGCTTGTTATGAATTGAGGAATGTACACAGCATTGTAAGATCCTCCTGAATCAAAAGTTTGAGGAAACTGCACAGCACTTTGAACTGTGCTGTTACTCTCTGATCCTTATATATACATATTACATACCTGTAATGTACTGAAAATGTATATTTTTGACTTTATATATCAAAAACAACAACAAACATAAATTCAACTACAATATGATTCTATGCTTCAATATGAGAAAAACAAAAAAACACATTATGTTTAAGTATAATTTATGCATTTTTGCAAATGTGTTATATGGTGACAGCAAAAAGTAACTTAGGAATCGCCTGGATTTCAGACAAGACATTTCACGTAGGTAAGGAACAGTTGTTTCTGCAGAAGAGAATAACTCCCTTTGGATAGTGGGCTTTGTAAGTTTGCAGACTTTTTATATGCACAAAAACCATCTATATAACACATTAAAGAAAAGAGAAAATTCCCCCCAAATCACATTATGGGCTCTTGAATTAATAAACTCAGCAGATAAAACACAAAACCAAAATAAATATGGCCTATATCTGATCTTGATGATATGTACTTACTAATCATCATAAAATCCCTACCTTCAAAAACCCCTAATCTATTAGACTGAGTTCATCGTGTAACAGCAATGCACTCATTCTTGAACACTGCACTGTATCTAGTTTAGCCCAATAAAAACAAACACCACCATCCACCCACCATCTAATATCTAGCCAGTAAACACTGCTGAGGCAGAGATGAAAAACTGTGATATCTTTTATTACAGATTCTCAGCTTGAATCTGTGTCCTCAGAAGAGATACTTTAACTCCAAAAATGTCTTCACTATACTGCAAAATATATGAACATTTAAGAAGTATGCCACTGCCTTGGCTGCCTCTATGTTTAGCTACAGGTGTAACTACATAACCATTTAATCCTCTGTGGTGCCAAAGCTTTCCGCTGATCTGTTTGTTGAAACCACTGGTTTCCTGTTATCCAAAGAGTGACAAACGTTCAGTCGTATCGGAGGCTCAGGATTTGATTGCACCGGCTATACCTGATTGGGTTGTTAATCCTTGTTAAGTTCTTAGAAAGTACAAGTTAGCTATATTAAACAAACAGGCGATTGATTAAATCAGTTTGGACCATTTAAAACAGAAGAAATGCCTTCAGTAACTGGCAAATCAGCTGCTAAGAAACTATCTGCTTCTCAATGCAAATCATTGTCCAATCAAAGGCAATCAGCTATGTAAGCAAGAACTAATAGTATACAGTTGTGCAAAGAATTGCAGAATTTTTCAGTCATTTTTACAACATGTAGCCGCTGCAAGTGGCTTATTTTTTGGTGATATATTTGGATCATTTTGTCAATGGAACAACACATCACAGATGAGTTGTTTAAGAGCTGCCAAAACATTGAAAATCTGCCAATTCTACAGTTTCTAACGTTGATAAATGCTGTAATTTGGTGATCTAGTCAAAGTTTACATGTCTTTGAAAGCCGCCAGCAGTAGTTGGGTTGTAAGTTAAGCTGGACTGATGCTCGTTTGTCATCTTGTCATCTTTTTCTAGAGAATTGTCTAGCATAAATGACAAGCATAAATTGGCATCTAATATTTCTAATTTTGTGAGAATTTGGCTCAAATTAAAGACACATTTGGATGAAAACCTGATAATGGAGCTTGGACAGATGGCTCAGTTAGTTGTGCAACATTTACACCCAGCAGTTTGTGTGTGTAAATACTTAATAAAACCGCATCTATGTAGGAAGCAGACTGTGTGGTGAACTGATATTAATGTGTCAATCTCCAGTAATGTGTAAAACTCACACGATGACTAAGCAAAGTTCGACCTTCCAAACAGCTGGTGCAACACTGTCCAGGTGTTTAAAGTTAAATACATTCAAGATAAATCACAAATGAAACACGGAAGAGACAGACACTTATGTAATTATAAAGCAAGCAGACGATTGCCAAACATTGTCTGTAAGCAGCTTAGAGTTCTGCTGTGAAACCATCAGTGGTGAACTCCTGCATCACTTTGCCACACATTAAGAGCCACAAGTATAGAGAAAGGTCATTACGACTTTAATACTGACTGTGATGATCAGTGATCCATGTGGGATGACTTCATGGAGACCCCTCAATCGAGTAAATGTCTGTAAGACTGCAGTGTGTCAGGTTTCTCCATCAAAAAGGAAGTCACACTCATTCTGCAGAAGTCCTCTGTTTCTCAACACATTTCAGCTTCCTATGCTCATCATCCTCTTTCCTTCAAGGCAGCCTTTTTTTCCTGATTAAAGCCTTCTGAGTTTGGATTACTGCGCACTTGTAGCGATGACATAAAGCGAAAGAAGCAATGTAATACTTCTTCTTTGTTGGTTTACTTATTACTTAAATTATTTCACAGGCAGATCAAAGCATCACCAGCTAAATACTTTGAAATCATAAAAGGAAGCAGGATTATCTGCATTATGTTTTATTATCTGTGCACTGGGTCAAAGTCTAAAGTATAGAGGCAGTGCATTTCAGTCTGACACCTACGTTTACAGCTTCACTATGCAAATATGTAATATCATAAAATCAGTATATTTCAAAGGAAAACAGAGCTATTTGAGGAGCAATAAGTGATACAGAAAATGCTTTTTCCACTATACTCCTACTGTCTGCTTAGACTGCAGCACATCATATAATCTGACAATTTGAAACCCAATGCATAACAAAAAAGCTCAAGTATATCACTTGCAACCTTGCAACTTTTTGCCTTCATGTTCCTGATGCACCATAACAAAAAACTGAGCCAGTGAAAACTGTGGAGGGCTGCCAACACTGGCCAGAGTTTCTTCTGAGTTTTTATTTGGCTGAGCTTGGAAATAATTATCAGCCTATTATGACTCATCTGGGTAATAAGTGAGACCAGATTTTCATTCCAGGCATGTCTGAATTTAAGCAACTGACAGAAAGCTCTCTTATTAAGGGATGGTAGTGAAATATCTCTCTTTTCAAAACATCTGCATTGATTTTAGGAGTGGGTGTTAGCCTGAAAATGCCTATTCGATTACATAAAAAGCACCGCAGTTGGTTCAGTTTGTGTGTGCACAGCAAGTAGCACACAGACTTCAGTTCTGGCAGCAGCCGGTGCCCTTTCACCCTCCATTCCTCTGTACCTGCAGCAGAGAGCCACACAGAGCGCTGAGAGCAAGATCAAACCTGACCTGCCCCTCCTTCCTCCATCCTCTTTTCCACCCTCAGGTTCACAAACAGTGGACAGTACCAACAATCCTTTGTTGCCAAAGCAGACAGCAAACAGCTGAAACAAAGGAGGTGGCCTGCACAACACACAAAGACAGTTGTGTTTACCGACTGAAAAATGAGGTATCTTAACCTGCATGCACGGAGACTTTATTTTTACTGTATATTAGCATGTTTTCACATATCTGCTGTCACACTGTTCCCGTTTCTATTTAAAGTACTGACTAAAATTTACAAAACAACCCTGTAGCTTTGATAGAATATGAAATTGCATGATCCAACATTCTGATGCCTCTGTGATCTACAGTACCAAGTTAACCATAATATCCGTTTAGCTCAAAACCAACATAGCCCCGCCCCCTTTAAATATTTCCTGTCAGTCAGACATACATAAAAACAATGTCACACTAATTACTAACAAATGCACTAAAATTGTCAACACAACACACATACCCTCCCCTTTTCAAATTAAATGGATAACTTCATAACAAACAAATCTATTTACACATCCTGAACTTGCAGAACAGCAATAGAATTTAGCTGTGCATTAAAAATCACTGCGACGATTGGTCTGACACATGATTTAAATTTATTACTGAAAATCCTTTAATTCATAGGAACAAATGTTTTTTTGTTTTTTTTTTTCAGTTGTGTCATGACGCGAGTTGTTTTTGGCTTCAATCATTGGTCGGCTGCAGTCCATCGAGCCACTGAGACAATGGCCACAGCACAGTTCAATTCAGGTCAGTCTAAAAGTCTAAAAAAAAAAAAAAACAAGACTTCAAAAGTATAGAAGTACTTCAAATTATCGCAGAACAAAAAGATAGCTTTTACACTGTGCAGAGATTCGATGGCACACAACAGCACAACACAGGGCAAAAATACTATACATCTGTTTGTTTCTCTCCTGCTCTCTGTGCTCACATATACTGCATTGCAATACAATAAATCTGTTTCTTATGGACATAGTTTTCGGTTTCTTTTGTTCGACAACGGACCAATGATGAAATAGTGAGTGAAACACAGCTCATTAAGACGACGTGCTAACTAGCTGTCACTTCAAGCTGCTGCTAAAATCCTGATTTTACAACAGAGATGTTGCCTCACCATATAAATGAGATAAAGGTAAAGGCTGTGAATTGTTTCTTCATCTTCTTGAGGGATTTAATAAAAAATTGGATTACTTTGGAAGTTGCACTGCAAACATTTAAGCTTTTTTTTTAGCATTTTTTTAATCATGTTTATAATAATGTAAACCTCTTCTCATATTCCATACTGTGCTACATTAGACACTGACATACATTTTGTCAATATAAAGTGTACTTCAGTGAAATCGTCAGCTTGCTTTTTGGGAGGAAAAATAATCATTTAGATTAATCTGCAAAATAACTGGAAGATTAATCGATTGAAAAATAGTAACTTGTGGCTACCCTACTACCTTGACTTAACTTTAGCTGTCCAGCGAGCCCTAAAATGCTGAAAAGACAATAAAAAGCTGTTAAAATCAGTGGAAAAAATGAAAGGTTGAAGAGCCAAGGACAGAAAAAATGAATTAAGAGCAAGGAGTTCCCATGCAACCAGTGAGGAGAGGGAATAGTTTCAGCATACAGTGGATAAGGCTGAAAGCAAGGCAAACATTGAGTAGAGCTTCTTCACCTCCTGTTGACTTTCACCAGCCGATACGACAAAGACTAAATGCATTGAAGGTGTAAGAGACACTCAGCTACAAAGAGAGACACTTTTTCTATATACACACACAGCTACCCAAACAAATGGACAGAGTGGCAAGAAGAGGCGCATATACTACACAGACAAACGCAAGGATGTAAAAACAAGGCTGCACACAGGAACACTGTCCCTGAGGTTGAGTAATAAATATCCAAATAGTCCAGGCCAAGGAAAACTGTGGCTTTCACATGCTTGTATGTGGTCTGTGCTACTAGACCACAAGGCTTAGCTACATAAACAAGGCAAGTGCAAGCAGATAAACACCAGTTTCAATGTTTTCCTGCTACTCTCAACAGCTCAAAAGACATTTTCTAGCATGTTTCTGCATTACAAAGGTGTAGTGAGCTGTGTCATATTTTCCACATTTAGAATTATCTACAGCAGTTGTACAAAGACAGGATTGACAAAAGTATTCACACCACAGGATATTACTTGCCTTTGAAGGCTTTGTGGTGAAGTGTTGTTTATCATTTCACTGAGATGGATGAAAGGAACCTTTTAAAAGTGGGAACAAATTGTTATTAGTGTCCTTCATTGGTTGCTAAGACACAATGAGTGCACATTTACGGTAAAGCAGGAAAAGAGATCCCATACATCAAGAAGCATTACACCTTACCACTTTGCAGCCGTCGCCATCCTTTGTTTTGCTAATCGCTCTGTCTGCTATTGTTTTCCAGTCATATCCCTCTCTAAGCAGCAACTGAGAGCAACATACATCGCTAATAATCATTTCGTTTGGTGTAGTTTAACTCACACGTTTAACTGAACATTGCTGTTGGGAAACAGCTTTAAGAAGAATTTTCCTTTTTATCAGAGATATATCATTTTGCTGGAAAAGTCTTGACGCTCTTTGACACAAGAAAAGCACTCAGAAAGTGCAGTACTCCGCCAAGGCTGCTCAGCCTTTGTATGATTTCCGACTGATGAAATCTTTCAAAAATTTGTGGTCAGCAGTGGTCAGTTTGTCGTAGGATCGCAATCATGTGATTATCAGCAGGCAGCTGACATTGTGTTCACTTGTAGTCATAGTTACAGTGACGCTGTGCTGCTATCTTGCAATGATACAGAAATCTTTTGTTTGTTTGTTTTTGAGTAATGTTGCCAACAGTCAGACAGACAGTCAGACAGACAGACAGACAGACAGACAGACAGACAGACAGACAGACAGACAGACAGACAGACAGACAGACAGACGCCGATCGTCACATAACTCTGCCGTGGAGTAAAAATTCTGCTTTTAACCATTGAAACTCCATGCAATTTCTGGCCATTTTTTTTGCTACACTCACATTTTTAATCACTGTGACCTCATTTTTCATTGCAATACCTGCACCTCTTTGGAGACAAGAGCAAGGATGAACTCAATGTCTTAGGTTTAGTTAAGTTATAATGTCATCAATTATTTTTAAAAAGTCAAATTTCGTTGATAATTTTACAAAAATGGATTGTACAACATCCATCCATCCATTATCTATACACCGCTTAATCCTCACTAGGGTCGCGGGGGGGGGGGGGGGGGCTGGAGTCCATCCCAGCTGACTCAGGCGAAGGCAGGGGACACCCTAGACAGGTCGCCAGTCTGTCGCAGGGCCACATACAAAGACAAACAATCACTCACACATTCACACCTACGGGCAATTTAGAATGATCAATTAACCTCAGCATATTTTTAGACTGTGGGAGGAAGCCAGAGTACCCGGAGAGAACCCACGCATGCACAGGGAGAACATGCAGACTCCATGCAGAAAGATCCCAGGAAAGCCGGGACGCGAACCAGGGACCTTCTTGCTGCAAGGCGAAAGTGCTAACCACTACACCACTGTGCAGCCCGGATTGTACAACATTTTATCCAATACTCACGCATTACCAATACTGAAAATATGGTGGTTTTACATAGTATTAGATATTTTACTGCTTAAATGTTTTGTTTGCTTTAATATTTGTCTGTCTGCTTTTATAATCACAGCCTGCATTTCAGTCCAGTTGAGCCAAAAAGACTTTGTATTTCTGTCATGGTCACAGCTCATTCACTTGATGGCTTTATGGTTCTAATAAGGAGGGCAATTCTTAGGTTCTTACAAAATATAGTTAGTGCAAACTGCTAATCCTTGGCTAATATTTATATGAGACATATTAAATAAAGTGATTTAGATGACATATTACAATTTTAAGTTTACATTTGTTCATGTTTCTGGATGAAATCCCACATAACTGGTGAATAGCTCAAGAACCATCCGTGAGTTAAAAATTCAACAATTTTATGTTTTGTAGCACTGATGAATGCTGCAATTTTGGAATTTTTGCTTCACAGTTCACAAAAGAGACATAACTAGTCTAGGCATAGCTGCTTGAATTGGACAGAAACAATGTTTGAAATCCACCATTTTCTGTAACATAACAGTCTGTCCAGGGCAGTTTTTGTACTACTGCAGACCTGTAATTGAAAAAACTGGAGAGAGTGAGAAAAGATTCTGAAATCAAAAGGTATTAATGCAAAACTTGCGAAGAACAAAAGAATGCAACTAAATTATCCAAAAAAAAAAATCAACTCACACAGACTATTTCCATGGACTGTTTGGAAACTCTGTCTCTAGCTGACATTTTTAAAAGGGGAATTCTGGAAAATTGGGTCTAAATTATGTGCTTAATGGCTACAAACACAGTATTGTGTAACAAATTTGGTGACTCACAATTAAATAACATGATCGACTACAATATTGGCATTTTCTGCTCATAGCAAACTCCCAAATATTAGCTGTTTTGGCTATTTGGTGAAAACTTCTGAAATTCAATAAAGAGTAGGGCAGAACTTTGACCTAAACTCACAGAGCTGTCAGGACTGACTTTCACACAGTAGAAAAACGCTACACAGAAGATGTGACATGCTAACGTTTGCAGTTGACCAAAGAGAAAATCAGAAACTGTTAATTCATTCTCTACACTTCAGATTGTGTGCTTTTGGTTTCAGCAAAGCCAAATAAAAAGATCATCCTCCAAACGCTGTACATGCTGTTCTTACTACACCCCCAAGCTCCAAGAGCGAGTTTTAAATGATAAAGGACGAACACAGCTTGGGGGAGCAGTTCAGTAAACTGTACGATTTTTTTTTTTTTTTTTTAAATAAATGTATAAGAGGAGGATTGTTGTTGCTGTTTTTGCAACACAGAAAATCAAGACTTTATTTTCTTTGTTCCTTTTCAGGAGCCTACATGGCTTCTGGAAAAAACACATGCTTTAATTATGTAATGCAGTGTTCAGGCAATGCTTACATCTTTGTGAACTTTACTCTTGAACATGTACATCTGTCTTTTTTCTCAGGGTCAACTGCAGTAGAGCAAATTCTGCTCTGGTCGACCTTGTCACCCAACATCTGTCATATTCAACTCTCCCCGAATTCCAGTCCAGCCTGACTCTTTCTTCTCTTGCTCTGCACTGTGGATCTTTGTGTTTACTCATGAGGTTAACAACACTTAAAAGTCTTGCAGTTCAAATCTAAGCAACTGTTGTGACAGACACTCTTCACATTTCAGTCACCCAGCCGACACTTTACAGTGACACTCTGTCCCTTCAATAGCTAAAAAAATCTAGAGTATTTGAACTTTGTATGCTCTCACATGGGAATTCAGTTTCCTGTGTTGACAAGATCTAAAGTTAGAAAGCTACAGCGGTCCTTTCCTTCTCCCATTTCATACAATCATTCAGGATAAGATTTATAACTTACAGCATTTTAGGGCATCAAACCATGCATTAGCTCTTCCACCAAGGAAGTTGCGCTTTCCTGCAGAGTTCCTCAGAAACTCATTGTATGCATTCCATAAAATCTGGGGTACAGATAGGCCTTGGGCCAGCAGACAACTGATTACACTTTTTCACGATGTGCATGTGGGATTTCCTCCAGAAAGAATACTAGAAATTGAGGGACCAACAGAAATCCCTACAGAGCTGCATGACAGCAACTATGCCTTACTGTCCACATCTTTTAATGTTTACTTTTAAGCTGGTACTACCAGCAAAATTTTGCAAGGTGACTTGTGAAAACTTATTGCATAATGACAACAAAGATTCTTGTCTGATTGATGTTGATTATTTTTATTATTATATTTGTCTTATTCTGAAAAAGACAAAATCTATACTAAGTTGTTTGGATAATGAAAATCAGTATTTCACTAGTATTTCTTTATATGCAATCATGCATGCTCAGATTAGCATAACTAATATGCTGGAAGAGCGGAACTGGGGCTGACGTGATTAGTGGCATAATCAATGATACTGACGCTGAAAATACACAACGTTGTAAACCAACGCAATTATTTCCTATATACACTAAATGCTTCGGTTTGTTGCACCAAATATTCTTCTTTCATACCACTCTTTTCCCAAGACTCAAGGCTTCAAAACAACAAAGGTACTTCAAACTATCACAGAACAAAAGGGGGGTTTTATGCTGAGTTTGCAGGCAGATAACAGCAGCACAGTGTAAACACAAGCACCTGATGTGAAAACACAAAGGAGCTATTCTGGAAGATGCACCACTAGAAAAGGCAAAACAACCATAAGTGTTGTCTATTCACTAGTAGGGAGCACTTTTTCATATCCTTTGTCCTTGTAACTGCTAAATACACTCAGCTCAAAACTCTATCGTGAGCTTAGATGAAATAGCCGCTTATTGTTTCTGTTCTAAGAGTTTACCCGCCTTCTTGAAAAGGTTGGTGTTGTGATGTTCATGAACATCCAAAAACTTGTGAACTTTAAATCTTTCATAATAGTTCAACATGGGCATGTGTCTCTATGTACTGCAGCCCTGCAACTGTTGGCTGATGTATAATGCAAACTGTGGTAAAAATCACAATGGCGTGTCCCTCGTGTCTGAAAATGCTACGTTATGAGTGAGGCATAATTGGAAATATCCAAGCAGAATGTCATGACCTGTATCAAAACATTGTCACATTTGAAGTAATCTTAGTGTGCATGTAAACGTCTTAGTGTCCATGTAAACATATCAAACATGACCACAAAGCCACAACTAGGTAATTTTGCCACTAACATACATCTTGACACAACACAGAGTATTTTCTATTTCAGTAACAAGAATATTTGCAGGAAAGAGCAAAAGGTCTTGCTGTTTTGTCCATGTACGTTTTACCATAACTACTTGCCTGAAAAATATCTGTACTGCAAAGAAAAGCCTCTGCTTTTGTGGTGACAATGTGTGACTGGATGTCTGTATAATATAGACTTGCAGATCAATAATGGTTTGGTTTATCACCCGCACCTTTGACTTTAATTTTGCTGCCAAAAGTTCCACACAGTGCTGCAGATTAACACTTTCCGAGCACCATATAAACAGTTATGAAATGTTTATAGCGCAATGTAACGGTTGTAAGCACATATAATGACACTGGGATACAATTTAATACAATATCATAATATATAATTACAACTGTGACAAAGTGCATTGTTGTTTCTCATATGTTTATACGCTAACCTCGACAGCACTAGCATTATAATTGTTAACACATCCATTAATAAACACTTATATCTGCTTGTGTGTCACAAACCGTTTAGAAAAGAAGTATGTATCATTGTTTAGCTCAGTTTGGATCGGTGTAACAGGTACCACAGATTTTAGAGTTGTTCCTTTGAAAAGGATCTCAGATTGAAGATATGAAATCAATATCACTTATAATTATAACTTAGATAAAACAAACAAACAAACACATTACAGAATACTTTAGAGGAACTTTACATTTATCCTTCCTAATCCAGTCTGCATTGTCAGCTCTTGGAGTTTCTTACCTTGCTTCCCTCTGATGATGTACACTGACCCCCAGTTAAAATCCGACCCAGAGACATTTTGTTTGGATACCAACAGACTTAAGCTCCTGTGTCACTTTGAATGTTCAGTCATCACAGACGACGTGGATTAAATCAGATATACATGCATACAAAGGTCAAGAAAGAAGACTCAAAAATCAAAGATGGACCCTGAAAAGATTCCGCCCATCGAAGGAGTGAAAAGAGTCTTAACCGGATTGTGTTAATCCTCTTATTCTCTGAGCATAGACTGACACTGGATGTCCCTCTAATAGCCCTGACTGGTTGCCTGCTTAGATAAATGGCTGCTTATTTAGGGGCGCCCCACATGGTTCGAACCGTTGCACCAAAAGTTAAACATTGTCAAACAGAAGCAAATATTGATACACAAGCAAGAACTGATGCAATGTCTGACAACTGCCCTTTTAGCTTCAGGGAAGAGGCCCTCACAGAAGAAACCAATGTCTCAAACAAGGATCCATCCAGAGAGAGATGGCAGCTAGAAAGCAGATGGAGATGGTCAAAATTGTGAATTAAACTAGAGTTTCCAGTTGACTCTTCAAGAGTTGAATGGGTATGTTCACATATATTCCTCAACTGCTGCTTCATCATTGTGCAAAGAGGTTTGCAAAATAAAACCTTAAAATGACAACACACAGAATCAAAATCAGTCTGAATCATTATCTTATACTGAGCAGCCCAACCCAGCCCCAAGTACATCTCATCCAAATGTTTCTACTTGTCTGTTCTTGTCCACAAAATATTCTGAATGTCTCAAATAAATCCTAGGTTTGTAGCACTGTAAGCAGCACAGAAATATTTTTCCCAAAGGAAACACTAATACTACTAGTCAACTATGGCTTTCCATCAGTTTTAGTAATCGTGAAACTTGCTGGCTGTCTAAAATATTTAACTTGATATAGGTTAATACAGGGACAGATTTGTAGGAAAAATGTTCCATCAATATATGTATAAAACAACAAACTCCTTTGAGAGTCTGGTAAAGCCCCAAAACATCATGGCATCTGGTACTGTTGTACAATCTGTTGCATAAGATAAATGAAACAGCCACATTTGAAACTTAAAATGTATTCTCTGTCCAGTGAGGCAATCTGGAACACAATAAGACTGACCTAGTCTCAAAGGTAGAGTCTACAATTTTGGAAAAATATTTAGCTAGTTTGAATATTTAGATAGCTAGGATTTAGCTAGCTAGTTAGCATTAAAAAAAAATACCTATAAACCGAGAACACACCCTAACTGGTACTCCTCATGATGGAGTGCAGTGTCCAACCTGTCGATGAACAACAAGCCGGTTAATTTTTTTTAAAAAAGGCTTAAAACACTAAAGTAGTCCTATGTGGACCTTAAACACACATTTTAGCTAATACAAAAACTGAATTTCAGATCATTTCATTCCAAACCTGGATGAAAAAAATGATTATAATCATGTTTCAGCACAGAAAGAAATATTTCATTCATCTCTATACAAAAAGCTTTCTCCACTCAAAGTGTGTAAGAAGAACTGGATGTTATACTCTTCAGTCATGATGATTCAAATGTTGGCAAGCTGCTGGCTGAAACTAGCACTGCAAAGAATCACCGTTACAATAAAAAAAAAAGTGAAGGAGTTCGGCACTGTGGTTCCTTCCTGCTATCCTCCATAACAAATCTGTACAAGCCTGTCACGAACCTGACTCTAAACTGCAGAATCTGCCAGCAGAGGCTGAGATTGACAAAAATGTAGGAAGACTAAGAAAACTGAATTCAACTGGGGCTGCAACTCATTTTTTTCATCACGGAGTAATCTGTCAATTATGTTTCCTTATTAATTATTATGCGACTGATACAATGTCAGAAATCTGTGAAGAATGTTCATTAAAGCTCCTAAAATATCAATCCAATCCAAATATATGATTATATATTGCTTGTAATGTTCAAACACCCCAAACATACAGCACAATGGAAGTGAATATCCTCAATTTAAAGTAGCAAATCGTCATAACATAGATACTTTCTTTAAAAAAAAGATCAACATACAATAAAACTTTTAAGTTTATGATCATACACTGTAACAAAAATAAATTAGTATTTCTATAAATACAGATTTCTGACATTATGTACAGTTTGAGAATTTTTTCAGCCAACATGTAAATTGATCCGTGATTTTACTAGATATTATCTGTAATTCAACAAAATAGGGAATGTCTAAAAATTAAAGTTCATTGTTCCAAACCTTACAGATAAATTGGTTAATTTTTTGTTTAAAAAAAAAAAATAAATAAAAAAATTTAAGTTTAAAATTTAAAAAAACTAGTTGGGCTTAATGAATTAAGAAAATTGTTGCAGATTGATTTTTTGGTGATTGATAAACATTTCAGCACTAAAATGACTTGATCAGGAATGTTTCTCCAGTTACAGGGCTGGAAATGTGGAGGAATTTACATTTGTATACAGTAGTGTAGTAGAAAGCATGTCACACTGAGTTCCACTGTATATGCAGAGAATAAGCATGAAGTCTGAACAGAGCAGGAAAGTATAAAAAGTATTCCACACATGCCTGAATGTTTGCCACGTTTGACTTATTACATAACATTTTTTCTTTATCATTCAGACATTTTTTAACAAACAAATCCCTCTCCAGAATTAACTCCTGTAAGCTAAACATGATCGGATCAAATGATCTCTGCATGAGAGAAACAAATGAGTGTCCTGCTAACCTAAACAAAACAAAACTCATTCAGGAGAATTTTAAATCATCCAGTTAATGCTTTTTGTTAAGCACCAACTCTCACACTTGGTGAGACTTGGTGCCCAACTGTTTCAACTTATTACTGGCTACAGAAGAGTGTAAACTGTTCCACTCTGGAGAGCTGAGGACATTTCATTTTAGCAGAGCCAGTTTCTTTTTTTTAAAAATTTCAATATGTGAGTTGTTAGTTGTTCTTGGTTTTTCTATAGCCGTCTAACACTACTGACTTTGTTTTTAGAGAAGTAATTTCTATTTGACCGGTACAATCCTGTTATAAACTATATGACTGCTCCCCAACAATCAATCATTAAGTAATCAACATGCATGGACAAACATGGCATTGAATCTGTCAGCTGACAGCAGCCGTCTGCTGGGTGATAGATAAAAATTTGTGGATGTAAAACTGGTGAACAAATTCAATGTTACTGAAGGGAAAAAGAAGCTACCTTGTGAGGCAGCTGGATAGTCGTGAGATTCCTAAGTTTACTATCAGTGTCCTCTGAGAAAGTGCTTGCAGCTATAGCTGCTACGATTAATCAGTTACATAATCAATGAATTGGTTTTTGAGTGAAAAAAGATTATATTCTCTGATTCCAACTTCTTCAATGTGAATATTTTTCCATTTTTTCTCGTCATCTATGGTAGTAAACCGAATATCGTTGGGTTGTGGGCAAAACAAGACATTTAGTAACGCTGTTGTGGGTGTTCTCTTAAATTTTACAGACAAAATAACTAACTGATTGATTTAAAAAAAAAAAGAGTCGACAGATTGACAATGAAAATGATTTGTAGGAAGCCCTACTGGCAGCTATGGCCATATTGTAGGTGTGAGTAAGGCCATTACAGACAGTGATAGATGGTTCATCCAATCAATCTACTCAGAATTTTTTGAAAATGTCTGCCCTTTTCCAAACAGTTTACAAGGATGATTCTCAGATGCTTCTGTGTAACACACCATCTGTTGCATCAGGTTATAAGGAAAGAGGGTTTAACCATTTTAATATACAATCATTTTTTATCACCTTGTTATCCGATATTGCCTTTACTCCTCTGAAACCCAAAAACTGCAGGTTTAAAAGAATATGCCATCTTAAAATAAATAAATAAAAAAATAAGATAATACCCTTGATCAGAGCTGTAAACTGTAAAAACAGAATCCAATCTTTGGATTTTGAACTTTTCAACTGTTCTTTAACTGCTAATCTGTGACATGCTGTTTAGTTGGGAACTTAACTCCCAACTTAAAACTGTGACATTTCTTCAAAATGACTTTAATGGTCATGTTGCATTTAAAAGAACTGCCAATACTAAACTATTTGCATTAACCAGATTCTGTAAAAACAAAATAAATTACAAAAAATAAATCAATCAATCTGTGCTCCTCAGTGCAAAAAAGGAAGCCATCAGTGACTCGGTTATGACCAGCAGTCATGTACCACGGTTGTGGTGTTTCCATAGAGGTGCAGGGCTTAATATTGTAGTTGAAAATGAACAACACTGACATATCTTTCTCTTTTAAGCCAATATGGAGCTCTTGTTAGCACCCATTTGCTTATTTACTCATCCATCAGTTACCGAGCAACAACGTTTTTGGTCTCCTGAGGGCTCTACAGTGGCTAAATGGTCCACTCTGTTCACCAGCTGCTTGTTTTCTGATAAACAGGTAGAATACAGTGGAGTTGTAGCAATGAAAACATCTGCATGCTGTGTGTGAAAACGACACTATGAAAGCAGTGAAAGTAAAACCGAAACAGGAAGGCCGGACAGGTGAGTAATGAGCTGAAACTTGCTATTAAAGTCAGATTGTCAAAGTGGGGCTTGCTGCGGATTCAGTGATAATTGTCTGTGCAGTCGCTTTCAAAATGCCGCATTGTTTTTAAACTATCACCTCAGACATAGACTTCTAGAACAAATCTATTATAGACACTTTGCTTAACAACTAACTGGAACTGTGTTGTTTAATGGAGCTGGAAGGGACAGTGCAGGACACATCTAACCCCAGTGCAGAGGAAGCCATTCAGTTTATGTTGGTGCACAGTCTGTGTGCTGAAGATAATCCGTCTAATTGTCAAGTAACTGCTACAAAAACATCTGCAGTCATTATCAACACAGAAAGTGTAAACCTAGTGTGTGGGAAGAATAGGAAAAGCTCCTCTCTTGAGAATAACAGAATCATAAGAAGAAGAGGAATCTTTTTTGCTCTTCATTTATCCTTACAATGACGATCTACCCACATCTTGCATCTGGGAATACTGGTTCCGAGTATCATAAATTGCTTAAAGTATTACATTAAAGGGCTGAACTCCACAGGATAAGAAATCCTTAGTGATCCTCTGCAGGATTGTCATCGCAGAAGCAAATAAACGTTTAAGAAAATAGGAAATGGTGGGATTAAGCATTAAAGAACTGGAAGTACCCATACTCTGCTGTGTAAACATGGCAAGCAGAATGAGAAAGTATGGGACATGGGGTTTATGATTATGAAGGGATATAAAAGCAGAAGGATACATAAAGACAATGATTAACAAGCTGACAGATTGTGTACTTTGGTAAGCAGCGTGTCAGAACAGTGTGGACAGGAGAACTGGATATGTAAGATTTGTGACAGCTCTACAAGCAGTTAAACTGCAGACATTTTTCACAATTTTCACAAAGGCAAAGAACTAATCAAATGAAAAAATGAAGAGATTAATCAACATTGAAAATAATTGTTAGTCATGACCCTACTTAAATGGGTACTATAATTCATTGTTAAGCATTTTTTTAAATTAAATCTGTCTGATACTCTTGAAATACTTGCACTAGTGCTGAAACAATTAGTCAATTGATTTGCCAATCAAAAGAAAATTAATTCACAAGTATTAGTTAATTGCATGCATCAAAATTGACAAAAAGAGGAAAGGAAGTTATTTCAGAACATTAAAAGATTTTTGGAGAAATTGACCAATTAATATATAATTTAAATAATAGCAGGGTTTTTCCTCAGAGGAATTTTAGGGACCAACCCAATTAAATTTTATGTGCCCCCTCTTAGAGTTTGTGGCGCTAAAGGAAACTCACCGAGGCCTAAATAAGAACTGAGAAATTTTAAAAAATTACCCAGTTTTGTCAATTGGGGTTTTATTTACTCAAGCATAATAGACACTTTTATGTTTATCAAAGTTCAGAAATAACGGGAAAATACATTGATCTCTGTCAAATAAAGAAAGACAGACTTTATTGTCTTTATGGAATGCAAAGCGACAACAATTACTGTTGCTTATAACCCCCTTAAGGCCCATTCTAAGTCAAGAAAACCCCTGAATAGGTCGGTGCAGCTCTAAATCAGACTGATGGGAACCTAAAAAGGTAATGTTGACAGTACCACACTCCAGATAAACTGATCCACATGTTGCAGAACTGACAACATAACATATAGAATACCACTGAAATTTAAGTCAAATGTCCTGATATATATACCCTAATGTTTTGACAGTGAAAAGCAGGTGCAGCTAGAACCGATACTCCTAATCTCAAATTTACTAACAGTAATTGACACTGACGGTTCACATTCAGCGTGCTTGAGCCAAAATCTATTTATAAATCTGAACTGTATGTCACCCATTTTAATCTATTCCTGTTATCTAGTCTTGTGCATGAAAGAAAGGATTATGTGTGGGATAATCTCATCCTGACTGAAGATAATGTTCTCTGTCACTGCCCACAACTCCGGACAGATTTAGATGTCTGGAATGGACAAAGATGCAAAGACACAGAGACTTTGTAACGATAGGACTCATACAAAGACTGTGGAAAAACTCAAGGAAGCACCACCATACTTAGCGTGTCACACAGAGCGAAGCATGGAAACTGAGTGGTAACTGAGTCGGTCGGCATGAAGCAGTGATGTCATGAGTTCTCAGAATACTTTCCTTCTTTAACTCCACAGCAGCAAGACACAAGTCAAAGGTCAGGGCTCTCTGATTAAGTCTGCGGTAATGCCACTGGAAGGCTTGTCTTTACCGGGAGGTTATCCGACCTGTTTGTAGTGTTTTAGTCGCTGACGTGTCTATTTAGTTCAGTATAACAGGTCAAATTACATACTTCTCTTCCTCTGTGGCCTGCACAACAGAGGTCACTGGTTTTAAATGAACTTCAAGCTGGCATTTCAAAGGGAGCAGGAGAGAAGGGCACAGGGTTCAAGCTGCTCTGGTTCAAAATTAGGGCAGATTGTATTCAAACTCTGAATGTGGTCTAACCATCTTAACTGCAAGCATTTTATCAACATTTTCTGCTCCTTTAACATTTTTATTCACTGTATCCTTGTTTTTCCTTCCAATATAAAGTCCCGCATCTCTACAAAAACGTAACCATGGCTAGAAGTAGTGTTAATTTATTTTACAAAAATGGAATAAAAAAATCAAATGTGCAAGCACCAGCAGGGATTACCAGGACAAAAAGTGGTGACTTTACATGCTATAGATATTTTACTACTTATAACAATACTTACTAATACTACTAATATTTTTAATTTGTTTCGATACTTGTCTAATCTCACAATACAACCTGCAGTTCAGTTGAAATGTTCCTGACTTTGTGTCATGTGACTGCTGGTCACAGCTGAGTCACTAATGGCTTCACTGTTGTGCCGAGGAGCGCACATATTGGGTTTTTTTGTTAGTTTTTTCTACAGAATGTGGTGCAAACTGTATAATATTGGCATAGCCATAAAATAAAGTGATTTTAGATTTGGTCCAGTTATCCCAAACGAATGGTACATCACAGATGAGTAGTTCAAGGATTGATGAAGAGCTTAAAATCCAACAGTTCTCTTCACAACTTCTTGTTGTGATATATGGTGCAATTCTGGTGATTTTTGTAAAGACAGTATGCCTCTCATGACCTGTTTCGTGGTTGTAGGGTTCAGGGGGCTCAATTTAACAAGTATGGGACAAATATAACATCTAACATATATAAATAGATTGCATTCACTTTCCAAAAAAAAAAACAAAAACAAAGACCATATTTCAGTCATGAAAATATTTTAATTGCGGTGAAGAGACCACATTGACAGAAATGGAAATAAGAGACCAGTCTCAGTCTTGCACTTCGTTTGTGATATCTCAGCTCTATTAGGATAATGGTTTGTCAAACTGTTATTGAGCCTAATTAAATTAGTTGAGCGGCACTGTTAGCAAACATGACACCACCCTGGTGGGGTACCATCCAGGGGATGTTGGTGTGTGTTGAGTCTGCTGCACTGACAAATACTGATCGAAGAGTCTTAAAAACAAAGAAATGTCTCTTAATGAAAATGTTGTAACATTTTACTGTACAAAATAAATGCAAATCAGATGCAATCTCTACATCTGTTCATTTCCTATTTCCTGCATAGCCATGAGAAATTGCCTCCAAAATTTAGAAGGCAATAGTTGTGGAGCAACAGATGGAAAGTGTTGCACAATTTATACATTTCCCCATTACTAATGTTGGACAGCACAAGGGGTGACAGTCAGCCACACCTCTGGCCTGAAGATGTGTAGCATGATATTATGATTTAAAAATGAGTTTATAGGTCAGGCTAGAGCTTGAAATCTGAAACACACCCATCAGGCTGCTAAGCTCATTAGATCCAGTCAAACCAGTCTGCAGAAGCGTCCATGTAAAGCATAGAAATTAAAAGGCTGAGACACAAATTTTGTCTTCCTCATTTTCCCATCTGTTTCCTGAATAAACACCACAATAACTGCCTTCTCCTCTAAAGGCATTATTGTTAGGCTAGTTTCAGTTTGTGTCTGTGTCAAGTGTTGTCATCACATTTAAGCAACAGAGGTGAGCATTGGATCTTCCAAAAAGAACATTCAACAATCCATGAAAATAACCTTGAAGTTCTTCTAATAATGCTTCTGTTCTGAAGGTATTTTCTCTCACTATTCTACTTTGTTGCACGCACAAAAGTAGATTTTTATGCCATTTCTCAAGACTGTTCATTTCTCAACTACGGTACCTTTCCTAAACTAGGTAGTAAGAAATGACAAATATTCCTGGTCTATAAGAAAATAAAATTAAAAACCGAAGCAAAATGAATACTGCAGATATTGAAAAGTAACAACAATATATACCATTTATTGACCAGCCTATTAACTGCCAACCTATTTTCAAATGATTCAATCAACAACAGTATCCTGTAGCTGCAGGCTCACTTTGAAGGATGCAGTTTGTGTGCTGCTGAATGGCACATCATTAAAACAGAGAGGTGTTATGTAGTCTACCCTCACTGATAAACAACAATCAGCCACAACACACAAACAACAGACAGGTTAGGTGAGTAACACTGATCATCTTGTTACAGTGCAGTGTTTCAAGACAGTGTGGAGCGTAGCATTGGACAACTATGATTTGTAGCAGTTCAAAAGCAGATAGAACGTACTTTTGAAAAAGCCTTTATGTAGAGCTGCAATGATTAGATGATCAGAATGATTAGAAATAAAGGTCCAAATCCTCTGATTCTAACCTCTTCAATGTGAATATTTTATGGTTCCTTCTGTGCTCTAAGACAATAAATGGAATATCTTTGGGTAGTGGACAAAACAACACAATTTATCATCTTGGGCTTTAGTAAACACTCAAAACATTTCTCAATATTCTGTCAAATTTTTGAGTCCAAACAACTAACTGATTAATCCAAAAAAAAAATAATTAATAGATCAGTTAACCATGTGTGAAACCTTTCACCAGGATTAAAGCAGCAGTCGCCCCCAGCAGGGCAAAGCCCCCTGCTACATTGCAAAAACTGCTCAGAAACAGCTCGAGGAACACGACGAAGATCCCAAGCTGTTAAATCCAGTCTCCAAACTACCAAGGCCCCAATTTTACTGAAAATGCACCAAAACAATCCCAAGTCCCAAATCACAACCCACAGGACCCAAAGGATGTGCTGTCAACATCTCGGGACCAGACACCACAGACTCCCCTAGAAGTTCTATGTCCATGACTAAAAAGGTCAGAGCTGTTTTAACTCACACAGTATTATTCCACTTGTTGAAGTGGTGTCAGTGTTGTGGCTGACAGCATGCAACATTTCTAGCTACCAATTTTCGAAAATCAAGTGTAACTTGGGACAGCTGGTCATCCGAATAGAAGAGTCTTTGAGGTTTGTGACAATTACCTTCAGAATCGTGGTGGGAGCTGTAAATAACCTTGTGGGATTTTCAAAGATTGATAGGTATTTATTTTGCAGAAATCCAACTAGACAGGACTCAGAGTTAAAACAGGTCAAATCACACTCAGTGTTGAAGAATGCATGATGAGTATGACTTTTAAATGCAGTGGATGAAGTCAAAGAAGCTCACAGCATGAAATATACTTAGACCTTGTGCTGCCTGCTGACTTCATAACAACCCAACAAACATGAGCTCGGCCAAGAGGCTGATGCAGGAGGCTGTTTGCAAATATTTTGACAGCAGGGACAAAATTAATCAGTTTACTGACTTCACAAGTGTTTTGCTTGCTGACTGTGGGTGTTAAAGGGATTACTGACACACCTCAGCTCAACACAGTGTAGCCTAAACGTGTGTCCTCTTTATTCACCCCTGTGTTGGCTTGTTTATACTTAGACAGCCTGTTGCTGATTAATTTCTAGATTTATCGATTACATTTTTTTAATGTCCAAAAATTAAGAAAAGGACCCAAGACCTTCAGATGGCTTGTTTAGTCTGATCAAAAGTCCAGAATTCAAATACTTTATGTTTATTGTCATGAATGGAAGCAAAGCATAACATCCTACATTTTTTTTTCAAATGTTTGGGCATTTAAGCTTTGAAAATTGCTGAGATGAAATTGGTGCACTGTAAAAAAAAAAAAAAAAAGAAAAAGAAAAGAAAACCTGGCAGGGCAGCATGGGTGCCAGAAAAAGACACTAAAACAGGGGGATGCTGAAAGGTTTAAAAAATTGTAGGAACTGTGAAAATAGTGGCAAATATCTGTAATTACTCTTTTGTTGATTCAAATACAATAACATTGTGCATTTTCGCAATATACACTGTGAAAGAAAGCAAATTACTATATATAAAAATAGAGATTCATGAAGTGGACATTGTGCAGAGTTTTAACATGTTGCTTTGCTGCTGTTTTTCTTTTTAGTTTGTTTTTTACAGTCAACATGTAAATTAGAAAATTTTGCTGCACTTTTACTAGATATTATGTTTATTTTTAACAAAACCAAATCTGGAAAAAAAAACGCAGATTAAAAAAACTGACATTGTTCAATTCTTAATGTAAACAATTTTTCTCTGAAGTAACGGCAGATACTTGTAACATAACATCTTTACTGATTTAAACATTTCATAGTAAAAATGCGGAATTTTATAGTAAAATGTTATGTAAAAGGACAAATTACTGTTTATAAAAAAAAGATTGACTTTCGATGCAGTTTTTCAAAAAAAGAAATTCTGTAAAATGACACTTAAAAACTGTATACTTTTTACGGTTTGTGTGTGCTCGTTATTCACCACAGCCTTAGATTGTTTGTAGCCAGTTAGCCTGCAAATTATTTTCTTAACTACATGCTTTTAATGTCTAAAAATGGAGAGAAAAGCCCAAGGTAACATCCTCAAATGACTTCTACTGTCTGATCAATAGTCCAAAATCCTTGTAGCCTACTTCAGTTATTTTACTCTCATGCATGGCAAAGCAAATCATAAAATTCTCACATTTCTGCAAATATTCTGGCACTTTTCATTTGATATTTGCTGAAATTAAAGGACAGTTTCCTCATTTGCATCTCTACTGTCTTGAGTCACCTGAGGTTACTTCAGGTGACTTGTGTGTTTACCTTGTCGTCTTCCTCATCATCTTCATCACCATCCTCTTCATTTCCTGGCGTCTCCTTTTGATATTCTGCGTTTGTCATGTCCTCGGCTTCGTTCACACCTTCAAACTCTCCATCTCCATAAACCTTGCAGTCCAATGCAGCCGTCACTTCTTCTCCTTCGGACAAAGTGTGTGAACCAGACGACGACTGACTCTCTCCACTTTCAGACGCCACAAACTGTGTGGGCTCCATTTTGCTTAAAGCTAATATTAGCAGCTAATAAACAAAGCGGAGCCTCTAATTAACCTGTCAGCACACCTGTCCCTTTCATGTTCCCTCCGAGCCGCCACACCGACGCAGAGAGACACTTCTTCGGGTGTTTTTTTCCTTGTCCGAGTAAAAACAAAGTCACGACGCTCCTGAAAGTTCCTGCTACCGATTAAAACATGTACCGACCGTGTTTAGTGTCAAGGTGACCGCCCGGCAGAAGTGTCTGCTGCGGTTAAAAGTTGCCTGTGTGCGGGTTTCGTGGCTCCGGAGCCTGGAAGCAGCTACGGTGAGTCCATGCTGTCACTGCCGTCAGTCTGCGGACCAACACCAAGCCCCGCCCACAACGTGCGAGGGCGACCAATCAGAGCAGAGCAGAGACCAACCCCAGCAGAGACCCTGGTACTGTGTTCAGATGTTCACACTCTGCAGGCTGTCAACGAAAGATAAGCTTTTTATTCTAACTGCTGGTGTTTGCACAGTAACTGAGTTCCGTGTGTCTGCAGAAGAAAAGGCTGCATTTTCAGAACTGCATTTCTAGAACTTGTTTTTCTTGAACTCTACTTGTTTACTCCAAAGGCAAGTTAGCTTCCCCACACCACAGACACTGACAGCAAAATGAACTATGTACATTTTTGAGTGGAATAAACCTTTGTACCCATACCTGTTAGTTAGAGTCTACTATTTGGGTAGAATAAACCCTCCCACAAAACTTGGACAGAAAGTAGTACTTTGGGTGGAATAAACCTTTAAAAATAAAAAGTAGTATTTAAGGCGGAACAAACCTTTTAAAACTAGAAATGATGTTTTAGGTGGAAAAAACTTTTAAAACCATACCTTGTTACTTAGAAACTGAATGGAATAAACCTTTAAAACTATAGGTACTTGGTCAGAAAGTAGCATTATGAGTGGAATAAACCTTTTCAAAATAATTTTTAAAAAGTGGTATTTAGGGTGTAACAAACCTTCAAAACCACAAATAACATTTTGGGTGGAATAAACCTTAAATATAATAACTTGTTAGTTAGAAATTGAGTGGAATGAATCTTTTAAAATATAGGTACTTGGTCAGAAAGTAGTAATTTGGGTGTAACAAACTTTTAGAACGATAAGCTATGCACTTCAACATTCATCCAGCCCAGCAGGTGGTGCTGCCGTAACAAACAAGGGTCCTAGAAGTGGGGTTCTGAAATGCCACTTCCTCTGCTGCAGACATATAATATTTTATGAAGTGGGCATTAAACGCTTGCATTCTTGCTTGTGGGTCTAAGAAATATGAAACTGGCCTTCTTTGTTTGATTTTATGATAGAAATGTCTTTATCTATGCAAAGACAAACACACAATTCAAGTACCTTTAGTCAGGTCAATTCAAGTCAAGTCAGATGAAGTCAGATCAAGTCAGATTAAGTCAAGTTGACAGTTTACAGTTATGTTGATTCCAGTGGCAACACTGTATAAATGCAGTGTATTATTGGACAGCACTTACAGTATTTAACAGTTAACTTCATACTCTACTGTAAAATACTGTAATCAGTTATACAGGATCAACCGTGAAAACCGGAAAACACTTTAAAAACACCGAAAAATATTGATAACAGTTTGTTACAACGTAAAGGTGAAAGCCTTTTAATTTAAAATTAGAAATAAATAGAAAAAGAAATAAGAAAACAAAAATAAGGCAGAGAACAAATATGCACACATTCAATTAAAATCTTCAAGGGCAGCATTTCTTTTGAAGTCAGCTCAAATCATTCTCACCTGTGAGGTTGTAATCTAGCAATATTACAGAAAACATACACCAAGTATTAACTGCAACAATAATAAAGAAATCCAACATGAAAGTCAAAAGCCAGGATATAGCAGAATATTCCACATAAACACAGCACCGTACTCTTAAACAGTGAGGTGTCCTTGAACTTAAGAATAAAGCTCCTGGGAAGCAGCTCCAAGAGTCATGAGCCACCTCCAGGCGTGAATGTTTGCCACTGTATGAATGTAGAAAACTGCACCCAAGTGCAGAAATTACTGATAAAATACCCTGTATCAGTAGGTACAGATGATTATCTGAGCTGTTTACTACCAGAAACCTTTTCTTGTGTGTTGCAGTGTCCTTAACTGTCATTTTCCAGAATAAAGATAATATTAACATATTTTTGATCACCAGCCAATCTTCAGATTTGACAGTTTTAACTTATACAAGAGTATCAGTTCAACTTGATTGTGTTTTCTCCATTCCTCTGCATACTGTACTGTATATCACAGCTTTATTATCCCACATGTAGCAGCAGCAGATGGGGGGCAGGGGCCACTAGAGGGCCTACTCGCTCATATATCTGCAAGTACTGCACATAAAAATGGATCTCTTCCATGCATATTAGGGTTATTTCAAACACCAACATAACTGACCATTAAATCACAGCTGTTGATGAATAAACAATATATTTTTATGGCTTTAATTATTTAAATACGTTCTTTCAATCAAAATGCACACATAATTTCATACAGTCATATTGTACTAACCTTTTCTTCTTGGGCTCTGCCTCTCAGGTTTCATATGGTTTGGCCTAAATAATCTCAGTTTTTACTTTCACTGAGTTTCTTCAATAAAGAAACTACTATTGACCATCATTCAAAGATTAAGCAGTGAATTTTAAATTTATAGTTTTACTAATTTACAATCTGCAGTTAATGTTTTTTCTGGAATTTTTACACTTTGAGGGCTGGATTGGATCCTCTGGAGGACCACTTTAGGCCCACAGGCCGCATGTTGGACACCCCTGTTCTACAGACAATGTGTTACATCCAAGGAACGCTTTTCCGTCTTCACTCTTCTGTCCTCGTCCGTCTCTCATTAAGCAGGGGTCTGGTGTCCTCTGGGAAATTATGTATTCTGGTCAAGTTTTAAGCACCAATTTGTACCTTTTGTACATTAATTTGTGGTGTAATTGTCTTTATTTAAGTAAAGGAAAGACTATTTAAAATATTATGGAATAAAATGCCATATGGCTTATAGGCTTCTGTCCTCTTGTGTGTCATTTTTTGGAATAGCAACCTTTTTAAACGTGCATGTGACACCTTTCTATGTCTGCGATTAATTAATTAATTTGAATTATTTCACAAAACCCTGGACATTAATGATGCAGATGTTTTTTCAGCAAGATTTCTGCTCATTTTCAAAACTTTTAGCTCACTCGTACCCCCTCCATCCTTCCATTGATAAACTTACACAGCATTTAGATTTTTTATGTTTTGTAGCTCTAATGAATGTTTTTTCTCCCAGTGTCTCTCAGCTATTTTAGCCTAAACTAAACCATATTTAACCAGAGCAACTTTACCGTCAACAGTTACACCTGAGCTCCACATGCAGTGAACCTAACCAGGCTTCCTTCTTTATAATCCTTATCTCCCACATTATGTCACGGTACACTGAGCTCCACAGAGTAAACACACTTGTGTGTGTTGAGCCATTAAAATCCAGCAAGTTGTTGATCTAGTGTTGACAGGGTGACATGTCAGCACCAGAGAAAGTGTTGACATTCACACAGATCCTGAGTAAATTGCCAGCCTGCATGTCTGTTCACTATTTCCCAACAACACTGCCACCTGAATGACCACATTATTGCCTCTGACAGCATCTGTCTGAGTATTTCTGTTCCTGAGCACATAAGCAAGGGCTTTGGGGAACTGTAAAATCAAGACAAGTGGTTTAATTGTGTGTCGTTTTGAATTAACCAGCCTGTTGTGTTTACGCTTTCAGTGGCTCGGGGGATGTCGGTGTTCACTGACTGAAATGAAACTTGGTTCAGATGATCTCAAGAGGATAAATGCAAATGACCAGTGGCTTTCTATTGTGTGTCACCAGGTCAAAGGCTTCAGCTAAAATGTAAGATATGTCAACATTTATTGGATTTATCAGGACAGACTTGTAGAGAAGCTTATCAGTCAATCCCACTGAGTTTCTGTTATTAACTGTGAAGTCAAGTCATCATTATTAATGTTGTGCATTTGATATAAGATAAGAAGCTTCATTGTCATTGCAAGGGTACAATGAAATTCCATCTGCAACATCTTTTGTAGCAGCTAGGTGAGTGTGTGTGTGCTTCTCGTGGGGGGAAGAAGCTGTGTCTCAGTCTGTTGGTGTGGGCTTTCATGACTCTGAGTCTGCCAGAGGGAAGGCTGATGAACAGAGAGTGTCCTGAGTGGGCAGGGTCATTCCAGATCTTTGTGGCCCATCAGAGGAGATGCCTGGAATAGATCTCCTGTAGGCGTGGAAGTGGGGAGTCAATGATCCACTGAGCCGTCTTGATGACCCGCTGCAGTTGTTTCTTTTCAGATGCAGTGCAGCTGGCGTACCACACCGTACAGCCAGAGGTGAGGACACTCTCTATTGTGCAGTGGTAGAAATTTTTCAGCAGAGGTGGAGGGAGTTTCCTCCTCCTCAGTGTTCTCAGAAAGAAGAGACACTGCTGGGCCTTTTTGATGATGTGGGTGGTGGTCACAGTCCAGCCCAGGTCCTCCAAGATGTGCAGGCCAAGAAACTGAAAGCTGGTGACCCATTGTACTTCCTCCCCATTGATGCTCAGGCCTGAGTGCGGTGTAGTCCTCGACTTGCGGAAGTCAGTAATGACTTCTTTTGTCTTCTTGGTGTTGAGGGTGAGCTGGTTGTCACTGCACCAGGCCACCAGCACTTGGACCTCCTCCCTGTATGGTGTCTCATAACCATTGTTGATGAGGCCCATGACGGTTGTATCATCCGCAAGTTTGATGAGGGTGTTGGAGCCATGAATAGCAACACAGTCATAAGTGTACAGTGTGTACAAGACTCTACTCAGCGCACAGCCCTGAGGAACACTAGTATTGAGGACGATGGAGGAGGATGTGGAGGTGCCCATTCTGACATGCTGGGGTCTGTAAGTCAGGAATAATATAAGATTATTGTTCTAAATTTACCTAGCAAGTTAAATATTAAGGTTATGAGCCTACAATATTCTTTATGAACAAATTTACCTGAAAATGTAAATACTAAGGTCAGGACTCTAAAAAGTCACTTAAAGACTTATTAACACCACATACATATTGGATGTTTGCAAGATTTTAAAAAAATAATAATCTAGTTCATTAATTTAGATAAACCTTTTAAGCTTCAAACATCATTTTGATAGACTGGGTTGACAGTAACTGCATCAGCTTGGTATTGTGTGTCATTTAAGTTCAGCATTCGATAATTTCAACCTAAAGTTAAGTTGAGATAACCAAATAAAATTGGCTCAAAATCTTAATTTTCTTCATCTTGAGTTCAGAATTTTAAGTCCTCTTTTCTACTGTAATGTGCCTGGACAGTTTCAGAGGGTTAAGGCTAGTATATGACAAAATCATTTTGATTGTAGAGGAAAACCTAATTCCGGTTGAACATAATTTCATTAGAAGTTGTCTTAAATCAAAATGATTGGTGTAAACTCTGGCACTTCTTTTTTAGCCCAAAAAGGATTTTTAAGAGTATACAATATTAAATACAATATCAAATTGCCTGACTAATTTAAAAATTAATGTTTAGACCCATCAAAAATTATACAGAAAACCTAATAAATCCACAGAATCCCTTGAAGTAAGCACTTGGTGACAACTATTGGACAGAAAATTATAGCAAATCCACACAGGGTGAATTGAGCCACCACCATGAAGGCAACATTTTAATGTGTCCAGTTCATATTTTATGACCAAATGCCTACATAACTAATGACATTGCATCAGCTTTATGTACTTTATGTTTAGCAATAATGTGAAAATGTCAGCGAAGATGGTGAACATAGTAAACATGTCTACTGAGCATCAGTACATGAAAAGATGAAAAGTTCCTCTTTCCTTATTGTGGTCGGGCATGGCTCAACAGGCCTCTTCTTGGTTAGAAACTTCGTCAGTGGAGATAATTAGTTTGCAGTTGACTGGATCAACTGATGAGTAACATCTGTCTGTGACATTCCGACACTGAATCAGAGG
Source organism: Amphiprion ocellaris (assembly GCF_022539595.1). NCBI lineage: Eukaryota > Metazoa > Chordata > Actinopteri > Pomacentridae > Amphiprion > Amphiprion ocellaris. The sequence goes on along the minus strand of NC_072782.1, from coordinate 17,609,522 downwards.
TTCTTTCTGTGTCTATCACCTGTTTCAACAAATCAGCTCAACATTTGAAAGATGGTGAGGAGGCATTTATTTAAATAAGGATTCACACTTCCAGGATTTCATGCATAAATTTAGGAAAGACAACCTGTCAGTTAGCAGTGTGGAGCTTTCTGTATCATTCCTTATGTGGCTGATCTACTCCAATATTAGAGCTTGTCCTTGTGTAGAGTAGATTTATAGTGTTTGATCAGAATCAGTCTGAGACACATAGAGGGGTTTTTAGGCATTTAATCCATGACTGGAAAGGGACTTAGAGGAATAAGAAGACAACACAAATCCTCACACCACTATCTTCATCAGCATTTCTTGTGTTACAGTTGTCTACAGTTCGAATCATACAGTGGCTTTCAAGGAAAACACACATGAAAAAGAAACACTAACACTTCAGATATGAACTGCTGTTCCCAGTATGACTGCTGCTCTTGTGTCAAGACTAGTTTATGAAAATCTCATTCACAACCGTCTCCCTTGAGCTTGAAATAAACTGAGACACAGTGTAAACCTTCTGCTGTTCTTTACACTTATTATGTATCACCATCCTGCTGCATCTCTACATCTCTCCCATAATGTTTCTTACAGGTTAGTTGACACAGTCTCACCACAGGAGGGAACTGTTCGCTGATGAAAAAAGCAGAAATAGCAGCTGACCTCAGGAGCCACTGAGCTACTGTTACTGAAAACACAACATGCAAAATGTCCACAGCCGCTGACATTATGAATTTGATTAATCCCTTGACACACAAGGCCAGAAAGTTACACAACAAAATCCAAGTGGTTACTATTCTTGAACACTGGTCTCTTCTAAGAGGGCACTCATTAGAGTTTACTATGAAACAGTCGAAGAGACACTGAGAAGGCAAAACACAAGCGACAGAATTAGCTATTTTACAGTTCTGCTTCGTGTGCAGTCATTACAAGATGAGTAGCTTTTGTCTAGAGAAAGTGGGAAAAGATTTGCACAGATATAACGACAGTTTCTTCTTTCAAACAATTAATAGTTTGTGAAGGATTCATTAGTCTGTGTTTTATTAAATTTAACAAAAAGTCATTCACATGTAATTAAAGAGCAAATGGTATCACTTCTATGCAGAATAAACCACCAGGAAGCCACTTGAGTTTGTCAAATAAATCAGCTTTAGTTTCACTCAGTACAAACAAAAACAGAAAAACACTCAACATACACTATCAGTCAAAAGTTATATACACCTTCTCATTTCATGTTTTTGTCTTTATTTTCATGACTGTTTACATTTTCGATTCTCACTGGCGGCATCAAAACGATGAATGAACACATATGGAATTATGTAGTAAACAAAAAAGTGTGAAATAAGTCAAAACATGTTTTATATTTTAGATTCCTCAAAATAGCCACCCTTTGCTTTGATTACTGCTTTGCAAACTCTTGGCATTCTCTCAGTGAGCTTCATGAGGTAGTCACCTGAAATGGTTTTTCACTTCACAGCTGTGCCTGTCAAGGTTCATTTGTGGAATTTCTTGCCTTCTTAATGGGGTTGGGACCATCAGTTGTGTTATGCAGAAGTCAGATTGGTACACAGTTGACAGACCTATTTGAAAACTGTTAGAATTCATGTTATGGCAAGAACCAATCAGCTCAGTAAAGAGAAACTGCAGTCCATCATTACTTTAAGTACTGAAGGTCAGTCAGTCAGAAAATTGCAAAAACTTTGAATGTATCCCCAAGTGCAGTTATAAAAACCATCAAGTGCTACGACAAAACTGGCTCACATGAGGACCGCTCCAGGAAAGGAAGACCAAGAGTCACCTCTGCTGCTCAGGGTAAGTTCATCTGAATCACCAGCCTCAGAAATCACAAGTTAACAGCACCTCAGATTAAAGCTCAGATAAATGCCACACACAGTTCTAGTAGCAGACACATCTCTACAACAACTGTTCAGAGGAGACTGAACCAATCAGGCCTTTATGGTCAAATGGCTGCTAAGAAAACACTACTAAGGAAAAGCAACAAACAGAAGAGAATTGTTTAGGCCAAGAAATACAAGAAATGGACATTAGACCAGTGGAAATCTGTGCTTTGGTCTGATGAGATTTCAGATATTTGGTTCCACCCGCTGTGTCTTTGTGTAACGCAGAAAAGGTGAAAGGATGGTCTCTACATGCATGGTTCCCACCGTGAAGCATGGAGGAGGAGGTGTGATGGTGTGGAGGTGCTTTGCTGGTGACACTGTTGGGGATTTGTTCCAAACTGAAGACACACTGAACCAGCATTGACTACCACAGCATCCTGCAGCAACATGCCATCCCATCCAGTTTGTGTTTAGTTGGACCATCAGTTATTTTTCAACAGGACCAACAAGAGCTCAGCATCTCTGGAAACTCCTTCAAGACTGTTGGAAAACCATTTCAGGTAACTACCTCATGAAGCTCATGGAGAGAATGCCAAGAGTATGCAAAGCAGTAATTAAAGCAAAAGGCAGCTATTTTGAAGAATCTAAAATATAAAACATGTTTTGACTTATTTCACACTTTTTTGTTTACTACATAATTCCATATGTGTTCATTCATCGTTTTGATGCCTTCAGTGAGAATCACAAATGTAAACAGTCATGAAAATTAAGAAAAACCAATAAATGAGAAGGTGTGTCCAAACTTTTGACTGGTAGTGTACATCTATATTGTTTTTGTGCCACTGGAAACTAAAAAAATATTCTTCATTTCTTTCAAAATGACATTCAGTATATAACATTTACAGTCATTGTCTTATGGTACAGATTCGTTTCGAAACAAAGCATTTCCTCAATCTTGCATGGACACAAACACCACTGAGTTTACTGTAGAAGTGACGACTAAGTCCCATACTGACTGGTAGGATGTTCAAAATCAAAACTACAAAAACACTAAAGGACTGTGATCAAAGCAAACACAGTGAGAGGAACCCACACAGTGTTTCAGCTCCTGTAGCCCACAAGTGAGTTACGGCACATCGCTGATCTTAGAGGAGATAAGAGTCAAGGTGGGGAAATTTACATATAAGAAAAACATGAGTAGGCAGAGAGTCACTTGTTTAGCGGAAATACATATCCTGTGAAGGAGCTCTTTAAATTATAGTTTTACTAATTTGGTTCACAAAATATTTGCTGACTTCGGAGCACCTTGAGTTCAAAACACAGACAGAAGCCCTGCAGAGCTGCAGCCTGCACGCAACAGCAGTTGTAGTTGAGACTTCGCTCTGCAATTGAAGCATGTCAGCAGATTAAGATCGTGATAAGCGGCTTTACTGCCATTTTTTAGACGCACTAAATTAAGCCAGTGAAGTGTGAAATGAACTTCCTGTGTGAATGCAGTGCTGCACTGATGGAGGAACATGCAGCAAAACGTGCAAGTTATATCTCTTCCTGCATTTCTGCCTCCTGTCTTTAAATTCCTCCTGCTGGTGCCCAGTCTGCCCAGTCCAACCTGGAGAAGCCGTGCCAGACTTTATGCATCAGATATTTTTTTAATTCCTCGAAACATTAATGAAGTGTCATAATTTCAGTTATGTGACACTTATGTAAAATAAGGAACCTGGATTCAGTTCTAAATAGAGGAACTAACTAGAAGTTTGTTTAATAGTCGTTGATGTTTTCTAATGAGGCAGAACTTAAGAATTGCTTTAGGACATTAAGAAATACTTTGACTGGGACAACCATATGACAGCAACTTTAGAATTTATTTTTTAAAAATCATCTGCTCTTTGATGTTCCTTGAATAATCCTTTAATATGAAAATGTTGTTTGCTTAAGACCTTATGTATCACACATGCAGATTTTCTTTCAACAATATGAAGAATCACTTATGTGACTGGAACCTATATTCTTCCATAAGTGGGTTAAAAATGAACCATGTAAGAATCAATGTGTTTTTATGCCATTTTTTGTCATTTTGGTTAAGAATAATCATTTCTATTATTGTTTATATTCTATTTTTGTCCAGATATAATTGATTTCATGTTTGAAATATGTTTATTTTTCACTTTATAACAGATTTTGAATATTCTGATCATTGAAAAAGTAGCTTACACAGAACAGTAGAAGAATGTCAACGTCCATTTTCTTGACATTTTTCCACTCTTTTACTCCAGCTGTTGCTGCTCTCCGTTCCTCCAAGTTTGTGCACTGCATCACCTCTCGTATGATGTTATTAGTGATAAAGAGCTTGGGGTAGTAATACAAATATTCCAATTTCTTTAAAAAGTATAAAATGTAACTTAAAAATTTAAATGGAGTAATATCAAAAGCATGTTTGTTGAGGAATAGCTGGAATATGAGATTATAAAAACTTTTCATTACAAAGATGTTGCTAGAAAACGACCTCACCAGGTCGTTTTTGACCCACTTATGCATCTAAGGGTTAAATACGGTGGCCGAGAGGTGCAAACCAAATTTACATAATGCAAAACACTTTTACAACCTCCAAGACAAATTTACAAGTGATAAAACACTTTTACAAGTCCAAAAACACTTTTACAAATCCAAAATCCAAATTTACATAATGCAAAACACTTTTACAACCTCCAAGACAAATTTACAAGCGACAAAACACTTTTACAAGTCCAAAGACACTTTTACAAATCCAAATTTAACCGGAAAGGGAATGTCCCAATCCGGGGTATAACCGGAAGTGACAACGAGGAGCGGCTAATGCAACTTTTCGTTGTTGTTAATGGTGAACCAAGCGAGTGGGTGACTGTTGCATCGTGGCCCAAATAACTTTGCACAACATCTCAAGTTTAGTTCAGTTTTTTTTACTGAAGCTCGTGCACAATCACCAAGCACATATCTTTTAGGTACCGCTTCTTCTGTGGTTCTCTCACAACAGCAACATTCAGTAGGTAACATTACGCTCGTGCGCCCTCTACTGGAGAAACCGTATAACAACAATATAACATTGTAATAATTACTGTCCACAGTATACTTGTACATTTAACTTGGAACAAGCCTTGGTATAACATTTAAAACAATAATATTAAATCTCAGTATACCACAGTGATGTTTTGCCCGTTTTGTGGGTAACATATGAACCGATTGACGCGGTTTTGGTTTTCGTGCGGTCGGTCTTTAGTGTGTTTAAATGTCGCAGATTAGACCGACAGAGTGCAATAGCCGCTCCTGTTGTCACTTCCGGTTATACCCCGGAGTTGGGACATTCCCTTTCCGGTTAAATTTGGATTTGTAAAAGTGTTTTCGGACTTGTAAAAGTGTTTTGTCGCTTGTAAATTTGTCTTGGAGGTTGTAAAAGTGTTTTGCATTATGTAAATTTGGTTTGCACCTCTCGGCCACCGTAGTTAAATGCTTTTCTACGAGGCAGCCCCCCAGATGTCTTTTAGAGGATTTTAATAACTTTTACAGAGGAGGCTGAACAACTGCTCCAGTGCAAGGCTCAACACTGGAGAGTCAAATCCTCAGTACAAGACTTAACAGTCCACCGGCATCTGAAAGATAAAGGACACTATTTGAGGACAGCAATGTACACATTTTGCAGAGAGAAAACAAGTTTAAGAAAAGACTGAAGGAAGACATCTATGTTAAACTGGAGCAGCCATCTCTAAACAGAGGAGGGGGTCTACTGCACTACGTCTATACTGCCTGTAGACACCACGGTCCTATTATCACTCTTGAACTTGGCTCATATCCAGGTTGTTTTCTCCTGACTAGATTATTGCTTCTGTTGTATCCACACTCAGATATATGTCGCTTTGGATAAAAGCATCTGCTAAATGAAATTGTAGAATTGTACTCCACTCCTTATCAAGTACTTAGAATGCAGTCTTAAGGTTCCACCTCAGACAGTTCCACCACCCATTCACACCTCAAGTTATGTGAGTCTAAACAGGACACTAGTAATGTGGTTTGTGCTGACAATAAATACCTCAGACTCCCCATAAGCCAGCTGGAACTGAGGAAATCTCTAGTCTCATTCATAAAAAATTCATCAACTCCTGAAAGATAAAGAATCTTTGAATGCTTTAAGCATTTAACTGCTGGACACAAGATGCCTCCTGTTTCATATCCAAGTGTACACATCAGCCTCCTTCATGCAACAAGCTGGACAACAGCTAGCTTTCAAGCTAGCTGTGATGTTGGACCGTCTGCTCATACTTTCGCATGTTGAATTCAGGTTTAAGGTCAGCACAGACGAGCTTACCTCCTTCACTAGATCAGAGTTTGTGTGAAACCACAACGCATTTTAAACAGAGAAGGGTCTAAATATCTGCTCAAAAATCAGCTTCATTCACGCTTTTTACATAAATCAAGCTTCAAATGAGCAGTTTGAGATGAAAACATGTGGAGAGGGAACATCTCTGCTGACTAACTAAGTGAGGCTGTGTCACTTTTAGTAAAAGTGTTCCTTTCCATGAATTAGTTTCTCACTGTAACGACTGAAGTGACCTTTCATGAAGTCAGAAAGCAGAGGGATCATTTGAGTCAGCTGTGGTCTCACAAGGTATGTGGCGCTCCTCACACCTTCCACCTATCATTATCACAAATAAATCTATGCTGTTCGTGTCTTTTTATCAAACATATGACTTGAACAAATTCCCCCACCACTTCAAACTGTGTTGTGCTAACTTCCTTTAAATGCTTAAGCTTTGCTGTGCAGAACGATCAAATTACATGCTACAATGAAAAAACTAGCATTTGCATATTCAAGGTTTTAGGTTTTCTCAGGGAGGAAGAAGTAACAGACGCAGTTGTACTTTCTGGTGAAAGATCACATCATTCATTTTTTAACATGTTTTCATCTTCATTGCATTGCCTTTTTTTCTTTCATTTTCATCTAATTTTCAGGCACAACCCTCATTTTAAATGGTGCTGAAGCACGTACAAAGATGAAGACACCGAAAATTAACTAGCAGTAACACAAAGAAACATGGTAATATCAAATGAAAGACAAAACATAGCAGTGCAGAAAAAAAAGGAATTGACACAGAGGCACAAAAAAATCTAACAAAAGTAATGAGAGAATTTTAAAAAAGAAAAGTAAAATACAATCAGTAAAACCTCAAAATGCTTTTACTTTTAGTTTTTTAAACTAAAATGTGCTATTGTTGTGACCTATTGTCCTATGTTTCATTGTATGTTTCACTGTTATGTTTTCTTTGTGTAGTTTTTGTAATGTGCTTTTATTGTGACTTATTGTCCTATATCTGTATCATTCATAGTCTATGGCATCACTATTATGTCTTTTTTCATTTTTTAACCTGCCTAGGGACTGCAGATGTAAATGAACATTGTTGCTATAAGCCAGCATATTTACATCCATTGCTGTATAAATAGACGTTCATTAATGTGCATTGTCCCTATCAAATAAATAAAGAAGTGATATTAAACATGTTTTGTTTAATATTTTTACTATTTTCAGTTTTCTTCATTTTTTTACTTACTAAAATTGAAAACAATAAAAATATGAAGTAAAACACAATAAATGGTAGCCATCTGTGCTAATGTTGTTACTGTTATTCACTGACATTTAAAACAACTTTTATTTTTACTGTTCAGGGAAAGCCAGCAGTGTGCCGTCACTACAGAAATTCTATTTTAATTCTCCTACAGTTTCCCAACACTGATGTCAGTAAGTCTCATCTCAAAAAAGAAGAACAAAACATTCAGATTAGCTGCATTCTGATTTAGAATGAAAAACACAGTTACTTCCAGTTGCACAATTTGAGTCTTTTAACTGAAAATTGCACTCAGTTCTTTGAAAGCAAAATAAACCTGACGAGCTCTGGAATTCACGCGACGCAAAGTCATTTGTGTTTTTATTTTGAGTCACAATGAGCCTTAGAGAGCCTGTTTTCAGTTCTCACTTCACTCCAAAAAACAAATTCATTCAAACTGAACTCATTGCAGGGCAACTTCTGCGTTTCAGAGTGAGTTTATAGAAAAGGTGCAACCTCTGACGCTGAACAGCTCTATTTGTGGAAAGAAGAAGTACAAACAAGGTGGCTAATTCTGCAAACTCCAGGGGACAAACCGTTTCTAGTGAGTCCTATGAACTGTGTCAGAATGTGTCCCCGCCTCTTTACGCTCACTGTAAAACTCCCCAGATATTTCCTTCTCGTTGACTCTCAAGAGATCAGCTACTGTGTGTGTGTGTGTGTGTGTGTGTGTGTGTGTGTGTGTGTGTGTGTGTGTGTGTGTGTGTGTGTGTGTGTGTGTGTGTGTGTGTGTGTGTGTGTGTGTGTGTGTGTGTGTGATGGCTGTGAATGGCTGCTGATTGTGGGTGTGAAATCGGCCCAAACCCACTCTCTGCTTGGTTTCAGTCCTGCAGTCAGCCTCAGGCAGCATGGCTCTCCGTGGACTTCAGACTGATTTTTCACACACAGAATGGTTTCCACATGTGAGCCCTTCACATTTTCTCCTCTTTGGTAAGTGTCTTCTCTGTTTCTGCTTGCTAAATGTTCAAAAAGGAGAACATTTAGAGTCAGGCATCACCGCTGTTTTTGTACAATTTTCTATCTTTTAGTAATGAATTAAATCAGTGATCGCATCCTGTCACTCATTCTGTTGTTCACTCACCAGGTTTGATGCTTTCTTATTTCACTACACTCTCCTCGCAAGTTCAAGCATGTTCAAGTAAGTTGGTGTTACATTTTGTAGCATAATAACTCAAATGTCATTGTTTTCTTCATATAGCATCTAATAAACAGTTTCCTCTGATGAACAAGCTTTCATTGTATAAAAAAAGATATGTACCATAGAGTTGTGTTTTTCCATTGTGAGACTTTTCTTGTAAAAATGACACATGGTATCTGAGCTTATTGATCTACTTTCACACTTAATCATTTTCACATCATGTTCCAGTGAAGTGCAAGTCAAAGAACATTTCTTCCCAATATCAGCACTGTGGCATTCGCTCGGGTAATGAAAACACGTCTGAGTCATCCTGAGTTGAATCATCAGGTTTAAAATCAGATTATAGACAGTTATTAATATTATTCCTGTGTCTCTCTTACAGATGGAGTCCATGACTTGGACTGTTTTGGTAAATATTATTCACGTGGTACAATAAACTGTGTTTGGAAACCTGGCAATCACGCATCCGACAGGATGCACACATTCATCATACAGCAACCGTAAGAGATTTTACTGAGTTTTATAGTTTTCTCTTTCTAGCTTTGCAAAAATAAGAAAAATGAAGATTTTTGATGATAAACTGATGATAAAATTTTCTACTTCCAGCGCTAAAAAATATTGCAGAGCTTGTCACAACATCACCCAATTCTCTCAAAGCGTCAAATTATATGAAAACCCAAACATGACTGTTGAGGTTTTTGAAAACAGCAGATCAAGAAATTGCACAAAAGCAATTTTCAGAGGGTCACCAACGAGCCTGTGTAAGTCCACAGAAATATTTTTATGTTTGCTTTTTTGTCTCAGTAAATCTCTGATTCAGCTCGCTTCTTTTAAATCACTTCTTAAAACCCAATTTGATAGACTCACCTTCCAGTGAAGTTCTCTTTTATTTCTCTTTTATCACTATGTTCTACTTGTCAAAGTACTTTGTGAATGTTCTTATTATTATGAATACATCTGAACAGTGGAATTTTTTAAAAAACTATTTCAGTTCGTTGTGGTCCTCCTAGTAATGTGTCCTTCAGCCGTCACTCTGGAAGACTAGATGTAAATGTGAGCTGGAAACAAGAGGATGTGAAAGCCATCACGTATTATTCTGTGAGATACAAAGTGGTGAGCAGCCCGTCATGGAACGAGGTCAGTATTAAACACCTGATTAATCAACATGCATGGTTCAGTCCAGCTAATGTATTCCTATGCATTAGTTTTCCTGGGGTTGAGAAAAAGCAAAGTAAAATCACACAGACAAAAATCGAAATGCAAAACAAGGTAATGTAGGTAATTAGCCATTAACCAAAGTATTGGATGAACTGAAAGGTTAGTCTATTTAATAGCTGTTGGAGTATTTCAATTTGGATAAAGTGGTGGAGCAACAGGCCAACACACTCACCATACACATTTAAAAATAATAGTTTAAAAAAAAGAATAAACAGAGAAAGAATAAATAACAAATCTGGCAGCAATAGAGGCATACTGCAATGTTCAAAAACTGTAAAACCTGTGCAAATAACAGCATATATTTGTAATATAGATATATTTTTAACTAGTTAAAATACAGTAAAACAGAGTAGTTTTATTTATCTTAACACACATCTTAAAAGAACAAATAATCTTTTGTAAAAATACAGATTTTTTTTGATGTGGACATTATGTAAATTTTTGATCTGTTTGTTTTATTAATTAATTGTTATTTACAGTTAACATGTAAATTAAATTTTTTTCCGAGATTTTGATAAATACTTTCATTAAGCAAAACATGGAAAATCTGTAAAATATCATTTGAAAAATTGCTACCATTTTCTAATATTAATATTTCATTAATATTTGAATATTCCCTATTTTTTCTTTCAAATGACAGTAAATATCTGTAAAATCATTGTATTTTTTGCTGATTTAATTACAGTTTCAAATTGCCATTTAATACAGATTTTCATGTGGACAGTATTTGCATTTTTTAAAAACCTGTTTGGTTTTATTTTTTACAGTTGTAACATGTAAGTTAAGTCTTTTTTCTGTCATTTTACTGGATAATATCTTTAATTTAAAGATACTGAAACTGGGGAAAATCTATAGAACAACAGTAAACTGCTCAAAAATATTTGATTAAAAATTTTCACTTTTTACAGTGTAGCAACATGGTGCTAACACATAAATACTGAACTGTACTTTTCTACAATGCAAATTCACAGCATCTGTCATCGGTCCTTCCTTGTCTGTAAAACGTCGCTACAGGTTTTCCACCTTAACTCAAAACACTTAACAAAACACAATAACAAAACAAGTATACACTACTGTTCAAAAGTTTGGTGTCACCCAGACAATTTCATGTTTTCCATGAAAACTCACACTTTTATTCATGTGCTAGCATAACTGTACAAGGGTTTTCTAATCTTCAATTAGCTTTTCAACACCATTAGCTAACACAATGTAGCATTAGAACACAGCAGTGATGGTTGCTGGAAATGTTCCTCTGTACCTCTATGGAGATATTCCATTAAAAATCAGCTGTTTCCAGCTAGAATAGTCATTTACCACATTAACAATATCTAGACTGTATTTCTGATTCATTTAATGTTATATTCATTGAAAAAAACTGCTTTTCTTTTCAAAAATGAGGACATTTCTAAGTGACCCCAAACTTTTGAATGGTAGTGTACATGAAGCCTAAAATTAGGAGGGAACTTTGCTACAACAAAGCACACGCCACAATTTGAAATTAGCTGCCATACAGAGAAATGTAGTCTTATCAGATAAATCTATACACAGCAGCAACATCATTATGTTTACCAGGTCAGTAAAACACTTTATTTTTCATTCAGTCATTTGTGTTTTTCAGATAAAAGTTAAATTTTTGGTTAATTACAGACACTTATTTAGTTGATACCATTTTTGATGTAAAAACTACAGACAGTAGAGTGCAGATCTACTTAAGCAAACAGACAATACAGATGTTCATTAGGGTTCAGCTACTTTATCTCATTCTTATACTCATATAGGCATAATATTTCTATCGGTTGTTATTATTATTAATAATAACTTGTTGTATTTACAACATGATATCGACATTATGCATGATCAGACACCCTGTTCTATATCAGCATTGAGACCCCAAAATTGATCACTACTAAATACTAGTCGTCATGAAGAGCAAACTGACCTTTATGTGTAAAAGTGGAATGCCCCTCTCAGCCTCGGATGTTTCTAGATTGTGTCTGATGATGCTTTCTGTGGCTTTGTCTGTTTTTGCCTTCGCTCTGAGCCAATTCATCTGTAGCTGTAGATGAACTGATTAAACGAAGCTTATCTGAGTAAAATATTCATCTTTTGGATGTTTCATTTATCGATATCTGTTCTGTTCACAGACAAATGTAGAATCCAAAGACTGGAGCAGCTGCAGGGTGGAAGATCTAAACTCCTCACTGGTCTACATCGTCCAGATCCGGTGTGTCCATAACGAGAAATGCTCTCAGTGCCCATGGAGTGAAGCTTACACCGTCCTACCAGGTCAGTCTAATGAAGAAAGCAGTATTTAGATTGATGTGTTTCACTGAAAAATTACAAGAAAAGCAAAAAGAATGTAAAATTAGAAGTTGACACGTGAAATGCTGTTTCCTATTTCACAATAAATAAATGTCTGCTTTTAGAACTGACAACGCAGCCTGTTATTGTCAGCATTGAAGATAATGACATCAATGAGAAACAAGGTCGTCGACTGGTTTCTGTGACCTGGACGGTAATTTTCCACCTAAATAATAATTTGTCCCAAAATAACAAGTATAAAGGGGAATATGTGTTCTGTGAAACCATAGCTGTTGGAATTGTGACACTAAAGTAACTCTGTCTGGTAGTTTTCTGCCTCAGAGCTGCATGACGGCTACTATGTGAGCATCGGGAAGGCGTCTGGAGAGGCTCCATGTCAGCAGATGAAAACCTCTGAGCCTGAGATCAGACTGATTCTCTCCCATTCAGCGTATCAGCTCAACATCAGTGCTGCCAACAATGCAAGCGTCTCTCCAGCTGTCAGCCAGACGATCCCACAGCGAGAAGATATGTACGGTCGGTACTCACTGGTATCTCACTTCATCAAGTATTTATTATCTTATTGCAGAGCTGACAGCCCAGAGTTGTACGATCTGAGTAACTGTCCGTCCACAGGTATGGGAGAGGAGAAGCTGAACGTTACAGTGCACAACAACACATCTTTCACCATCTACTGGAAAGATGATCTCATCAAAACGTTTGTGTGCTACTCTGTGGAGTGGAGGGAAAAGGGACATAATGCTCTGTACATGTCCTTTTATCAGAACGTACAAAACAGCAGGACCTTATTTCCTTTACCAGGTATGTAATTAATCACACATTCTTGTCAGACTTGTCTATGAGAAATTCCATTTGCATGCTACTAGCTTGTTTTGTCGAGACTCACCTAAATTGTGTTCTGTGGCAAGACTTAAGAGTAAATTTTCTGTATAAAGTGCAGAGCTTTGTTACTGGAGTCTGTGGAGTTACTGTGTTCAGATTTACCTTTGGTTAAAGGTAGGGACAGATTAAAGACCCCCACCTGTGAAAATCATTTTTCGATGTAATTTTTTTCCCATCTTGTTAACAAGTGTAACATATGTTGTTTTTATGTGCTACAAGACATATCATGACAGAATTACGCAGTTGACACAAAGGCATTTTCACTTTGAAACTGCCGTGTATCGACCATCCAATCCTGTTATCAGCCCTAAAAGACAAAGCCAATTTGTTTTTGTGTTCTTACTGTCACAGCCAGAACGAGGAAGTTCCACAAGCAAGTTTGTACTCTAGTGATAAAAACTGTATTTCATACAGCATTGTGTTTCTTGCAAAATACATTTGCTGTTGAAAACTAGTATCAGCATGCAAAGATAATGTTGGTAAGTGATGAAATATATTGAGTTTTTGCGTAATTGTGATCCATAATAATCCATGTGGATATTTTAAACTCCCAGAGCCTTTGGAGCCGTACAAGAGATACAGCATCACCCTTCACACTCGACCAGACAAGGAGACCTGCAACATGAAGCACATCAACAACAGTGAGAGCACCTATGGGAGCACACAGTTTTATTTCATGGAAGGATGTAAGTTCCAATACACATATCCAGTGTCCTGCAATCCACAACACAACAGTTTGACTTCTTAGAGCTGTTAAAAATTGTGTCTCGATATTCCCACAGCTCCCATCAGTGCTCCAGCAAACATCAGCAAGTTGAACGTGACGCTGAAGTCAGTGCTGCTGCAGTGGTCGTCCATCCCAGAGGAGGATATCAGAGGATTCCTGCTGGGTTACATAATCCACTACACCCAGTACCACCAGCGGGGGACGAGCACAGAGAACAGTAAGCACCACGCACAAATAACTGGAGGTAAACAGTTGTAGGCTTGACTTGAGAACCACTGTTCAGCTGGTGTGTTTATGAGTCTCAGTATCTAGAACAGATGTGTCAAACTCATTTTAGTTCAAGGGCCAAATTCAGCCCAATTTGATCTCCAGTGGGCTAGACCAGTAAAATCACAGTATCAAAACATAAATAACCACAACTCCAAATGTTTCCTTTGTTTTAGTGCAAAAAAGTACGTTCTGAAAATGTTCACATTTAAGGAATTATCTTTTTACAAAACATTGTGAGCAACCTGAAATTTCTGAAGAAAAATACATTCAATTTCAACAATATTATGCAAGAGTTTATCATATACACATTATAATTTATCTTTAATTAGAGCGTCTACAAAGGCACAAAACATTTAGTCTGAGGTATCTGGAACTGAACGATATAGTATTTTACTTTATGATCATAATGACAAAGATCAGACAAAAAACAACAAAAAAACAAGACAAAAGATACAAAAGACATGAAATAAAACAAACAAAAAGAGACAAAAAAGTTGGACAAAAAAATTCCGAAGCAACAAAAAAAATGGACAAATGACACAAACGAAACAAAAAATTATAAAAGTGAGAAACAAAACACCAAAAAATAGAGAAACAACAAATAAAGCAAAACACAAAATTACAAAAATAAGACAAAAAACACAAGCAACACAAAAAGGAAACATAAAATGACAAAAAGAAGACAAAAACTGACAAAGAAATGAGACAAGACAACAGTCAGACGAAAACCGCCGAAACACATTAAAAACGGGACAAAACATTTCAAAAATGAGACACAAAACAACAAAAGCAAGAAGTAAAATGACAAAAACAAAACAAAAAAGACACAAAAATAGATTAAAAAGTTATAAAGCGACAAAAAAATGGACAAATGACAAAAATTAGACAAAAAAGACACAAATGAGACAAAAAATGACAAAAGTGAGAAACAAAACAAAAAAATCGACAAACAATGAATAAAGCAAAACACAAAATGACAAAAATAAGACAAAAAACACAAGCAAGACAAAAAGGAAACAAAACAACAAAAACAAGAAAAAACGACAAAAAATGAGACAAATGACAAAAGTCAGACAACAAAAGCAAGACACAAAACTACAAAAGAGCAATGAACAATATAGTATAGTATATATAGTATAATAGAGTATAGTAGTTCTTGTAATTTGCTGAAAGCTGCTCCTCTCTGTGTGCAGATATTACAGTGGATCCTGAGTTGAACAGCTATGAACTGTCAGATCTGAGAAGTGGGACAGCATACCAAGTCCAGATATCAGGCTTCACCTCTGGAGGAGCAGGAGTACGCAGCACAGCAAGCTTCTTTAAAACAGATCCTGAAAGTAAAGTCAATTCAACAGCTATTAAATCTTTACCGAATGGAATCTGATACTTAAAGTATGCGTTAAATTATTTCCCTGCATTTTCTTGGCACAGCAGATTTCAATCTGAGCAGCGTGATCACAGTCTTTGCGGTTGTGGCCACTGTGTTGATATTTGGAACGCCAATAATAAAAAGGTATGTCAGCCACTGACTCAACTGGATGAGGAACATCACACATAGACACCTGTATCTTTATACTTTATAACCACTGTATTGACTCTCTTCAGAGCCAAAGCTGTCCTGTGGCCAAGCATCCCTAACCCTGGAAACAGTAATGCAATGCAGAAAATAGACAGAGCCTGTGAACTGGTGAGTGCTGTTTTGTGATTTCAATCACTTCTGTTGTGGAAACCTGAAGCTTCCAGAAAGACTGAGTTCTGCAGACTTCTAGCTGCTGCAAGTAAAACTCTTCAAAGTACACAATACTCCATGCTGTATAAAGTCCAATAAGTATATTGTGCTATTTTTCCCTCAGGAGCTCGCGGCCATCAACACTCTCCAGGTGGAAGAATGGGACACAAACAGCCTTCAGATAGTTGAGAAAGAAGCCGTGATCCCTGCCAGCACACTACCATTGGTGTTACCGCTTCTCTGTGCTGCAGAAGATGAGGAAGATGCACCAGAAATGACTTGTGACTGGAACCAAACGGACACAGACAGTGCAGCTGGAGAGACGTCACCTGGAGACGCTACAGACATGTTCTCAGACACACAGCAGACAAACCTCCAAAGCTCTCCGATGGTCTTTTCAGGAGGATATACCACCATGGAAATGTTTCAGCAGACGATGCCGCAGCGGGTAGCAGTGAATACAGCAGTAACTGAAGGCATGGAAAGTCAACCAGAGAACATGACTGTGTTAAAGTCGGGGATGGACTATGTACGACAATTTAGTACCAGTCCCAGCTTGGACAGTGAGCAGCCGTCCACGATTTTATGGTAAAAGTTGGAAAGCAGGAAGAGCCACGATCACTACATAACACATTTAATACAAGCATTGTCCAGGAATGTTTGAATGTGTTCTACACATGCACTTTGAGGAGCAGTGATGCTGTTGCAGGTCAACAGTGTGGGGTTATTTAGTCTTATGTTATTAATAGCAATAATAATACTGTGTTTCATTTATGTTTATGTGAACAACTCATCCAAAACAAGAAAGCATGATGTTAATTCCAGGTGTTGGATTTGGAAGATCTGATGTACCAATGTTGTTTTTTTTTTCTTAATTTTGGCCAATTGAATATACTGATAGTTACAGAGAGCATGGAGTATCTCCTGTAGTGGATTTATCAGATTGTTTTGTCTTCTCCTATTGTGATTGGCTACTGGCAGATACAGGCATAAAATACAATGTTTTTCAAAGGTAGACATTTGCTAGACTAAACCTAAATTTATAAGCAAAACACAGGATATTCAGTTGTATGTCCACAAATATCACAAAGCATCGGAGACAAAGGGCGACCAGATAAACGTTTGCGTGTAAATTGAAGAAAATGTCTCCAGGTGTTCAAGAGGTAACATGCTGATGTGAGTGGGATGGATGGACGTGCAGAAAGCACAAAAACATCAAACATCTGACCATGCCTGCATGTTATTCTCCTGCTCTTTCCTCACATAACTTGTCCAATAAATTAAAAATTTTTTTTTAACTTTTTATCTTCAGTTTTATGTGATATTATCTTGATGCTGAAGGTCCAGCCTGATGGACTGATTCTGATTTTCTTCCCACCAGGTAAAAGCATAGATACAGAATTTCACCGGCGCTTTACGGAAAACCACATTCCACATTGAAAACACAAAGCAAGACATCAACAATTAAAAAAATTAACTGAATGAAAAGCTTTATTATTGAGTGTTTTTGGAAAGAGATCAGATGTGTTGTTAGATTCAAACTGACAAGGATCATGTAGCATACATCCAAAGCTCTTCAGACATTTTCACCAAACCTGTACATCAAGTCCCAAACGCAGTATCAAGCAGCCAATCACCCTGAAGCAAACCATCACGTCTCTGCAGTATCTACCAGGACACACAGATATTAAAAATACAATTCCTCATATACTGTCTGAACTGCTCTTTACTAAACTTTAACCACAAGTTCACCACCTTAAACTGAACGGAAAAGAGCAGGAGACAGAAATAAAAACAACAATAAAACCAGTGGAATTTGGCAAACACTGCCATAAAGTCTCCTTTTAAAATATAGCAAGCCTCCACAGACACTTAAAAAAACACTGATCTTGATCTGGGACCAGTTTGCAGACATTTTATGACTGAATCACAACACTTGCAAACTGCAACATCAAAAGTGACGGAAAACAAACATTAAACCAGAAAACAAAGGAGTCCCATGAATGTTTAGTCTATTAATCACTAAGGACAGCTTACAATACTTTAATATACCACATCATTAGATTTATCTATTCAACATCCTAAACAAGTCTCCATATTTTATTAGAATATTCTGTACAATCTGAGTCTAGGCACTTTATGACCCTTCTGTGCTTGCATGCAGTTTGTTGACCTGTGACAGTTCATATTCAGCCTCATCTAGACTGCGAAACCTTCAGCTCCTCGCTTTCTCCAGTAATATGAGCCGACAGACATTTTGCACACCTGCCGTCGTTTTACAGTACAGGCCTGTGTCGAGTGTGTGTATAAAACAGCAAATAGTTTTTGTCTCACAGCATTACAACAATAACAGGACAATGGAACATAATTTGACATGACATTGTGATCTTGCTGCAACCACCAATCAGAAAAATAAAAAAATGCAAAATACATGTACACCCACACAAACAAAAACAGGAACCAAAGCAATGTTTTCATCATGTTGACCAAATGAGATTTTTTTTTTTACAACACAGCAAGAACATAATCTGCAATTTCATAATTATAGCACTTCAAGTCATAAAATCACCATATATTTTGCAAAATGCTGCAGTTCCCACGTGATGCTGCAAAACAGGAAATAAAGGACACTTCACAGACCTCAGATATTCCTTCAACACACACAAAGGGCAAATGAGCATTTCAGCATCAGCAAAAGTCTGTTTGTTTTACTTAATCCCAACACCGAGGGGTCAACAGCAGGGACCCTGTATTGTGGCATTGCTTCACTCGGTCAATAAGCAAACTAGACATGGGAGGTTGCCGTTACAGTCACACAACAGCCAGAGCAGGTTACACCCCACAAGGCCTCAGGCAGCCTGAAGGAAGTTTTAGTTTTACCTCACTTGTTGTCAAACTGTGAAGTTAAAAATGATGCTTTAGGTACAATTATACTGGTCTCTTACGAACCCTTTGTGATTGATAGTTTCAGGTTTACCCATTAAATATATTCTTAGTAAATTCCTGATAGTCAGATGGTTAGGGCACATATTGCACAAAAAAACCCCCCAAAATTTAAATTCTTAGCTTTTCAGCTTAGACACAATAAAAGCTGGTGTTTATACATATTACAATTATTATGAATTTTATGTTTAACGTACTGATAAATGTAGCTGACATGACGTACAGTATAAAGCTCCTGTTTAGATGCCACTGCTGAAGGCCAAAGGAGAGAAAGGGTTCTAAGACATTTACAACTAAAGAAGATTCAAGAACACCCTTAAAATCAAAGTCCTCCGTTTATTTTTATACTCAGGCTACAGCCGTAAGTTTTCCTTTAAAATGATACCGATCTCGGTCCTGACGAGCATTTTAGCACCGTTTCAGAAATGATCTCTGTGCATCCTAATGTGTCTGAGTAAACACTTCACATGACCATTCATTTACACTGGTGGGCATGTGGCTTCTAGTGTAAACGTTGTTTGCTTAGTTGTAGAAAATGCTACAGAGGAAGAACAAAAAAAAAAGCTGAGAGTTGTTTCACAGCGCAACATCTGCTAGTGGACAACAAGGTCAGCAACACCTATAGCCTAGTTAGTTATCTTTGTTCAATTAACCACTGACAGTCAAGGCTGGGAACCAGAAACGCTCATGTGATAGAAATGTGATGAGTAAGGGACATTGTGACAGTAAAACCCTATAGAGATCTGCTTCAGTTTCCAAAAGTCTGTGTTTTTGCAAAAGTCTCAACTTTAGGGGTCCTAAAATGTTGCAGTAGTGTGTTTGATTGGTGTGAATGGAGCACAAGTTCTGCTTTTTAAAGATGACATGTATTAGTGTAGACGTAGCCTCAGTTAATAGATACAGACAGAACCAGTTGCAGATTGTCTTTAGAAAATCACTTCAAGGGTAATACACCTTTACCGTAGTTTTTAATTGTGTTGCCATTTTTAACACTTAGTATAAAAAGCTACTTATTAAATCAATATTTCTCTCCTTAGGACCACAAATGGCTTCTAGTCTCCTTCCTCTTAAGTATTTGGGAACTTAAACCGCTTCTCATGCACTACAGACATGAACTGTATCATAGTAATGAAGGCAAAACGCTGATTCCACAAATAAATTAATCTTATTACTATTAAAGCAGACTGTTTCAATATGAAGACAAAAACTTTAAAAAAAAATGGTATATGTAATAAAGACTGACTACAAAATGCTGATCTTGGAGAAATAAAAGGCTTTTTGAACTACTCAAGCTCATAGTCAAGATCCATGCAAATCAGAGACAAAACCACAGTTGAAATCCAGCTTCAATGTGATTGAGAAATGACTGTGTGTTCTGTTTTTTTGTGAGATCTCTGCCTGAAAAGTGACTCTCTTGTGACAAACTAGGAGGAGCCTCTGAAGCTGGCTCAGGCCTGTATATGTTTTCAATCTCCTCTGGTCACTATCTAGCTTTATACCTACAGAGAAAGGAATTCAGGTCTTCAAGCAACAAGGACATTGCAGGATCTGTGGAACATTACGTGATCAAATTTCACTGCCTTTAAACAAACACTGCTGTTTTTCTTGATGTGTTGCATCGACTATAGAGTAGTTTCTGAGCTTGTAGATTTTTGTGTGCCGAGCGCTCACTTACCCTTTAGGTGGAATTTGAGTTAACTACAGGATCTGTGTCGCCAAGAATGTATCAAAAGGAGGAAATCAGGAGATGATGATGAGAGATGTGTGTAACTGTTAAGTGGTTATTCAGTGTTTATGCATGTATACGCACATAATGGGCGTTAGGATACTTTGCTGGAGCAGGAGTAGTGTCCACGGTGCTCTAACAGTCACTTGGTGCTGTGTGACTCCATAGAGACATCCTGCTCATGGTGAGTCTTGTAGCTGCCGTTGTGCTGAGCGCAGGGTGACGACGTCATGTCCTCGCTTGGTGTGGCTGAGTCTTCTCTGTCGCTTTCATACTCTTCCTTCTCTTCTCTGTCATAGTCCACTTCCACCTGAAACGACGAACAAGTCAACCTGGTCAACCAAAAATACCAGAGCATTTAATAATACAGTAGACTTTCAAACACAATTTCATGGACACACATTTTTACTGTCGTCTGGTGTCTGTTACTAGAGTTTTTGATTGAAGTGGATTGGATTGAATATTCAACTATGGTTTATAATTTTTACTGCCTGGGAATATATCAGGATATCATTCATAGCCGAGGCTAAGATAAGTCAGTCAGTTGCATCCGATGGAATTGGTGACATGAATAAAGTTCTTCATCCAGCTCCCTCTGTCCAGCATTGCAGTCAAAAGTTCTTTGCCTTCCAGACCAGCGTCTTCTTCTAGCACCTTCCTTAATGTTGCGCTAGACCTGCCAACGCTTTGACAGTATCAGGTTTCTATAGCAGTACTCGATCAGCTGCTTTGTTGTGTCTCACCACATGTCCAGCCAGGGCTAGTCTATGTTGCCTTATGATGGTTGACAAGTGTGGATGTGTGCCATATAGCGACTTGTTGGTGAGGTGCGAATTCCAGGACATGTTCTGTACCATCCATAAGTCCCATCGATTCTTTTTAAGACTGTCTTCGATAGTGACCAGGAGTCAGATCCATAGAGTAAGATGGATTCCACCGACGCCTTGAATAGTCTCATTTTGGTTGTCTTTAATTGGAGATACCCATATTTTTGACGGAGTTTAATGCTCCCCAAGCTTTACCAACATTTGTTTCTATATCATGTGCTGTGTCGGTGTAGCCTCCAAGATACAGGAAATCGTTAACTTTTTCGATTTTGGACCCATCTAGTGCATGCAATGTCTCTTCAGATGTTGGGTTAAGGTGCAAGAACTTCGTCTTTCCAGCATTCAAGAAGAGTCCAATCAGTTTTGTTTCTCGCTCTACTCGATGAAAAAGTTCTTCTGCTTCACTGAGAGTGTTTTCCAGGAGGGCGATGTCACCTGCGAATTCAAGTTCTGAGAGGACTTTTTCAGGGCTTCTTCTACTTTGACAACGCTTTAGGGTCAGACCATCAGAGGGCAAGATTGCATTCCTCAGTGCATAGTCTAAGCAGATGATGAAGAGGAAAGGTGCTAGAACGTCTTCTTGAAGTACTCTGGTGTCTACGGAGAAGAGATCTGTGTTGTCCTCAGGAGTCTTGACTACCACAGAAGTGCTGACATACATAACTTTATGAGATAAAGCCAAACATGTAACTTCCACATCATCCTGCATGGCAGACGCATTTTAATACCCCATGAGTTTTGTTCATAATTCACTGATA
The DNA here is from genome assembly GCF_022539595.1 of Amphiprion ocellaris. NCBI lineage: Eukaryota > Metazoa > Chordata > Actinopteri > Pomacentridae > Amphiprion > Amphiprion ocellaris. The sequence goes on along the minus strand of NC_072782.1, from coordinate 17,587,487 downwards.
AAAACCTGGCCCACTTCTGAGCGTCTCTCTTGCCGAGTCCCGCTGCTACCAATCATCATTCAGTTCAACACTGGTTTAGGTACATTTGTAGCATTCAGCACCACAATCAAATGTGTCGGAGCAGTAATCACAGAGGAGTTGCTCCCTCCTGTTTCCCTAACTATTCTCAGTTTCACTAACAGTTGATTTTGTAACCAGGAAAGTTTGAGTCAACACAGACTGTTGATGTTTTTAGCCTGCCAGGGTGTTATTCTGCATTACTCGTGTGCAACACAGCTAAAATTTGAATGACAACATGTGAGTCAACTCAAGGACTTCTCCACGAATTAATTTAATCATCTCTGTTTTGAAAAGCAGTACTGAAACTATCTTTTGATTTAGGTCATCTAGTAACCACTTTTATGTCTTCTATGCACAAGGCTGATCTGAGATTATTAGAGTATGCTGTGTTATCTAGCGGACATGCATCATTTGTCATGTTACTTCAATGACTTACACAATGACTTACTATTTGAACTTTTAGATAAATTGTTGGGTTGTTACTCTGCACTGTAAGTGTTCCTACTGTTGAGACTCTGGATGGACGTCTGTGAGTCTAAGTAAGACAAGATCTGAACCATGTGCAAGTTAGTCTGTACTGAGTTCAGTGTCATGCTAAGACTGGCCCATGCCAAATATATGAACTGCACTGCACCTAAATAGTGCTTATCAGAAAAGCGCTTTTCTGTTGTTCACACACACACAATCACACACTAATGGCTTTAAAAGCTGCCATGCAAGCTGCCTCACTAGTACAACAGCAATTAGTCATGTTTTGGGTAAAATTATTCTTTGGAACACACTGGTCATAGGAAGGGAAGACAGATTTGTTAATTATGCAGCATCAGGACGTTTCAAAGACATTTTTAACAGCTGCAGTTGTGCAGTAGGTAAATACAAATTCAGTCCATAGAGAGATAGCACTTGCTTTTAAAAACTGTTTGGCCAGCTGTATCACTTGAGAAAGCTGTGAAGCAAAGTATGTGACAAAACTGTCAGAAACCTTCATTGCAACTACAACAAACAGAATCTTGCAAGTTGAGAGTGGTTTTTGAGGAGAGCATTTGCTTAGCTGTCATTTGTCAAACAAATGTTCTGATTGTTATCAACAGTAAAGATGAAGTGTGATAAGTCTAAAATGTGACACCTTTTATCTCACAGCTATCATTTGGAGGATCTCTGAAGTTCATTTTCAGAAGTAGGGCACATGTGGTTGGAAGTTCATGTTGGGGGGTAGTGGAAACATTCATCAAAGAAACAAGGTTAGTAGGGGGAAATCTGCTGAGGGCATTTAGTAGATGCCAATCTGTTTCCTCTTTTGTCTGCAAAATTTTCAAATGTAAGTATTTCTCTTCCAGATCATTATTATTTGTGACTGAAGTGTGAGATCTGTCACCTTCATTGGCTTGGCTTTGCTCTTCATCCTGTCCTCGTCTTTGCGACTCCTCTTCCTCGATGTGGAACGCTCCTTTCTGTCCCTGCTGCGCTCCCTCCTCTTCTCTCTCTTACCTCTGCAGAAGTCAATAAAAACAAATCAATACTGAGAACAAACCTTACAGACACTAAATCACTGATATCTGCCATGCACACATATCCGCTGCCAAACATAGAACAGACACGGGACTCAGAGCAGTTTGGTGGTAAGAAATGTGGTGGATTTACCTTTTTGGTGAAGGTGATCTGACTTTCCTTCGAGGGCTCTTGGACCGTTCTTTACTCCTCCTTTTGTGGCCTCTGACAACAAAACATTAAATTCATTAAATGCGTTTGCTGAAATAATATGAGCCACTTATAAAAGATTCATAGATGTGTTATAGATAACACCTTTTTGTATCAAAAAGTTTTTAAAAATTGAAACATTTTGTAATTAAAACATTTCTCCTCAATGCTGACCTCTACTGCCAAAGACAAGAACAACAAGGTGTTATTACAGTTCATTAGAAAAACCAGCTGGTCTGGAAGGCATGTTACCTTAAAACACACACACACTCACACACCATTTATCACACTAAATTGTGTAAAAAGACAAAAAATCTGCTATCCTGGACCCAACCAAGAACCTATTAGTGACTCAGCTGTGACCAACAGCCACAAAAAAATTTGTAAATTTTTCAGCTCAACTGCAGGCTGTTTTTACACAGAGCAGATAAGAGACAAGTATGGAAACAAATTCCATATCCATAGCATGTTAAGTCACCATGTTTGTTTTTTTTTTTAAACACATTTAAAATTTTTGGAAAATAAAAAACTAAAAAATTCAACTTTTGCCTTTTTCTTTATTAATCATTTATGGCATTATAACTAGGTCATACTGCATTGAAAACATCTCTACTTTTAGCCAAAGCTGGGCTGTATCATAGAGGTGCAGGATTTTAGAAGTTAAAAATGAACCCACAGTGACTACAACTGTGACAGAAGCAATAACTCCAGAAACTGCTTGGAGAGGACTAAAATATGGTTCTTCTTTATTTGAATTCAGTGCATCTCTTAGATGCAAAATATGAATAAAACTGTACCCAAAACTCCTAACTTTTAAAATGGATGTAGCCATTTTTCATCTACAGTAAATGTTGGCTCTGTGGGCTACTAATGGTTACTACTGTCTGTCACAGTCAGAAAGTACCAGGATTTAAATGTAAAGGACCACCATGTGACTTGTCTGTCTCAAAGTAGACCTGTAGTCTACAAAGCATGTGATTTTATTCTAAATGAACACCATGCTGTATTGAAGGAGGCTTGAAACTACCAACTGAGACCATAAAGTCATTAAAATGTTTACTGAGGTATCGGGACAAATAAGACCTAGGGTTACTTTCTCCTAGACATTTATGCATAGGACTTCCTTTTTGACACCCTTTTAATATAATGGCCTAGGTCATTTTTTCAGGTTTTTCAGAAAACACAAAAAAATGAACCACACCATACTGAACCTTTGCCCATTATACAACAGGGGTAGAATCGCATGATCTGTTCAACTGAGGATGTAGGCGATTGTACCAGAGGTGGCCAGCGTCATGAGGAGATGATATAGGCAAAAAAATAAGAATTCAAAAAATGACTTAGGCCATTTTAGGAAGGTAACATTATGCTACCGGAGGAGTCGCCCCCTGCTGGCTGTTAGAAACAGTGCATGTTTAACCCTTTAGGCGCCAGTTTTTTCAATAAAATATTCAGTTTTGATATCACTTTTTCAAAAGGTTGTAACTTGAAAATGATTAGAGATAAAGGCATACTGTAAATGAGTAAAATCATCAGTATGATCCAAGTTTGTGATGGGAGTAAGTTCACTCATCTAATTTGCATATTATGACATCACCAGGCGGCGGACATATGGATTACATAACTTTTACAAATGTTTATCGATCAAGATGGCATTGCTTGGCTCAGAATTTGTCAGATTCCTGTCTCCACGATACCCAGCAGGCTCATCTAAACGTCTGATCCACTTGTGACACTGTTCCTCATCTCTCAAGCAAACCCAGCCATCATCATCGTCATTTACGGCGGGGGCGTGAACGCCACTGCGGCCTCCGCCGCTATTATCAGTGCATTTTCTCCCACGTCTGCCTCTATTTCCGCGGTATTTTGCATCCCCGCTACCCACCTCACTATTAGCGGTGTTTTGACCACCCCTGCTACACCCACCACGCCACCCTGGACACGTTGAAGCAAAGCATCGGCTCCAGTATGTGCTGCTTGTGGACTGTCATGGCGCACGGACTCGCTGCCGTTACGCACAGAAGCAGCGTCACTTTCTGTCTCACTGGACGACTGAACATCTTCATCAGAGGGTGAATATTCCTCTTCAGAATCTGAGTCAGCCATTACTTGACGAAGTACTTTGTCAACAGTGAACAAACCTCTCAGAATGGTGAGTTTTCTCGCGCTGTCGTGCGCTCTGCTGCGCTCCGACTACGACCCTCGTCTCCTCGACCGGGAGGCGGTTTTCAAACTCTATAAACTCCAAAACTTTGAATGAAAACACGCCCACAAATGATGCTCAGATTGAAGTTCCAGATGTCCGCCATCTCCTGGTGTAAAGTAGTAACCATATGAGGCACCATATTTGCAGCTATAGCTTGTTATGTTCAGCAATGTTGCTTGTCGCAATATTGTGACTTTGGCGCTTAAAGGGTTAAGACTGTGGCTTTACATTTCACTTTTTTTTATATACAGTCTGCTCTGTCTCCAGGTCTGCACAGTGGCGTGATGGTTAGAGCTGTTGCCTTGCAGATAGAAGATTCCCGGTTCTTTCTGCATGGAGTTTGCATGTTCTCCCTGTGCATGCGTGGGTTTTCTCCGGGTACTCCGGCTTCCTCCCACAGTCCAAAAATATGCTGAGGTTAAACCAAGTCAGCTGGTATAGACTCCTGGCCCCCTGTGACCCTAATGAGGATTAAGTGGTGTATAGATAATGGATGGATGCTTTGTTTCCAACATACCTGGAGCGACTCTGGCTGCGTCTCCTGTCTCTAGAGCGAGAGCGCCTCCTGTGACTCCCTCTGGAACTGTGGGAGTCACTCCCTGGCCACGACCTCTGTGATGGTCTGCTGCAAGAGGAGAGAAAAACTGTCACTACCTGAATACCATCACAATCATAATATCAAGACTGTAAAGTGAAAAAAAGAACTCCCGGGGATGAGATAGGCACCTGTGTTTTGAACGAGACCTTTTCCTCCGTGTTTTTGAGTGTGAACGGGAGCGTGACCGCCGCGATCTTCTTGACCGGCTTGAGGAACGTTTCTTTGTTTCTGTCAGAGCATGAGCAGTTTCAGCATCAAAATGCAACATCACCTCAGCCGTGTCACTCAAACGTTTCTACATACAGCAAATCAAAATACAATACCTGGTTCTATGGCAGCAGCAATGGTAGACTGGGCTTCCCTCACCCTCTTCATCACACTTTCTAGCTCTTTAGCAGCAGCCTGTGGCGTCAGCTCTGGGGGTTTTACTATGGCATTATTGGAATGATTAACCCTGAAAGACATTAAACAATCAATCAATTCATACAAAAAAACAAAGAGTATCATATTCTCCAGATTATATAAATCATGGCAATATTATTCAGAGCAAACACTTCAGTTGTTATACATTTTTATACATTTCTGATTGATAATGTATGATATTATTTAAGGATAACTGCAAAAATGAACTTTTAGGAAAAATGACATACTTCAGGGGCCTGTCTCCAAACATGACTCCATTGAACGTCAGGGCTCTGGCGACGGAGTCCTGCTCAACGAACTCTACGAAGGCGAAACGTGTTGGCTGGGTCTCATCTCCAGCCATACGTACAAACTTCACATCTCCCACCTGTTTAAAGAACTCCAACAGCTGCTCTGCAGTGGTGGTCTGTGGAAGGAAAGACCAGCTACATCAGAGGAGGAGTTAAAGTCCTCAGGCCCAGACGCACAATAGGGCTGTTCAAATGTAAAAAAATATTTGTTCCATGATCACATTGACTAAAGTATTTAAATATGATAAGAAAATAGTGTATCACATGTATTAATCAGTATATAACATGTCTGTGCATTCCAGCTGTACATAACAATACAGAAAATCAAATAAACTATTGAAATTAACACCATCACCACCTGTTTTCTGTTCACGCTGTGCAAAAACAGAAGGTCACAAGGAAAATAATCCATTTTCAGATGATTGGCCTGTAATTTGTTCCATGGTGGATTTACTATTTAATCCTTCACATTCATATAAAGTATGTCAGGAGCAATGCTGGCATCACAGCCACTGTCTATGATGGACAAACTACAGCATGCAGCAGACAAGAGAAAATAGAAGACTTTTACAGTGCATTACATTCTAAGGCTGATTTTGCGGAGAATGAATTTAGTGCTTGTTAGGTATTCTTAGGACTTGCAAATGCATTTTTTATTTTAGTGACTGACAGTAGGTCATGGTGTACTCTGCACTTGAAGGCATTATTTATCTCCTCTAATGGTCACATAGAGCTTAAGAACAAATAGTTGGTCATATAAATTACTGGCTGAGACTGTATTTTGTTCATATTTGTCATGAATGATGACAGCCAACTAGAAAGACTAGACAAAAATGAGGCAACTCGCAAAAGCATATGAATGAGTGAAATCCTTGTTAGAAAATTATAAAGATGGTTGCTACTGACAAACCCTATATAGAAAAGATCAAAACCAACATTGACCTGATCCTACGAATAACTGTTGTTTTTCTATTTAAAGTGTGAGAGCTCTTTCCTCTGTGTCACAGAACCTCACCTTTCCGAAAAAATGTTGGAAAACAAACTAAGAGGCCTTATGATGCTATTAAGGTTGTTTATTCAGGCATGTAAAAGCTCTGCAAACTTACAAAGGCCAAAGTTAATGTGTTTTTTGAACACGACATGTAACTATACTCTAGAAGATCCCAATAATGCATTTATGAACTTGGAAATGTACGTAATAGGAGCTCTTTAAAAGCACAAGAATGAGCAAGGAGGTAGCACATAGGCATTGTAATTCATTTTGAGTCCATCCCACATACTGCTGGTAACATTGACTGGAGCACCAAGGCACAAAACAGTTCTAACTAATACACTTTATACTTCTATTTCAGGAACGCATGCTTAAAAACAACAATAATCCTCAGTTTTTAAAAATATAACTATAGTCTTGTGACACGTTACATCTGTCTGTACATGTTCATACTGTATAAACACATGCTACATATAATTCACTTCTACTTCTACTCCTTTTGCACTTCTGGTCAGATGCGAAACTGTATTTTTTTCATCTTAGTACCTGTACTGTGCTCCATTACAGCAAAGTTCAACCTAATCTAATCTAATCTAATCTAATCTACAGCAAGAATCACTGGAATTGGGGTTCAAAGGCACTAACGAGGTTGGAAATCAGACAGTTACATAGTTGGGGTTTGTAGAGATTGACCAAAGAAATTCATTTTTTAACTTCCATCTTTCAACTTGTACTTTCATGTAAAACAGAACATTCAAAGTATATGGCATATATAGGACAAAATTGTAAATCTTTGTACTTAATTCAGTACTGCTGTGAATATTAAGTTTGTATTCTGGAAGACTAGACAGCAGCTGGCTTCCTTGATCAGTCACCATTATGAGCAGGCAAACCTTGTGAATTTGTCAGGTTGAGTATATACTAATGCCATATAGGTATCATATATCCATTATGCTCTTGCCACAGATAAAGCAGACAGAACCCCAACAAGTGACCTGCTGGTTTAAACAAATAGCTTAGGTGTGTGAACTATGTGTATATTCTCCGCTGATCTGACTTTATTTTACCTGCGAGTTCAAGTTGCCAACATAAACCGTCCTCCTGATCTCATCGACTTTTGAGGGATCCACGTTTCCGACGAGCGGGGGCTGGGAGTGTACGGATGCTGTCGAGTCGAGACCAGCTGATGTCCGATTCACTAAGGGAAGGTTCAGCTGCAGGTGTAAAAACACACACAGAAGTGATGTTTAAACTTTCGCGAGTGTGTAGGAAAATTATTCACTTTCTCACGACTGAGGTGTCCCCTCAGCTGTCAGTTTATGACATCCTAAATGCCGGTGTGTCTGCAAACTGCAGTCACCCTAAAATCAAGTGTAGGTGCGAAGTCATCCCAAATTCTGCAAACCTGTTTATGCTCACTCAGTCTCTAATATGACCCTGAGACAGACAGACGCTTGGAAAAGATAACATAGGAATGAAAGGCAACTGTTTGGCTGACAACGTAAGAATGACAAGGTTATATTGTTGTATTCCTATCCAGATGGATTCTGAACTAACAGTCCTGCTCCCATATTTGGAGCGTAGCCTTAAACATGGCATGCCTCCCAAACGATATATATATGCCCAAAGCCAGAGAGACTCCTCAGAACTGATGCTGCCAGTGCTCACATTACTGTGTTACTCGCTGTATCATTTCTCCTGAATTCAGTAAACCTTGTTCTCAACATAAGCCATCTGAGTCTCCAGAGTGTCTCCGAGTTTGACTCCTGATTCTTCCTTCGACATCGCAGAATTCCCTAACAGCAAGTATGAGAGAAGACGGGATAAAGACAGGATGCTGACTCACATTCTGAAGTGGAGCTGGAGTAGGAATTGGTAGCAATCCCCCGCCAGGAATCAGACTGGGTACCGGGGTGGCAGGTGCCAAAAGTGACAAAGCCTTGGCCTCCTCCGGGATTTTCCCTGCAGGACAACAGCAGATATTAGTGAAGGCAATAGAGGGACTCTTCTCTCTGTCTCCTCTATGTCTGCACAATTAGCCCACTGTATTCTAGAGAGAAAGAGAGCATACACTTTCCCATACAGCCTACAAGTGTTCTACTGTCTACTCATGGTATACTGGAGACCGAGCATCCTTACTTTGCTTGTACTAAATTCTCATTCAATCAGATTATTATTTTCAATCAAGTGCAAAAAAATTAACTTATTTCACAAACAAAAGAACAGTGATTTTTGTCCTTGGTCTCTTTTCATAGATCAAAAAAAGAAGAAGAAGAAAAAAAAAACACAATGCAGAGAATGAGTCAACACTTTGATGTATGGGTCACCTGTACTGGAAACATATTGGTCATGAACCATACGATATCAAGCATGGGCGCTTTTCCGTGGGGCGATCGTTTCGCAGTGTTGGAAAGGTGTGCAACACAAGACAACCCCAATGGCTGCATCACTAATAGCACACAGAACATCAGATACAGAAAAGAACAACAATTTTAAGAACTGTAGGAAAGGTTAGCCAAAACTCAGCTATAAAAAAAAAAAACAAAAAACAACGAATTAGGAATTTTGCTCATTCCTCTCTGGATTCTAATCTGCTTCTTTGCTGGAGAGGAGATTAATACTTAAAAAGACACAAAAAAAAGCTACAAATCCATTTCATTATAGTTGAGGGGACTGAGCATGTATTACAGTCTGTTAAACACAACAGATTTCCTTCTAGTGCTAGGAAATATATTTCAAAACAAAGCATTAACGACACCAAGCATTAATGGATGTCATGAAGAGAAAATGATGCTAAACTGATCATTTCTGTCCTATAGCTAAACACAAACACATCCGTATCAGAGGCGCAGTCTAGTAATGTGAGGAAAAAATTCTAAACGGTGCCCTCTACTACAGATTTCAGGACAGATCAGAAGAGCAAATATAACTGTAAAGATTTTCTGTTGAAATGAGATAAAGTTTTCATTACTGGGTCTCACTTTTTCGCAAAGACTAGCCCCCTCACTACGGTGTGGGAGACAAGAGAGTAAAAGTGTTAGTGCTCCTCCTAACATCCCATGTGTGATACACGTCCCACCGGTATGCCGTAGCAACCTGGACAGAATTCAATCACACACAAGCTGCAGCTGTAGCAGAAAGAGAGAGGGGGGAGGGGGTTGGACAATAATCAAAACAACAAACCAAAATAACAAATATAAACACAATGCTAGAGATAAGCAATACGGCAGTTTTTTTTCTAAATAGAGACAGTAGAGAGTGGACAACATGGGAAAGTATGAAAGGAAACAAACCAAAAGAAAAATAAATAAATAAAAGAGACAAGGTGTCCATCTTGGAAGGTTCAGCGGGCTATTCTCCTGGTCACATTCCCCCTTGAAGGCTGCGTTGGCCCGATCGGGGATAGTGGCTTGGAAAACAATGCCTGACTCAGGCTAGTGTAGTGTAACAGCTGGGCCAGTCTAGTCATCTGATATGCACACATAATCACACAGAAAAAACATACAAAACCAAATTAATAAACTCAGTAGCCATCCAGCACCAAGTCACGTGGACAAAAAAAGCATCAGGTTAGAGGTGATATCATTTTGACTGTACAGTGGCACTAAAGGGGAGGGGGTTCAAAGAAAAGGAGCACCAAAAATGAACGAGAGAACGGGCCATGGACTTAATCAGTCATTTCCAGACAAGTAACAGCAATTAAAAGCTACTTGTTGCAATATTTACAGTGAGGATGAGCTACAAAATTCAGCTTCTAATACATTCATGATATCTGTCGAAACCACCTGGTGACACCAAACAGAAACCTGGACTGGGTGCTTTGGGATATTATCTATCTATGGGGTTGCAGTGAGGCGAAACAACCCATCACCTGTGGCAAATACTGGTGACAGAAAAAAAAAATGGCTGAAATCAGAACTAACCAGTGGCACAACTTGCCAATTATCCAAGTGAATGAAATAACCCAGAATTCAACCAAAAATTCCAAACGACTGAATTCAAAAGGAGCAGGCCATACACAGCAAATTCACTGAGACATTTCACTGCCATTTCTAGAAACGAAACGGGCTGCACTCACCTTCCGCACATGGAACTACTATCAAAGCTCTGTCAATAAAAACAGTATTGGTGAGATGTTGCGCCACACCAACACTGGAAGGCTCTCGGTACTTTATGTAACACACTTTGGACGAGAAAGACAGCGGAGCATTGCTGTGGAAAGGAAAACAAGCAGAAAAAAAGGCAGGTTAGTTATTTATTACGCCATATATGCATGTTGATAATAACCGCGATTAGGCCGCACATCCGCGGTGTTGCCTAGCGAGTGATGCCGCGGCAGGTTTCTCTTACTCGGGTGGGTAGAGCCGCAACTCCTCGATGTCTCCCAGGAAACCGAACAGAGTGCGCATCTGCTCGCTGCTCACAGCCGAGGACAGGTTGGTGACCTGGACGACGGCGGTCCCCGGTATCCCGCTCATAGTGCACATTTATAAGTACGACGACAGTCTTTCAGTATGGTATTTGTACAATATTTATTTTTCTGTTACCCTCCTCGGTGCAGTACTCCGTGCAGCCGACGGGCCGAGCGAGAGGCTTCGCCGTCTTCCTCACTTCGTAACAGGCTTGGACAATAAAGTTTGAGGTGCATTACCGCCCCCTGCAGGAGCACACCGTGTATTACACCAACCAGCGCCTTAAGTGTGGACCAAAACGCATCACACAGAAGAGGAAGAAAAATATCCGACATATTTCATCTAAAAGACAAGTCAAGTCAAACTCTGTAGTCACCATTAATTATACATTAATTAAACAGCAAATTTAAAACAACAGACACTAAGAACAGTATTGTACAAATTTACAGAACAAGTATAAATAACAAATAGAATAGAATAAAATATCCTTTATTAGTCCCACAAGGGGAAATTTATAACATCACAGCAGCAAAATGACAGTAAGAAAAACAAAAAAACAACAATAAATTAAAGAGGTGAAGCATTCACACTATATATGCAATATAAATAAGAAAATAAGAAGAACACAATGATAGTAACAACATGAATTAAAGATATTTACATGAATTGATTGCATTTGGTATGTTAGGTATTATGTTTTATTATTATTATTTTTATTATTATTAATAATTGCATGTTCTCCATGTGCAGCATGTGTTTTCTCTGGGGTATCCAGCTTCCTCCCACAGTCCAAAAACATGTTAAGGTTAACTGATAATTCTAAATTGTCTTAAGTGTGAATGAGAGTGTGATTGTTTGTCTCTATGTGTAGCACTGTAATAGACTGGTGAGCTGTCCATGTGTCCCCTGCCTGTCAGCCCCTACATCATCACTAATTATACACATTTACCCAACAAATTTAAACATTAAGGTTACAAACACACACCATGTATTAGACAAATTTACCCGACTAATTTAAATATTAATGCTGAGACGCTATAATATTATATATAATACAAATTTACCTGGCTAAATAAAGTATTAAGGTTATTACCTTAAAAATGGATATGGAGACCCAACAAATTTAAAGAGTGTGGAGAAGCAGGTCTCTTTATCAGGAAGAAACCTCGACATAAATGGATTCTTGACTGGTGACACTTGGGAAATATAATTTCTGCTCTGGACTACCAAGAAACAAAACCACTGAAAGAGAGATATTTTGGCCTGAAGGTGGCACCAGAGGTGAAGCAATGTTACAAAAATGGAATAAAGACAGAATGATCAGTGTTAAACAGCATTAGTTTATTTTCCACAGGTTACTTCAGAATCAGGTAATTATGTACAAAATCTGGAATGTTGGATAAATGCATATCAATCATCATCTCACTGTGACTGTTTCCAGAGAAACCTTAGAAATACTAGCTATACATTAAAATGGGTGCCTCTGCATTGCAATTTATTGCTGGTTTTACAATCGCAAGTCACTAATGCCATTATTAACTCTTTTCTCAAATGTTTTGGAGTATTTACAGATTGATTAGTAAGGTCTAAAATTCCACAGAAGACTGCTAAATAAATAAGAACAATATGGGAGCTTAAGAAACAAACCAACATGGATGAAGAAAGTGTGAAAACATATTTTATCTCCCTAGATTGTCTACAATTTCAGACTTTTTTAAATTTGCCATGAATATAAAGTGACCATTAGCCCAGAAATTCTTCCCCCTAGTTTTAAAAGTCAACAAAAATCACCAACAAAATTAAAACAAATACAATCAACAATTTCATCTGTGTAAAATACAATATGCTGTGTGATTTTTTATTTTTTTTTTTTGGAAATGCACATATGTTGTCATTTGCCTGTAAAACATTAGAATGAGTTTAAAAACTGAATGGTACAACTTCATTTAGAACTGCTACCTTTAAGCAGCATAACTATTATCATCATCGTTATTATTAAAGGGATAAAAATTTAGTTCATGTCCACAGTGTTTTCATTTTGGTTTGCCAGTGCCATGAGCATAAAATACAGATCAAACTTTGTTACATACAAGAAGAGTACAGCAAACGACACCATCTACTGTCAACATGTTGAGGAATGCTATTTGTTAAAACACTGTAGGATTAAAATGCTAATATATATCGTACAAAAAATTCAGTGGTCACAAATGTAATGCTGGAAATTATGGGGCCATAACTTATCATGAGAATTTTATCATTTCCACTTCTTTTGGAAACACGTCTCACTGAATAATTAATCACTGTACCATTGAATAAATATTAACAGGCTGAAGAATTAAAACTTGATGACACCACCTTAAAAAAACCACAGTTGTCCTTCTGACGCAGTACTTTTAAAACGCAGCTTTAACTGGATTAGTTTTAGTCGACAGTTGATTATTTCACACGTGAGCATCAGGAGAGACTGTATTCTCCACAACACAGTAAAAAGTCTCAGGCAAAGTGACAAACCTTTACACAATGCAGAGATATCTTTTTTTTGTTTTGTTTTAAGCACTACCATATATATTCCCGTGCCGCTTCGTTACAAAAAAAGAGACTCTTTTCACAATATAAAAATCATGTAAAATCATCAGGGATTACTAAAAGGTTGTGTTTTGCTTCAAAAAAATGATATTTTGTGAATGAAAATAAAGGCTTTGAATATTGCTTTTAAGCCATTATGCTGCAAATGTGTACTCAGATGTACTCAGAAGGTTGTGAATATAGGAATATTGCTTGGGTTCTGGGGTCTAAGGTCCTCCCCTGTTCAAACAGTTCAAGGTCTATGGCACTTGACAACTTGCTTCTCCCAACTCTATTCTCTGTACAGCAATGAAACACACAAAAAAGGGATTGCTCCAAAGTGATGTGTAAAAAGCATGATAAAACATTTTCATTGACACAAAAGGCAACCTGTGGTCTTCTCCCATGTTAAAAAAAACAAAAACAAAAAACTGCCACATTGTTGAAACCCACTCATCTCACCTATGGCTGCCTGAATGAAGAAGCCCTTGAAAATAAAAACACGAGTGAAACATCGACCTCATTCAGAAATCTTTCTCAAATTATCGCCTGCTTTTACTTTCTATTCACAATTGCTGAACTTGCTTTGGTTAACTAGCATAACCTCCACATCAATCTGTGTGGAAATACAGATATTTGCTAGCTTAAGTTTACCTCAAAGACTAAAACTGGGGAGACACGGCTCTTGTCCCTCTGGTCTCAGCCCTTCTATAAAACACTCTGCCTTAGTGCAAATATGCACATTTCCCAAAACGTTCAACTTTTACTTTAGACTTGAAACAAAAGGGTAAAAATCGGCAAAAGAGAATAAGGCTGAGCAAACACAAACTACATCTCATACTCTCCCAAAATGTGACTTTAGATTCTGTTTTCCTGTCTCATTATATGACCACATGCAGAGTGCATTTCTTCTGAGAAACTGTGATCCATTTATATTGCAAAGGTGTGTACAGGTCTGGTGATGTGATACGCCAACATCTGGGATGAACTGACGACAGAACAGTCTGTAAGCTGGAGGATGTTGGTAGGTTTATGGAAGCAGGGGCGGACGACTTCTTCTTCTTGACTCTTCCATCTTACCAGAGGAGAGGGGGAAAAAAATCTCTCCAAAAAACAAACTCCAAACTCCTCCTTGATCTACTTTCGTCTCCACATGACAAGCACTTAACACTGTCCTCCAGATAAGATCGCACGGCAGACAAAAAAAAAAAAGATGCTTTCAACTTCTTAAATAAAAAGTTCCAAAACAAAAAAAAAGAAAAGAAAGAAAGGCAAACTGGATGACAGAGAGGGAGCCCTGCCCCCTAGTGGTCAGATTCATGTCCATCTGCGCAAATAAAACCTAATTCATGATAGATGAGTTGATGTGTTTTGGACTAAATAAAGAAAAAGGATGATCTGTACAGAGACCACAGTACGTTATTTGCTTCAAAGCACGTCATATCTTCAGCTTCTTTTGTATAAAAAAATATATATATATATATATACCACAGTGATGGCCTTTTGAGGACACATACTTGTAGATGTTTGCTGCTGTCTCACTTCGATCCACTACATTCAGTGGTTTTCCCCGTTTAATCAAGGCTATGAAGACCTCTGGAGATCTCTTACTATAAATAGTCCCAACATGTATCAACAGATCAGTCTCTCTGTGTATAAAAATATGACAGTCACCATAAATTTCTCTGTTCGTCTCTCATGTGCCCCTCCTCTCCTCGCCCTCTTGGAGGTCAGTTTCAGTTGAGTCTACGCTTGCATTTCTCTTATGATAGTCAAATCCACAGTGTTTGGAAATGTCTTCAGGAGGGACACTGCATTCCCATGATCGATATTCACAAAGCTGTATCCATTCGCCTGTGAAAAAAACACATAGATTAACATCTTGAAGGAACCCAGCAGACTTCTGAATGATCACAAAACAGTTGTAGTTGCACAGACAGCAGAATACCTGGATAATTTTATCCCCAGGCTGAAGAATCTTGGATGCTGGTCCTTCAGGTTGAACCCTTGTCACAAATATACCCTGAAATGACATGATTTGAAAGACACAATTACACATATAATTCACAAAATGATGTATTCTTATTGCTGATCCACAGTGACACTGTACATTATCATCGGGTCGAAAGGGATTTCCCCGGCCTCCCACTCCTCCTGATATACTGAAACCCAGCTCTGGATTCTTCTCCACTTTCACACGGATCTGAAACACACCCACATACTTTCGTTAGCTATTTTCGTCACAGTTATTCACAGTTAATTACACAGTATTCCTGAATTAGCAGCAGGTTGGAGGACTCGATGTTTCTGGAACTGTCATGGTAGCTACTAAAATTCTAACTCAACTCACGTAAATTCTGTTGAAAGAACAATATCAGATTCTCATCTCCTAAGACTCAAAGCCCAAAAACTCCCAGAAATGAACAGTCTCATTTTAGAGTTAAATAAAAAGATCATGTCTCTTTCAGATTAGCATATTTATTCTCTGAACCTCACATTTCTGGGCATTTTTTGCTTTTGTCACTTTACACTCACTCTTGGCTCGCTTGTCACTAAAATATTAAGTCCTGCACCTCTATGGAAACAGAGTAACGAAGGCTACAAGTAGAGAGGTCAGAAATGTCTTTCATTGCAGTAAGGCACAGTTATGATGCCACAAATCACCAAACAAAAAAGATTGATCTATTTTACAAAAAGGGTTAAACATAAGGCTAGTCAGGAGTAAGCAGGGGGGTTAGCTCAGTTTATCATAAAGGCTAAAACCAAGAGGAAATGTTACCCCGGCTCTGTTGGAGGTTAGAAACATCCACTTTCCAACACCTCACAAATTAAAACTCAACAACAAACGGAAGCTGTACAGCCGGTTATGGGCTGGGCCTTGAGCTTTCTTGCACCAAGTACAGACTTGCATCCTAGGGAGTTCAAACTGGTTCAACTTGGAGCAGCAGCATAAGTTGAATCTACACTGGGTGGTGTCAATAAATTCACTCAGCTGGTCTCATCGCTTTGAAAGAGCTGAGATAACCACAGTGATGCATGACAGGTCAACTAACGGAAAGAGGCTCCTCCAGGATATTATATCACTGTCTGAATGTTGCAGAGCAGCACAAAGTGGACACACAACACTTGAAATCTCAGCATTTTTACAAGTCATTCAATACAAACACTATCGTTCACCTCCTGCTGCAGACTGTCGTGTGGAACGCGTGGAGGCCCCGGGGGCTGCTGGGAGACTTTGAGCATCAGGTAATCAATGAGCTGCTCTCTAGACGGGTGACGGGCCATGGATGCCTGGCTCATCTGAGGACGAACAGACGGGCCCATCTGACCATTCATCAAAGGCACCTCGGAAACAAACACATAATGATGAATGTACACTACCGTTCAAAAGTTTGGGTCATTTAGAAATGTTCCTATTTTTGAAAAGAAAAGCAGTTTTTTTCAATGAAGATAACATTAAATGAATTAGAAATACAGTCTAGACATTGTTAATGTGGTAAATGACTATTCTAGCTGGAAAGGGCTGATTTTTAATGGAATATCTCCATAGAGGTACAGAGGAACATTTCTAGCAACCATCACTCCTGTGTTCTAATGCTACATTGTGTTAGCTAATGGTGTTGAAAGGCTAACTGATGATTAGAAAAGTCTTGTGCAATTATGTTAGCACATGAATAAAAGTGTCAGTTTTCATGGAAAACATAAAATTGTCTGGGTGACCCCAAACTTTTAAATGGTAGTGTAGGTTTGTGTGTTTTTAAACTTAATATACTTCTGAAAATAACTGCCGTCTTCAAAGATGCAACCGGATTCAGCGGGAGATTTTCTAGTTAAAAACAAGATATGTTCCATCACAGTGACTGCAGTCTGTGTGCATTAAACCTACTTTTCTGTGGGGGTCCAGAGTGTAGCTTTGCAGTCCTTGGGGAGCAAAAGCATCATCCTGAAAGGGAAGACAGTGATGATTACTAATGCAGCATTCAAACCTCTTTCAGCTAAACCCTTTTACAACCAAGAACAACAGACAAGACATATCATTAAAAGGCTGACATGAACATATTTTGTCTGGTGATGACATGAGATAGTGAGATGTTGATTTAGTATGAAAAAAAGAATAAACACATCTGATTTAGAGGATGAAAAACTGAGATTAAACTGTGCTTTGGTTCTATTCAGTCTGTAAGTAGCATGTAATTTTGAACATTTGCCTCCTGGAAATGCAGTGAATCAAAAATGTTAAGCAGAGAAGGGGTTTCACAACACTTTCAGAAAGCTTTAGCTTTATTTTTCACAGATTCTAAAACCCACTTTCTAAATCATTTAGACACATACTCAGACCACTTACCTTTGACAAACATGCCCACACACAAAGTGAGAGGTTAGGAAGTGCTTCTGAAGTGATCAAACGTCAGAGTGAAGATGATGAATGAGCAAAATAAGGATTTAAAGTGCAAGAAGAAAATGATGGTTTCTGAGATGTATTGCAATCACAGGATGATTTAAGTGTGGCAAGGAGGGGAGAAAACATACAGGGATGTTGATTATTATGTAAAAGAGTCTGGCAGGTTTTAAAGGGGTTGTTTTGCTCCATTTGTTAACACTAATATTACTCAAAAGCTAATGAACAAGTCAAGGTAGGCTTTCCTGACAGAGAAAGTGAGCAAGAAACAAGCCAGTGACCTCACAGTTTAGGGCGACAATGTCTGTTGTCAGATGGATTCTAAAAGATTAGAAATACAAGTCTCCCATAGCGCAAAAAAAAAAAAAAGATACATGCAGGATCCGAATATGGTGAGGAAAGTTTCAAAAGATTTTTAAAAATCTCAAAATCAGTTTAACCCTCTGAATAATAAAACCGGCTGATGTGTTTAAAAAGTGTGTCATCTTTACAAAATCACCAAAATGAGACTATTTATCAGAGCCATAAACTGTAAAACTAAACTTAACCCAATTTTGAGGTGGTGATACTTTGTCCACACACGTCCTTAAAAAAATGCAAAAAATAAACTGTTTACCCTAAACTGATTTTGTTTTCAAAAAAGAGCTATTAACAGAAACATGACAAAATTCAAGGAGTTCTAAGTTAAACTGGGCTGAACTGCAGTCTGTGCTAACAAAGAGCAGATAAGTATGGAAACAACAAATGAAAAAATGTAAATAGTGAAATATCTACTGTATGCACAGTAACTATTTATCAACTACTGGTAACATTTTGGAAAAATGTTGCATATATTGATGCCAGTTTTTTGTTTTTGAGTTTTCTCTACTTCTAGCCATGGCTGTGCTGTTTTCGTATGGATGCAGGACTTCATATTTGCAGTGAAAAATGAGCCCACATCCCAATATTACTTGATGTTCAGAGGGTAAGTGCCTCAACATTTTGTCATATTAATTTGGCTTCAGTTCTACTAATGGAATTAAGCAAACCAACTGGACGATAGCACAAAAAGGAGACTGTTTTGAAAGAGTTCTACTTGAATTAAAACAGAAAGAGCACTACCAAAACTAGAATCCATCCATCTTTTCTGGCAAAGCACAAGACAGGGTTTGTGGTCATGAGAAACAAGACGTTGAGAAGCGTTACACTTTCATTTGTCTGTAAAAGGACAAGTGAAAGATGACTTCTGAAGGTCTGTGCTCACTTCTCAACATCGAGCAGAGAAGGAAACAGACATTTCCTTATCTTCTAAAGGATGTGAAACTAGCAGGAACTGGAGGCCCTGGCTTGGTAGGAGCTGCAGGAGCTAGCAACAAGTTCACAGTACTCACACAGAAGCCCAGAGCTCCGTAGGGCTGTCCCTCCCTGGCACTAAAGACCAGGGACCCTTGGCTGGCATGCATATCCCTACAGCTGCCGTAGTGAGACCAGCTCAGTGGAGTGGTATTGGAATTATAGGAGCGAGACAGTGCATTCTGACGACATGGAACAACCAGCACCAACCGACATGTCAAGGGTGGCCATGCAATCCACCAAATGAGTGATGACATAAAAAGACACAACAGAAAGGTTTACAGCATATACAGGCAAACATGCAGTGAATCAGAGATATTTTGCATGTAGCTGGGTTAGTAGGCTCCTGTATACTGAAAAGGTGGATTCACCCAAATATCCTCAGTAGACGGTTTTGGTTTTATTTGCACAGGTCTTGAGATAACTCCACTGTGGAGATGGATTCTGATATCCATTTTGAATCCATTTTCAAGTTATTTTTCCAATATCTGTCATTAAATCCCTTACTGAATCTCTTCTGCTACATAGTCTCTTTTGCTTGTTTCTGACCGTACAGGCATCTGCAGACCACCACGTGGCACCATCCACACTACTAGGATTTTGTCCCAAAAAGGAAAACGATCTCCATCCAGATGAGCATTTTAGCAAAGTTTCAGAAATAATCTCTGTGCACACTAACAAGCATGAAAATACATATCACATGATTATTCATGTACACTGGGTACATGGACGTTAGTGTAAATATGACGCAGAGGGTTGGCTGCTTAGTTGCATAAAATACTATAGAAGGAAAAGAGCAATAGCAGTCTGAGATAAAACAAGGTCAGCAACGTCTGTAACCTAATGTTTTCTACATTCTTCTAAAAAACAGTTATGTGATAGAAGTAAGAAGAATCAGGGAACTGCACATAATCACAATTAAAATGAAACCAGGAAGCAAACATGAGTGTCTGCACCACAGTTCCCAAAAGTGACTTTTTTTCCCCTTAACCAAAGTAAATCGCAACCCTGGAGTTGTCAGACAAAACTGAGGTCAGCAGCATTTCCATAAGTCACTGTTCTAGTGATTCTAAAACTCCGGAGTAGTGTGGACGCCGGTAAGCTTAAATGTAGCAGAGATTGTGTGTGTTGGTGCGGATGTAGACGTAAACTATTTCGTTGCCAGACAATAGTAAAAATGTTGACAGCAAGGCCTGCTGATTATTCAGACTGACAATGTTTCTTGAAAGACACATTGCTGTTGCATTTTTCTGTTGTATTTTTTTCACTGCTATAAGCACCACAAAGAAAATTACTGTAACCTTTGTTGGTTTGCGGCCGGTGGCAGAATTTCCGCAGAAAGAAACTTCAAAACTAGGACAAACAAAAACCAAAACTATGTACCCAGCTAGATATCAGTGGTAATCTGAGTGAATCAACCTTTGCAGTTACTAAACAAAGGCTTGACCTGTTCTTTCATAATTTGTATTTGAAGTTAATGTAACACCCAAAGGAGTTAACCTGACTGTTGTACGTCTTGAAATACAGTTTACGGACACTTTTTTTGTAGAGATGACCTGTAAGGATGAACATTTTATGTGTATGTCCCAAGAATCATATCCACGAAAAACCCTTTTTTAAGTCAAATGAAACCCTTAAACATTAATAATGAATGATGAGAGGACAAGAACAAAGCACAGATAATGAAACATTTTTCCATCTAGCTGTACATTTCATCATATTAGTACTTTTTACCTTTTCCATTTTCTTGGCCTCGATGTGCCGCATCACCTGGTCTCTCCAGTCTGTTGGCACCCTTCCTGCTCCCACTCCTCCTGGCACCTGTCCCGGCCCGTCCAGGAGCGAGTGCTCAGACTTCACCCTGGTGTTGGGCCTCTTGCTGGGGCTGCTGTGCTGGTAATTGAAGTCACTGACAGACATGGTCCTTTCTGGAAGCTCGTGTGGCTGTGGCCTGCCACTCACAGGCCTGGAGACTCCAGGGACGTCAATGCTGTAAGTGCGAGCGGACAGGGGCCTCTGCATGGCCTGGCTCATTGCCAGTGGCCCCCTGGCGAGGGTGTGAATGTCCCTGTATGTCATGTATTCCCCGTCGGGCACCTGTATGCGTCTCGGGTCACCCATGGATGCTGTGGAGGCGGTGCTGCTTTGCCTCTGCAGAGTGCTGCTTCGATGCTGGCCACCAGTAGTGTGAAGTCTCTCCTTCGCCCACATATCCCCTGAAGGTTTGGGAGCCATGGAAGGCCCCCTCTGCTGTGGCTGCAGAGGGTAGGGAGGTGCTTGATTACGGTTTGAGAAATTGGTGTTGGCTAGTGAGTGTGGAGGAGGAGGGAGGTAGCCTTGGTGCTCTGGAGGCATGGCCGTCCTCTGGGTCCAGAGGCCGTCTTTAGGCATGGCACTGCTTGTGTATTGTACGTTGTACTGGGGAGGAGGGATTCCCATGGCCATGCTGGAGGAGACTGGATATCTGCTGGTGCTGGCAGGTGGCTTAGAAGAAGAGAGAAGGTCTGAAGAAGATGCAGAGGAGCTGGGATAAACCATGAGAGTCTGGTCATTGAGTAGTTGACTGGCTGACTTGCTCCTGACGATGCTCTGGCCCTGAGTTCCTGGCCCTGGACCAGCCCCTGCCATTCTAGTCATTGCTGCTGTGTCATAGGAGTCATCATCCCCATCGAAGGAGTACAGCTTCATACCCCCTGTTTCTATGTTGCTGATGCTGTGAGACTTCATCACCTGTGGGGGATGGCACCTTTTCTCTGGAGACAGTTCCTCTGTGCTACGAGACAGAGACATGTCACTGCTGGCTGTCACGCCTGTCGAGGCCACATGTATAGCAGATGTCTCCATGCTCATCGCCTGGCTTTTGATTCCCAGACTATTGATGCAGTCACTGGCCTGTTGATTTCCATTCTGTAAATGATCCACATTGTCATTGCCATAACCCTGCTTGCTGTCCAAGTCCTCCTGGGCTACTGAACCATTCTTGGTTTTGTCCAACCCATCCAGCTGAACCATGTTGTCAGTTGGCAGCTTGGTCACATTCATGTTGATCTGGTCCCACTTTGTGTAAGCGTCTCCCATGCCATTGTTTATTCCCTTCTCAATGAAAGCCAGTCTGGCTTCCATGGACAGGTCATAGTCTCCCATTTTCTCTGGCGGTGTCTGCTGAGTTTTCAAAAGAGCCTGAAGGGACGTTTCAGAGCCATTACCATTATGGAGGAGCGGGGTGGTGTCTTTAGGCTGGTTCATATTCTCATCCTCTTGCCTACAAAAATGAAAAATAATGCCAGAAGAGAAACACATCAGATTTCTAAGCAACAGCAGGAGGAAGACTCTCCTCTTTACACTGACATGTCAAAGGGCTGCACTAACCGGGTTTTTGGTAGGAAAGGCATCTTTGCCTCTCTCTCAGGTGTGCACAGAGAATTGTCCTGACTGCTGTCTGTGGTCAGAGACACAGAGTCCGACATGCGTGATGGTGATGAACAGTTACTGTTGTTCTGGTTGCTGTTGGCCACTGTGTCATCCAGCAAAGAGTCTGCGTCTTTCCCATCATCTGTTAGCAGAAATAACACTGTTAGGGCACTGTATCCAGATGTTTTAGTTTTGTTTTCCACTTAAGATTAATTTTTGCAGTAATGTTACCTTTTTTGTCCTTACTTAAAGTCACTACTTTAGGCTGGTTGATGGAAATCTCAATAAGAGGGGGTCTCATCTCTGCAATTTTCATCTCCTCTTCTTCATCTGATAGCTCCTCAGAATCCTAAAGACAAAGAGAGCACTTTTCTTAAGGCTGTATTTTTCATTTAAACATCAGAATGTTCTTGCTGTGTTTCTTGTTTGTTACACTATAAGAACTCTTAATAACCGAGAGCTCTACATGCTTGGACTACCTCTAGTGTGTCCTCATGGTTCATCATAGAGCCCTCTGAAGATTTGAGTGGGATTTTCTGAGAGCTGTAAGACTCAGAAGTGTCTTTTGATTCAAGTGCAGAGGGATTTTGGACACAAGTATTAGTAGATACTTGTGGCTCCATGTCTGATGCCATACCATTGGGACAGGGGGCCTCTATCACCTGCACAGAAAACAGCTCAAGTCCTCAGTTATGCAATAAATATGGTCTTTTCACACACATTTAGTCTGTTAAAGGGGAACAAAGCGAGGTTAACAAAACGACACAAGAAATGAAAGTGGCTGATCTATTTCCAAGAAAGAGATCTCCTTGAGCTGAAACTGACCTTAACTCCCACGTCCTGCACTCCAATGTGGTTTCTCTCAATTGGTTTTGCATCTTTCCCCGTTTCGTCACTCAATTCATCTTCCTTCAGCCTGTGAGCCACTGACTGGGCTGTCTTTACCATGTTCTTCAGCTCATCTGGGTATGGTGTGGGGTAGCGCTTCAGGTTTCCCTCCTGAAGAGAACAAAAACACACAGGACTAAGAATCAATACATTTGAATACAGAATATTCTATATAGAACATTCCACATTTGTATATAGAATACAGAATATTTGGAATTTTTTTAAAATCTGACTCTACAGTTTTCCTTCAGCATTCTGAAACACTCACAAGGAATTATGTACATGCAATGTCATAATTCCCTGTGAGTGTTTTTGCACTGAGGGTGCAAACTGCAGAAATCCATCAGGTCCAGCGAGGATTTTTCTCACAGCCATGAATCAGCTGAGATTACAATTTCTCCACTACTCTGTATTACAAAAGTTGCAGAAAATGGTAGATGAGGGACCTCGGAAATGAAAACGCTCAGAAAGTGAAGAACTGTTGCCAAGAAACACTTGTAATTACAACAATGGCCTTGCGGTTGTGGTAAATCATGACACTGCTGTTGTTTTTCCTTTCCCAATTATGTGAACAGTAACAAATGTGTCCTACTAACCCTCGGGGGTGTTTCTCTCTCATCTTTGTCCTCGTCACACTCAAAGGCCACCTGAGCTCGGTGCTTGCGTTGTTCCTCCCAGAGTGCCGGATTGAAGCTCTCAGAGTCAGAGTTAGGAATGTCTATAAAAAAAAAAAAAAAGGAGAAGCCAGGGAGCAGATTATTTATTAGTCTTTTTAATTAAAGCTTTCTTTGTAAGTCGCCTCAACTGTGGTTAGTTTGTAAATGTCGAACTTTGACCACAAGGTGGCGCAAAGACAACGTGAGGCATGCTAGTAGACTGAAAGAGCTGTGGAGGAACTTGAAAAATCAGGAGTTAACCCCTTAAATTCCCCAGCAATGATGAATTGCTGATACTTGGAATTGATGCTGTAATAAATTCTTTTCCGATGATAGCATGCTAACAAACAGGCTGAATGTTAATACACTGTACTCTGTGTTTCAATTCGATTCTATAGCTCATTTAAAAGTTTGACACAAAAAGCAGCTCAGTTTTAAAAATGCAGAAGGGCAAGTTTGTTCCTCTAGAAACATTTAGTATTGAACTCAGTACCGCTGTTGCGGTGACACTCCTGTAGGACTCCTGCAGGTTGCTAAAAGAGAGAAATGATCATGATTGCTATAAAAAAGGTGTCATGGCAGCGCTGGATGTGGTGACGCTGCTTTCCTGAAACTCTGTATTAGCATCTTGCACTGCCAGTCTGCTTTTTGTTGTGTCTGTCTGTCAGTATCAGAAAATGTGCAACAAACTGGATATGAGACTCTAGATACAACACAACAATAATTTAAAGCTGTCATTTACACTTTGAGGCGTCTATCAGTCAGTGTGGTTTCCTGTGTAAAAAGCTCTGCCCTCGAATTAGCAACACATATGTAGATTCGTGATGTATACAAGCTGCTAACTACCTCGGAGTTACATTCTGACAAGGAAATCTCATTTGGTTGATTCTCAGTCAGTATCAGCTGAGAACAGATCATAATATGAACTTTGGCTCAACTTAACACACCATCCCAGAGTGTGAATGCACAGTGGATAATATGAGTCACCTGGTGTGTACTCTCCATATCAACAAGTTGTAAACCATAATAACTGCAGTCAGGTCATGACTAAATTCAGCTTCCAGGAAAACACGAGGAAACAGACAGAGCTCTTCAAGAAGTCAAAGTATATACAGTAAATATGGATAAGGTATAAAGCAGATAACTAGCATGTAGGACATACAGGACTGAACTTAGATACTTCGTGGTAAGACAAGTCGCTGACCTTGTATGAAAAAAAACAATTTTAAATTTAAAAAATCAAGTTGTTGATTCACAACCAACACGTATTTGTTGAACCACTAATTACTCCAAAGCTTAGATGCAACAGGGTCAGTGCAAGCTGTCTGGTGAAATAGGAAACCAAACCAAACTAACAGATGCTTGACAAGAAGACGATGACTAGTGTTTCTTCTGCAGCCTCAGTCTTAGGTAACAAGATCTCCCATAAAAAATGCATTTAGGGATCCTTGTAGGTCACCTATAAGCTTTGACAAAGATAGTAGGTGTAGTCACGTGACCACAAAATGCATTAAATTTACCTGAACATTGGGGTTACATTTTCTTTAAATTGTGTTATTCAAACACGTAAAGTCATAAGTGTTATATGGCTGTTTGATTGATGATGCGGTTGTATGGTCTGCCAGATAAAGCGTGAAAGAAAACAAAAGAGAAACCGAAAAAGGTGTTGAGTGCACAGTACTCACAGTCCTCTGTCCTGGTTTGCTGAGGGAACATGTAGTTGGTTAGCACGGTTTTGTGAGTCTCTGGGTCCTCCTCTTTCTGGAGCGGGATCAGGGGCTTTGACTGTGAGAGACAGAAAGTAGGTTTGAGTGTGCTATCTGAAATCAACAGTTCTTTGTCAAACACTCAATGCTCAGAGAATGTCCTGGAGTTCTCAGTTTCTTGCTTTAGCATGGCAGCTACACTGAACAAAAATCTTCATTTCTGACTTAGAGAAAAACCTAAAAGTGTCACATCTATTGCCATGAATAAAAAAAGTGTTCTATCTAACTGTGCACATAAAGTTTTTGTGCTATTCAACTGGTGACAACTGAGTCAATCCATAGCCTTGTTAGGTCTGGCTTTAAAGGACCATGATCAGATAGTGTAACCAGTATACAGACATTCCTTTGACCAGCAACTGTGAAAGGTCACCTTTAAAATGCAGCTTGATTCAAAAAGTATGATACAACAGATGACAAGACAGAGATGAAAACAGGCTGTTGACATGCTAGATGTTGTTATTTCAGTTAGAACCACAGTGGGGGACCTCAATGTCCACAGCTCCACCACTGGTCGTCTAAGAAACCATTTTAGACAGCATGGCACAACTGACAATCTGCCACATGACTGCAAACCATGTGTCATTGTTTGAGCCCACAGTCGACACATCTGACCTACCCAGTAGTTTGTGATCAGCTATAGAGACTGCTGATTAAGTTGTTGGTGCACACAACATGAGAATATCGGCTCCAACTGTGACTGATTTGTGATCTTGTGACCCATACTGACTGAACAGTGTTGTAATCAGCTCCAGAAGGTGACTGCTAACGTTCCCTGGACACCTACAAAATGAATGTCTGTTCCACTGATCGATCTTGTTTTCAATTTTGCAGAGCGTACGGCAGATGTCACGTTTGACATCATACCGGGAAATACTCCACAGACGTCGCTGTCAAAAGAAGTGGCCCACGGAAACTGAAGAATGATTGTAGGGGCAGAGACACGCCACCAACAAAGGATATGTTTGCATTTCATCTATGGCAATCTTAAAGTCCAACTATATCAAGAGGAAATCATCCCATCCATGTTTATTTCATTCATTTGCTGCCATCACATGATGTTGCAACCTTGTGTTGCCATGAATATGTCTTTCTATAGCAGCTGAAAATGTTCCAGTCCTACCATGGCTTCCAGACGCTCCACACGTCACCCACTGAAAATCTGTGGGATGATCTGGATGGATGCGCTCGCCAACATAATCCTGCCCCCAAAAAGTCTCTTAGGAAGAGTGGGACAACACTCCGCAAGCAGCATCAACAACTTCATTAACTCTGAGTCACAGTTATGTGACTTGTTATTGACTGTGAGGTCTGTTCTATGATCCCGCTCTTCCTCTGCTCTATTATTTCTAATATAGTTGTACTTTGTTGTTTCATGCGGTCCATTCTGTTGTAGAGATGCTCTGTGTTGTAATAACACATATTTAATTCTCCTACGTTGTTAAGATAGGAGATAATTTAACAAAATACTGTGAAATTTTGTTCCGTGCAATCTGTGCTGCATCATTAATACATGAAAAAGGCTTAAATCTGCAGAGAACACAGAATCACTGGGGAAAACAATACGTCACAGGGTGAATTTTATATGTCCTCCTGAAATTCTGAGCAGATATTTCAACCTGAGTTTCTCTGCTTCTAAT
Organism: Amphiprion ocellaris; assembly: GCF_022539595.1. Classification (NCBI taxonomy): domain Eukaryota; kingdom Metazoa; phylum Chordata; class Actinopteri; family Pomacentridae; genus Amphiprion; species Amphiprion ocellaris. The sequence continues at coordinate 17,560,155 of NC_072782.1, read as the reverse complement.
CTGCTTCGATCACTTAAGGACATCTGGGTGCCTCTTCCCGTCATCCATTTCTTGATGAAGCTGCCTTTAAGTCGATCAGTCTCCCCCAGGCTATATCACCACTGTTGCACCTGTCCAACTATATTCATGTGTCTTAGTGCTGACGTGCCTGCCGGACTGTCTGTCTGTCCAGTGTTCTGTTAAGAACTCACAAATCTCAGCAAGAGAGTGACTGAGGTGCACCCTGTAATTGACAGAAAACTTCCACTCCCCTTATAGTAGGCAACGATTGAAGGCGAGGACAGCAGAGAGATGGAGGCTCTATGGCTGATTCTACACTTTCTCTGCAGCATTCTGAAACAGCTGCAGTTTTCCAGCGACAATTTGTCAAGTCATTTGAACAGAGCCTTGGAATAGTCCAGCCAGGAGGAGAAAAGCGCATGAATAATTGATTTTAGAGTGCGGTGAGAGTCAGACTGTAATTTGGAAATATTTATAAGTTGAACAAAGAAAACACATTGAATCAGTATAGCTCTGCTGAGACTTCTCCAACTTTCCATTGCCTTTGCATACTGAGACGCTTCTGCTAAGCTTGATATGAGCAGTTCAAGTACTTCTTTACCACACAAAGCCACACTACCATGACTAAGTGGGATTCCAAGCCACTTACTCACACGTGAGCTACCCAGACTTACACGTTTCCACCTTTTAAAGATGGTCCTCTGTCAAAGCCCAAGGAAGAAGTCCAAATTCCAAGCACCACAACTTGACTGGTAACCTTAATCTATGCTTCACTTCTGTTGCTGGCTTATCTCACAAATTGGCACCTTATCATTTACATTCACACATACTACTTTTCAAGGTTATTGACAGACATGTCTGGATTACTGCTCTGTCACCTTAAACATGCATTAAGGTAAAGACAACATATTCTAACATTAGGATCCTCCTACATTTTAAAGACAGAGAGTTTAGGATATCACCAGGTTTGACCTGCGCTACCCTTTGGCACATTTAGATCAAATGTCCTGGAAGTGGTTTAGTGCATTTTAGATGCATTTTCCTGAGCTACTTGGTTAAGCTTCTTAATTTACAGCTGAATTTATACTGTGAGTCACGTACACCGTTGTCATTACAGTCCCTATCTGACAGCTTTGAACCCAGAAGAACCTTCTGTGAAAGCCAGCTACTTTATAAACAACACTTACTTGATTTTCAGAAAGCCACATTGCAGTCATCTCATTCAGTTTAGTGAAACTGTAGGGAAGATTCTTCAACCTGCAGGGGAGCAAAAGTGACACAGGTGCTCAGTCATCGTGCACCAAAACCTAAAAAAATATCAAATTTATTGTCCAGGGCAAATTTGATCTATGAGGGCCAACAATAAAGCCAGTCTGCAGCCAAAGTTAACAGTGCTGTGGGTTTGTTGCCAAAACAATTTAGTGTATTTTATGATGATGTATTACATCATTAAAACCTCAATCAGGCCTTGGTTTCCTAACTAACCTATTCTGGCCAGAATTAAGATCATTCGATCCCAATACAGTATCATAATTAGCAGGTTAGATTTCATACTGCTTGAGTGCTCTAGTAAGAATAAAACCAAGATTTGCAGTTTTTTGTGTTGTCACTGATTTAAGTTATCTATAGTGAAGCATTTACTGCACAGCTTCAGCTTTTCAAAGCTTTTAAAATAACTGGCGCTGATCTGATTATTTCTTAACCTTTTGATAATCGTTATTGCAATAAAATGTTCTAAATTCTAAACCCTATATTGATAGCATTAAATCGTGTTTCTTGTTCAAAAAAAAAAAAAAAAAACTAGAAATTGATTCAATTTACAATAAAGCAAAACAGAAAAAACAAAGCAAGTCCTCACATATGAGAAGATGGAGCCTGGTAACGACTGGAAATTTGGATACAATCTTACTTTTAGATACCAATCATCAAAAATAAACTGAAAAAAATGTAAATTCCTTTCCTTCTTTAATGTCACCCTTATTACGCATGAACACTCGCCAGCCCAGACTCACTTGTTATTGCTTAGATTGATGACTTTTAGCCTTTGCATGTCTCCCATCTCTTCAGGCAAAGACTCCAGCTTGTTGGAATGTAGAAACAGCACAGTTGCATTCTTCCAGTTGCCCATCTATCAGAGGAACAAACCAGAGCCTCAGTCATGAGCCAACAATGCTAGCTGTTGTAGCTGAGCAGAGAGACAAATATTTATATACCAATGTGCACACTCACCTCAGGGGGAAGCTGGGTCAGGAAGTTGTGATCTGCAGCAAATGTGCGAATGCTGGTACACTGGCCAACGGAGGAGGGCAAGGCTTCAATCTCATTGAAACTGCAGTCCAGCTCATCTATTGATGTCAGCCTAAAACAGAGAGATGCAAGATGATTTTAAACATGTTGTTATGTACCAACTGTCTGAACCAAAAAATTTGAAAAATGTAATCACAATCAGAAACCGTAAAAACAGAAAGAACTGTCTGATTTTCAACTTTGCAATGATCCTTAAACTAATGCGGCACTGTTTTGTTGGAAAATTTAACCAAATCCAAGTTTGAAACTGGAATATTTAATCAACATCACTGTATTCAACACCTCATTTAAAAATTCAGCAAATATTTCTAGTTTTCCCTACTTTTCAGCTCCAGTAAACAGAATTTATTTCGAATTATCTCTACTTCTAGACATGGTTGCACTGTTTCTTTAGAGTTGCGGTACTTTATATTGCACTAAAAAATAAGCCCAGTAAGGAAACATGCAACAGTGGCAACTGCTTGGGATTTGGAATATTAACAAACTGTACAATTTAACTAATTTCTGCTTGTAATTATGGAAGGTTGGACAACAAGAAATGGTCTAGCCCTCATCAAAACAACTCACTCCAAACACATGAACAAAGGCCCAGAAAACTAAATATATGACTGCAGTTGTATGTTTTTGCTTTGTGTGACTTGTCTGTGTTGGTAAAACTGTGAAAACTAAGCACAGTAATTAGAAAACTATCCTGATACTTCTGCTCTGCAAATGCACAGAACAGTATCTGTGAGCTAAAAACTATCAAATAGAGTGAGCCTTTCTGTTCTGGGCACAAATATGATCCTGTGAACATGGCTTTGACAAGTGTGAGTTAAACACTTCCCACAACTGCTCAATACTTGCTTGGTGTTAAAGTTGACTTCTGAGACTTTGGACGTATGAAGAGTGATTGATGTCTTCGTTCCTTTGAGGCCTGAGTGTGTACTTGTGACAGTCCAGTACTCGTGGGACTACACTTGTGCATATGTAGCAGAAATTCTCGCTTGCCAGGATGGTTTTCTACTTGCAGATACTGTTCTGTACGTTTGTACCATCTGCAATGTGCCACAGTTCTATGTGCACTTGTTTCGAAACTAATTTAACACCAATACAGTGACAGATTTTAGAAATCAGCAAACTCTTTCAACAAGAACTGAGATCACATTTGACCCAGAGAGGGTGATGGTATGCTACAGTAACCGTGAAACACTTGAATACATTTACTATGACACTGATGCATCTCAAAAGCTTCGTTGTCACAGAAGTGCAATGCAGCCAGGGACTTCTGATGAATGGAAAATGCAAATGCACTCAGGGGATTCATGTGAATGAAATGGGAGTCGGACCCGCAGAAGAGCTACTGTGTTGCAACAGCACCAAAGTCAAAAACACAGGATTTGACCTGTCCTTGGCAAATACAAACCAGAGGAAAAGAACACAGTGCACCAGCAATGCACTGAATAAAATCAGTTACATATAAATGAAAAAAATCTGCTTGCTAAAGCTAAAATCCTTGCATGGGATTAAACTAAACCATAGGCTTTGTAACATAATCTGTGTCAAAGTACAGAAGGAGACACATACTAACATAAGGGATGATTGATAGTGTTTGGAAACAATAAATAAAAAACAAAACTGTACAGCTACAACAGTATTTCTCAGCTGATGTAGATTTGTCTCTCACATGGACATTAGGACTGAACAGTTTTTTTGTCTGTCTTTTTTTAGAATCACAGATGGATTAAATGGAGTCTAATCTTTGTGCTGGACCACAATGATTCAGAGTAGTTGGAGGGTCAGCATGTGGACCGATCTCGCTCAGTACGGCCTCAGCGGCTGTCGGCTGCTGGGTTTACCTGCCTGCTGCAGATCGCTTGAGAAAGGATACGGCTGATTTAATGTATCAGTAATAAATCTGAGGTTCATCTGGCCCAAGATTACCAGCAACCCCTCCACAATAATGCAAACCTCAATAAATCAGTGAGGCAGAGTCGTAGTCATGATTTTCAATTATTGTCATTCAGTCTTTATAATCATGGCTAATACCAAGTTACTCAACATCATCAGCCTTAGACCAAAACAAATAAAGTGCTGGAACACATTATGTTTAATAGGAATATCTGAATTATCCAGACAGACGTTTTATGAGATCAGTGGTCTGCAGATAAAAACAGCACAATAATCCACTGATCTCAAGGTTTATTCCAGCAATACTAAAGCTACTGATGTAACACTCACCCTCCAATGGAGTCTGGTAAGTACATCAGCTGGTTTTCATCCACTTTGAGTGCAGTCAGTTTCTTCAGGGAGCCTAAACAAATAAAGAGAAAAAGCAGGAAACAGAAAGATCGGATTAGAGAGATGCATACAGCAGCTCATAGGAGTTATTGATTATCACTTGCTGTTGCACCACAAACAGGAATATCCATTACGGCAGTTAATTACATTCAATCATACTGTCATCAGTACAGTAATAGGTTTAGTAGTAATCAAGCCTGATATTGACAGCAGTATGCATCTGGACTCATCTGATAATAGTTTGGTCTTAATTTCTAAAAACACTGTTTGGTCAAAGGGATAAAATTAAAGTTTTGTCCTTGATATAGCACGCATAAGGACATAATAACTTTGCCAGCTTGGTCAGATTCAAATGTAATTCAAGTTTCATTTACTCATTCTCGATTTATATTTTTCCATGAAGACAAAAGGAACTAAAAGGGGAAAGAAAAAAAGAAGCAGCACTTAGGAGATACATTAGTATTTCCAAGTGTTTTATAAAGAAAGATTTTTGAAAGGTGTCATGAAAATGTGTTTCAGCTACACAGGAATTAGATCACCACAACACAAACGCAGGAATGGACCCAGAAATTAAAAATAAATTGGCAACAGCTAAAAGAAAGTTGAGGTGTTTCATAACAGATTCTCTAAAATTAAGATGTGTCTGTGTGTGAGCTGTAATCTTCACCAATGGAGCCAGGAAGCTGTGTGAGGGCGTTGTTGGACAGCAGCAGGTCCTGTAGACTCTCACAGCCGCAGATTTGTTCATCCACCATCTCCAAGTTGTTCTTCGACACATCTAGATATACCAGTTCTTTTAGCGTCCCCAGCATCTGAACAGATAAAAGGGCACATACATGAAAATGACACTGAAGATTCCCAGATATCTCATCAGGCATGCTTGCATTTACTAAGCAGTTTTAGATGATCAAAGAAACAGTGGATTAAGACAATCCCAAAAACATCCTCAGCAGGCAGGTAAAATCATTTCTTTGGGGTTTGCAGATGCATCCTAGACATGATATTATCCCAAAGTAGGTCACATTGCTGCATTTTTTACAACTGAAAATGTACATTTTATATGAAGAAAAACAGTTGCAGTTACTAGCTTGGTTCATGTGCTTGATGAATGTCATTGCTTATAAAAGGCCAGACTGTGATTACAGCTGATGCTGTTGAAATGCTGGCAGCTGAACTAATGCTTTTATTATGACCTAGTTACAAACAAGCTGGTCATTCGGATGAAAAAAGAATCTCATGTAACAAATTCTGACCATAAACACATCATTATGAATTAATTATGTTTAACAAAAATCATTGCTTCACAGCTGCAGCTTTTTTTCTAGTTGCTATTGGGACATCTGTAAGGCCAAAAGTCAGCATTTTTTTTTTCAGTAAAACTGTCTTCATCCAGTAAGAGAGTCATTTCCAAACTGCAGCTCCGTCCCTGCTGGTTTTCAAGAGCTAAAAGTCTGATCTAAACTGACTGGAGTTCACTCTGATGAAGATTTAAGTAGACAAGTTGTTTGAAAAATCAAGGAAAATAATCTCAAGACGATGTTTTAGGGCACAGCAATCACTGAGAGAGTGTATATAGGAACGACTTTAAATTATACCCCAGGTAAAAATGTCAGTCTGTTTCCGTCCATCCACAGTTCCTTGATTCCAGTCAGCTGCTCCAACACCTCAGGCTACACATGTAGAGAGGAGAAAGAAGGTTAAGTGGTAGAGGTATGTACAGTATGTGTGAGTGTTTGTGTGTGTGTGTGTGTGTGTGTGTGTGTGTGTGTGTGTGTGTGTGTGTGTGTGTGTGTGTGTGTGTGTGTGTGTGTGTGTGCCTGTTGGGCAGGAACAAGATCAAGAGGTTAATACATAAAGAGAAAATGAATCATCGTGCAATTAATTTGTTCCACTGAGATTATCATGTACTAAAGATCCTCTCTGGTAATTGATACACAGAGAGGAGTGTTAAGAGGTTTCAATCTAAGTTTGATGTTTACACTATTTTTCCATTACAATTAGGCCTTTCCTGCTTTGAAATGACTTAAATGTAACTCTATACCATTGCCTCCTTTAGAATGTATGGATCTATAAAGTCACAGCCTCTTTCTCCACTCACCTCCTCTCACTCGCTGCAGCTTGAACACACCAGCTCACCTTTGACTTTGCTCAAGATCTGTAAAACTATTTTGTGCTGCGTAATTTTTTTTGAACTAGAAACTGATTCTGAAGAAGGATAATGATACAGAAAGTTTACAGGATGAGTTCCTTATGTTTGCTATGTATGAAATGTTGCAAGTGTGAATCCATATTTTTGAAACTTACTAGTACACTGCAGTTTCAAGGCGTAAATGCTCGGCCATTGTGTTGACTGTTTATTTAACTCATGATGTGCCTTCCAGCATATAAAGAAACACCATATGCCTATGTTAACAAGGTGAAAAACTGTATTTTCACCAGAGGAGGTTTTTAATGAATGCTTTCATCTCTTGGTGAAAACAAATGAGTTTCCTTACGTGCGCTGAAAAAGACACAATACTTTCTTTTAAACATGAAAGACACGGAGAGGGAACAAATTAAGGAGGGAGGCGGTGAGGTCGACATAACAGAGGTAGAGCCCTGGGCACTGACAGACAGACTGACAGATACTCACCACTTCAGTGAACTCATTACTCCCCAGGTCCAACCTCTCCAGCTGTGTGAGCTTCTGCATGCTTCTGTAGACACACAAGGATACTAAAAATCAGTGCAGGTAGTAATAAGTGGAAAACTGCGTGCTGGCACTTGAAAATCAATAGAAAACACTCAACTGCACCTCTGTGATTTGTGGACCATGTGCTTCAAAAAGCAAGCCAAAACAAACTTTCCTTTTTTCCCCCTTGTTAAGATTATCAGTCGATTTTCATGTTACATTTTAAACAGCACACATGCTCTGGCTTTGCTCCTTTCACTGAATAATTTTATGTGGAAATAAATACCATTGGGAGCTCAGGCATGACAGAAATATGCTTTAAATAATGGAAAACGTGACGTATGCTAGCCCTAAGCCTTGCTCCAGAATTTTCTCTCCACATTCAGGTCACAGGCTCGCATTCTCTGCTCACTGTAAACAAGCGGATAAAAAACAGGACTATTCAGCTGCTTTCACTATAGTTTTGACTAGGTTAAAGTGATCATTAGTAATAGAAAGAATGCAGATGAAATATTCTTATAAAAGCTAATTTCACATTATGTGCATCAACAGAGTATAACTCTTTATTCAGAATCAGATTATTCAATGTCTTTCAGGGCATTTAACCCTTAATGACTGCAGCAAAACACTGAGATCACGAAACCTACAATTTCCTTCTTTTGAATCAACTTCATTTGTCTCAAAACTGTGAAGTAGGAACAATAGCAAAACACAATACATAGTGCACTTGATCTTTCGACTGTTGCTGTGTCTTTGATGGAAATGTGTCCCTCTGAGCTTCTCACAAAATTCACTGGAGTCAAGTTTTTAAACTGTGGAAGTCTGCCATGGTAAAGAATTGTGATAAACAAATCAACTCTGAACTTGTTAGATGTGGATTTCATATCAAAGGTTTCCTGAGAGTGAAATTCAATAAAATTATTCCACATTATAACCAAAGCAAGAGACCATGAAAGGAGATGAAATGGAAACGTACTTTGTGCTGTTTGGGAACAGATATGATGACCTTTTCTCAGCAGGAACGAACTGTGTTTCCTTCAAATATGAGTACAGTAATGGAAAGCTGAGGCCCACCAACCTGTATGTTTTGGTTTGTAGGTCCTTCTCTTAAAATAAGAATGTCAGACATACGGCACAAATTATGAATATGTTTTAGGTCCTTTGGTGGTTTGGTGCAATGCGAAAACATTAATTATGTCTATAAAACTGAGTAAGAGCCAACTTTGTCACATTCTTACCTAAAAGTTGGCAAGAACCCCCATGTGAGCTGAAAGGGGTAAGAATGAGCTGTGCTGGCTCATCTAGAAAGTGAGTTCACCAGTTGAAAAAACCCCTCTAAGGCTTATGACCCCAAGTTGTGAGGAACACAGCAGCCTTTTTAAAACACAGAGAAACATTTGGTTTATGCATGTGCTCCGTGTGTGTCTATGAACTGGGAAAAAGAGAGAGAAAAGAGGCTGCACTTTTCTATATGGAAACCCTGAATAGACTTCTGCAGCGCCTCTTTGTGCACACACACATTTGTTTACATCTCTGAAATGCTTGTGTGTTGCTCTGGCAACCTTCCCAATCATTAGTCCTTTTCTTTGTCAGCGCTCCAGCCTTTAACAGGTCTGGCCTCTGTCACATAAACACAGCAAGAAAAGGGGATCTGCTCTTAGCTCCTGCACTCTACTTTACACAGCTGCTGGACTGTCGGTCCGTGAAAAATAATTCAAAAAAACAGACAGTGAGTGAGATAACAAAAAAGAAACTCAGCCAAAGTGAGGAAAAGGGAGGAAGGACAAAAAAGCAATAAGGAAATGCAGCTTTGCAGAGGAAATGGAAGGACATAAAACAATACAGCAAGTGAAGCATGAGAGAAAGAGAGAAGAAACAACTGGAGACAAAAAGAGAAAGTGACTTCCCCCACAGTCACCTGGAGCTTTCTCTAATATTTGTAGGACGTTTAGTCTCCCGGCGGCACTGTTTTCCTCTGCAAACGGTGAAATAACCCTCACCAATGTCTCAGTAGAGGATTATAAAACCTGTCACAGCAAGCGGCCAAGTAAAGGGGGCTCTTATGTAACACAGTGGAATTTAATACTACAGTTAGAGGTGTGGAGAGAGAACCGACTGAAAAAAAACAAAAAACAAAAAAAAAACACAGCAGAGACGCTGCAGGGGTTTTAGGAGGAAGGAAACAGCGAGGAAGCTGGGGTAAAAAAATTCTTGACACGCTTCATGACACAAGCATGAACCTCACTGTGACATTACTCTTTTGTTTTGTAATAGAAATTAACATTCTGTACGTTCGATGTTTGGAACATTCGTGACGTAAAAATCACCTACTTTGGCAACATCTTTAACTGGTTCTCCCTCAACTCCAAGATCTGTAGTTTGGTCAACCTGCAACCAGGAAAAAGTCAGTGTCATTATTATTAGGAACTTTAAATGACATGTGCAACTACATCCTGTAGTAACCTTTATTCATTTTAACTTCTTGACCATGCCATATATTTACCCTACAGGAATACTGTACTGTAATGGTCTTGAACCTTAGGGACCATAATTTTCTTGGTTAGCTTATCTCCTATTAACCAGCTACGATGAGTAGCTACATGACTGTTTTATCTTTAATTAACTCAACAAAAAAGGTCTAATGTAATTTTCTCTCGAGTTAAAATAGCAGTTGAGCAGGATGGCCATACAGACAGCACTAGAGGTGTGTTCATAAGAGGAAATAGGAGGATTGGGGCTAACACCTACGTGGGCATCTCGCATCACATGTTTTGTGTAATCAGAAGGCTCAACACTAACTGTTGTGTAAACTACAAACAATAAAAGCCATGACTAATCCTGTGGGTTTGACGAATCAATGAGTTTGACCTTTGCGAAAATGAAACATCCTAAAAGGGCAGAGTCTGTTGAAGCATTGCGATTTAAAATTAGGAAACAGGATAAATTAAGCACACCACTGCAATAATTTGACATCACATATATAGATAACAGTTGATACAATCTGGTCATCAAGTGAAACATGCATGTAAGATGTGTGGTCCTCAAATATGTGTGTATACTATATACCGTTGCATGCAAGGGCTTAGTGACGCTGACGAACAGAAAATCATTTCATTAATGTCCAATCACTTCAGTACATCAATATCATCACTATAATGTGCAGATGACATAAGCTAGTCTTATGTCATATTCAATATTTTATCAACATTTCACCCAGCTCCACTGCAAACTGTACAGTGAAGAGAAATCTCTCTTGATGGTTCACCTCATCAAGCCAGCATCGTTATTTTAATTATGTGACATTTTTTGGTATTTCTGACCTTTGCTGCAGGAAGTTAAGGCTCATGTTAAGGCCCAAGATTTTATTGGATGCTTTTATAAGATCTGAATTTCACATAATGTCTAAACTACACAGCCCATAATCCTACAATTATACTAACAGGGTGATATAGCAAAACAAATTGTCATGATAAAATGGATTATTTCAGTTGATGATTTGCATAACAATTAATTTTAATTTGAACCACTATTAACAAAGTAATATAGAGTGTTTATGTGTCATTTGGGATTTGTTCATACAATCATGTGCTTTCATGGCGATTTGCATCTAATGTATCCAAGTGAAACTACTCAACATTCTATGGACCAATTTTCTTACTGCTATTGATAAAGTGTCATTCACGGATAGATACTGTAATTATTTTAATGCCAAGCACTAAATCATGCCCACATTTAGATACACCTCTTGCTATCACAGCCATGCCAGCGTCATGGATTCACACAATACAAAAATTTAACGCCACAGTATAAAGAATAAATGCACAGTTGAGTATTTCTGCAAACAACTTCCTCCCTATCCAAATTGAAGACCAAAACTGACCTGCCAAAGCTGGCTGGAAGGAACTCTAGGAAGGCATCGTTCAGGTAGAGCTGCGTCAGACTAAGCAGCTGAGTGAAGCCTTCTGGGAGCCTGACAACACATACAGTACAAGAGCATGAATCACATCGCTCACACAAAACCTTAAAACTACTGCAGTGTCAGACTGCTCAAAAAAAGAATTCAAGTGCAGCATTAAACCCAAATGTAGTTAATTAGGCCTGAAAAACTTTTATGTGCTTTTCAGAGCTGTATTTTATTAGAATACTTACTTGGATATGGGATTCACACTGGCTTCTACAATAGCTAGGACTTTGCAATTCTTAATGTTTTCTGGAAACTCCTGGATACCTAGAAAAAAAAAAAAACACAAATCCCAAAATTAGCATCAGTGGTTTAGAAATGCGATAACTGAACATCTGTGTGCTGTATCTCAACTGTTTCATTATCACTGACAGAAAACAAATGACTCCTGTCCAGTAAAAAAGATGAAGGAAAACGCGAGCCAGCTTGATTGTGTTTAGTAAAAGAAGCTTTGTGAATGTTAAACACAGGTGGATGGTGAGTAGAAGCAGGGAGGCTTTCTGTCTGAATGGTGAGTGCTCAAGGTACATTAAGAGTGGCTCTACACCTTTCCTCTGTAAACAACCATAGAGAGGAGTGCTCGAACGGACATAATAAAAAAGCAAGAAAGGAAGAAGAAAAAAAGAAAGCCCACTGAGTGATAGTCTTCAAGTTCTTACTAAACATCTACAATGTGTGAACTGCAGGAAAGAGGATGTGACCAACTCTCAAGGTTTATTTTCACTCACTTTGTTTTGTGTCCAAAACACTTACCCTAGAGTGCTTTGAGTAGAAGGATAAGCTGCTTTTAATGTAAACATGGCACATACGGCCCTGGTTCATGAATACACCACTACATCCATCAACATCTGTTTAATCTAGGCTGCTACTGCACTCATTCATTTATATTAGAATCACCTTTTTAACCTTTCTTTATACATGAAAGAGTTTTGCTGAGTAGGATTTCTTCTTTTCTGTTCTGATGACAAGCCATCATCTGGTACATTAAGCTGCAGAGTAGCACCTGTCATTTAGTTTACAGAGATTAACGTCTTTTTAGGGAAGCACAAGAATAACGTTGCATTGTTTAGGTTCATGTTGTGCTGTGACAATGTGTTTGATATAACCTGTGGACATGAAATCCAGACACATGCACGTGATACGACACAGAACAGTATCCATGAGTGGAAAACCATCCTCGTGAGGGAGCATATCTGTTCCGCTTGCACAAACGCGATCCTGAAAGCACGGGGCTGTGGACAAGCGTGAGTTCAACTGTCCCTGTGTGCTCGCAACTGCTCAACACTCAGTCACTCTTCAAAATGATTTTGAAGACTTTGGAGGTGGGAAAGTGGCTGATAACTGTGCATCTTTGATTAGTCACATTCAAAACCCACACTCTCCAGTGGTGGAAGAAGTAATCAGACCTGGTGGTTAAATGAAAGTGACAATATCGCAATGTGGAAATGCGTAATCGACACGATACATTAAAATGCATTACTGTTGGAATGTCCTGCAGTGATGCCTCATTATGAGATTATGAGAAAAATTCATTGCTCCTAAGAAGGAAATTTGCAAACTATCCAGCAGAAAATACTCAAATCAGCTTCAACTTTACCAGCAACAATATTAGAGTAATAAACACATTAATACAACAATAATAATTAAAAATCCAATAATGTAATATACATTATTCAGAAACTGACTATTCTGAATAAGGGCCAGAGTTGCATTGCTCCTCATGTTGAACACAGAAAAACACACAAGGCAATATATTATAGGTTTGAGCAGCTACTTACAGACTGGGATATAGCAATGTGCCAGTGATTACTCCTCATGTGTAGCATGCACAGTGGGTGAAAACAGCACCGGATTTCTCAAAAATCTAGAACTCCCCACTCTGTTTGGGCATCAAAGCCCCTGCAGTGACAACTTCCTTTACAACTTGAATTATAAAAGGTGTGAATGGCTGAGAATTTCAATGCACTGTCTCTCCTCATACCAAAGAACTGTTTAAAGACCACTTGCTTTACTAGCACATGCCCAGTTGGCGTCTTTGTTCTGTGGACAGCTCCTTGTGGATTTTGGTGGATGGCAAAATTCATGAGACAGGTACCCCCTTGCAAACACACAAAGCATGACTTTTGGTACTTTCAGTATATTTTGATGCTACTTATTTTGATGATACTTCCATACTTTTACCCAAGTGAAAATTTGAATGTGTGCCTTTTACAGAGTTTTTTTTTTTTTTACACTGTGGTATTGTTACTTTTGCTTACTAAAGTCTCAAAAGGAAACTTGATAAGCGAGTATGTTTTAAGAGACCTTTGAGCATGTAGAGACAATTTACCTCAAGCTCATCACAGCCCTGTGCTTTCAGGACCACGTATATGAATACGGAGCAGAAATGTTCCCTCGAATGGACGCTTTTTCACTTATGGACACTGTTCTATGCACATGTCCTGTTTTGAGGCTAACTACACATCATAGTTTGAAGCACAACCCTTTGTAAAGAATACGCAACAGAAAGTTATCCTAACACTGAAATGTTTGAAGGTTTACCAACGCCTAAATGAATCTATGTGCAGCTGCTTATTGAACAGTCAAGCGTCAGACACTTTACTCTGCAGCTGTTTACTCTTTAAAATATCAGACTAGAGCAGCACAGAGAGAAGAAGGTTTTAATTAAACAGGAAATATTGATTAAAGCAATAAAATACTGTCACTTCCCATTCTATGAAACTGCTGACAGGACATTTTCAGTTGAGCACCTTGCACAGAGATTATGTGAGAACCAGCAACGACACTTCATCTGCAGTAGTTCTGTTTTGTCCCTGCTGTTACACTGCACTATGGAGACTGCGTGCTATACTGCAGGTCTGGGCTTGTTTACTTTATCCATCACATCAGAGGTTCTGAGGCATGCAATTCTGTGACGTAACGTGGTAAACGAAACATTCAGTTGCATTGTACCTCTGAATATCACTGAAGGAATCTAAACATGGTATCAATTATGAAACTGTCTGCCCATTTTTTTTTTCTCAGAATGTCAACAGCAGTAATGACAAGCAGTGATGTCACAGTTTTATATGACTCATTTAACCTGTCCATCAAAAAGACGTCTAACCTGAGAAACATTTCTTAGGAAAGGATTAAGACGCACAATGAAATCACAAAGAAAAAGTCATTTTTGCTTACTGTTTTTGCTGACATCAAGCTCCCTGAGATTGATGAGGTTTGCGATCGCTGCCGGCAACACTGTTAGGTCATTATCTGGCATGCTCAGTCGGTTAAGTAACTGGCAGTTAAACAGTTGCTGGCAGAGAGAGACAAACACAGTACGTTAAAGAGTAAGATAATTTACAGTCATGTAAAGTTGACATATGATATACAGTGTAAAATTAGATCTTCAAGTGTTCTTATTTCTATAAAGTCCAACTGCATCATCCTAAAGCTTTTAGCAGCAAAGCAGTGGGCATTAAAAGTTTCTATATGTCACTCTGCGTGCCTTACTTTAGGCAGCTCCTCGATCTGGTTGGCATCGAGGTAGAGTTCCTGCAGGGTCTTCTCAAAGCTAAAGATCTCCTTAGGAACAGTCTCCAGGCTGCAGTGGGAGTAGTCTAGCGATGTTACCGTCTCCTCCTCACCCCGCAAGCAGCGGCACGGCACCAGGCGAACAAACAAGCTCCGCTTGGACATCCTTAGGCACTGGGGAGGGAAAACAGAAAGATATGTGAAGGGAGTAGAGTATGAGGAGGCCATACGGAGGTAGACATATGAGACAGTGTTTGGATTCTCCTTTTTTTTCTCTCCATTTTTCCTATGTAACATGTATTTAATGTTTTTAGTACAGCGCAAAAATAATACTCATTTAAACCCAGACAGATCAATCTCAGTGATCAGATAACATTTCAAAACACATTGTCAAAAATGGCTCAAGCTTTGTCTGGACAGAAATGATATAGTCACACATTTCATTTGAAAAGAGCAGGTCAAAACAGAACATACGGCAGCAGTGTCAACAAGAAAATGAGGGAAATAATTCCCATTTAATACATTTTCACAGCAAACTGTTCTAGTCTGTTTATTGACTTGGTGGACCAGTGGAGATTCAAAATGACACATAATACAGTATTTTACTTTAGTGCGGGGGAGTCCAATACATTAGGAATGGGATCTGATCCAACAGCTATGACAAGTCGTTGGTTTGTGTGTACTGACAAATCCCTCAGGTCCCTCAACAAAGGGAAATCCCAATATTTACCAATTCCTCCAATATGATTATTAGTCATAACAAGATTTTACTTGCCAGCTCAAATGCAGAAATTGTTGTTGAGATTTGTGAAACACAGACCACAGACTTAAGAGGAGTAGTGACTAATTGCTCAAAACCTGCAATTCAGTTTCTCTTAACAGCTACAGCGTGGTATGATATCTGATAAATTTGCTGGAAAACAGTAGGAAGTATTCCCTCTTGCCCTGATCAACATTGTTCTTGCTGTAGGATGCATTTCCCATCTCCAAAGTGGAGGCAGTGAGAAAACTCTCATAATGAATATTACACAAGGTTGAAAAATACTGGAGTTTCCCTTTAACATGGAAACTCATTTAGGGAACTATACTTATAAATAAATAGGCAATTCAGAATCTGGTCTGAAGGACACTGCAGTGTCCCAGCAGCATCAGCAGATTTATAACAGCTCTGTAGTGCAGGGGCATTTCTGTAGAAGGACCTCTCAAAACAGCCATCAGCTGCATCATCCACAGTCAAACCGATTATTTCTTCCTAGGTTTTGCGCTGCCAGTGTGTCCTTAAATATGCGTATACATTGCACCTGATCACTAACAATGACTTAGTGAATGAAAACATGGCATAAATGATTTATGAATAATAAAAAAAAAATGGACGCATGATTTATACTTTCTTTTCAAGTTTTTACCCAATATCCCAAAGAATACCAACTTTGTTTTTCTTGTGGTGGGAAAAATCAGTTTTCAGATTCTACCATTCCCATAGGTATGCAAAATGAGTAGCTGTTCAACATTATGGCTATGCTGCATCCCCATTTGGGTTGAAGCAGAGGATAGAAATGCACAGGGAAAAAAAGCAGCAAATGAATCAGCCATTATTTTGGAAATCCATGTACTTGACTAGTTTCATCCAAAACTGTCTCTACAGCAAAAAATAAGGAGATGCACGAGCCAGAAAAGGTTTTCACCAAGAGCAGTACACACTGTGGAATGTGCCCTGGTCAACAGAGGCTTTGTTCTTTGGAGCATGGAGAGAATGTGACTTTTCCTCCCTCCTGTCTTAATCTGAGTGCTGCAACAGCACATAATCTCAGAGCCCATTCACCGCGTAACATGACAGGCCAACTGAGTTGTAAATAGGTGACAGCCAGCACCTCAACAGTGCAGTCTACGCTTGGGTGAAAGCACATGTTTGTGTTGGACTGTGTTACCAGGCGCATTGCCAATATTTTTATTTGCTCTGTGAAATTTGAATATAACCCATTGTCATGTTCTCACATGTATATATTTTTGCATGTGTGACCACACATGCTTTTTCTTCGATGGTGCAAAGCAGGTGACGCTATTTTAGAGATACTCAAAATATGATTTTTTTGCCCACCATGGTTAAAAAAAAAAAAAAAAAAAAATCCTCAATACTTCTTTATTATATAATAATGAAGCAACTTTTCTGAAGTACCTTTCAAAATATGTCAAAAGTTAACTCAAATGAGGAGTGGTCAGTTATTCCGCTATCTCAAACTCATTAAAATAACGGGTGCATGTACGCACACGCCCACACTCACGTGAGGTATGCACAACCAAGCGGTTGTCAGCCTCCCACACAGCCTTCACACAGCTATAGAAGCAGGCAGCTCATGTATAAATACTCTGAGTAATCTGGTCTATCACCAGAGGGGATGACAGAGAGCTTGGCTCCATTCACCCTGAGTAACGAGAACTGAGAGTATGGGTGACGCATGCAAGGCAGGGTGGGAGGCGAGGGAGGATTGGTAAGGAGGGGAGTGTGATACGGGTTAACAGAGAACGGGGGTGGTTGTGGATTATTGTGAGGTTTGCAAGGAAAAAAAAATCAAAGAGCAAGAAGAGAAAGTGTCATGTGAAAAGTTGTGGGGAAGGATGGATATAGCTTAGAAGACTAACAGTAAAGCAGGAAGAGCACACTGAGGAAGATTAAGAGTGGATGTGCTGAACATTTCAAAGCTGCTAAAAGAATCAATTCAGACCTTCAGCATGGGTTCTAAATGACTTCACATAATAGAACAGACAGAAGATAGAAAGACATGCAGTCCTCTGTCAAAGTTAATGCCCTATCTTGCAAGTTTAAAGGGAGTGATCTGGATCTGCATTAAAATTTCATGAGTTCTTCCTCTGTCCATGCTTCACATCCCCACATCGTTTTGTGAAATTCCGCTAGGTAGCTTTTTGCCGTAATCTTGCAGAAAGACAAAAAAAGGCACTGAAAACACCTCCACAATGGTTTTTGCCTTGGCAGAAGATTGAACTAACACTTGTTGTAGTCTTTGTTATAGAGCTTCGTTGAGAAGATGATAATCACAGAATATTGCCAGCCTCACTCCTTAAAAAACAAAAGAATGTTGTACAATGTTGTACACAACAAGGCTCATTGGATGGTAACCTTGTGAGTCAGGTACAATTTGAAAACGTAGTCCTTCAAAGCAATCATTACAGGAATTGCTACTACTGCATTCCATGACATTTTAAACATTATTTCCTAAACCATGAAGAATCCTGGTTACATTTGCATAATACATAACAGACTAATGATGTGTAAAGATATTAAATCACTGCTGTGCAGCTGAAGCACTATTTCAATAGTAGAGCACTGACCAAACTTATACATCTATTCCCTATCTCCTTTGTGACCATGTTGGTTATGGTTTCCGTGCCCTTTCCTTTGTGCTGTTTTTACTTTCTACTACAAGAAAGTTTTTCCTACGTGGAAAATAACGAGAAAGAGAAATGGACTACATAACTGGCACTGCTAGGCTGGCTGTCTGGTTAGTTGAAGACCCCCCTCCCTTAAGAGTAATCGGGAAGTCAGCACACTAATGAGAACTGCACTGTCTACAACATAGATAGGCTTATCCACTGACCTACATGTTACAGGAATGATGACTGACTACATTCACCCAGCTTTAGTTCATCAAGAGCTTTTGACTTCAGAACTGAAAAAAAAAAATTCAAGACATGCAATACAGATTTCCAGACATGTTAAGCTCTCGGCTGAGACTTTCTTTCTTAGCCTACTTATTTAAGCAACACATTACTTAAATCATCCTGATAGCAAGTGTTCGGCCTGACACTGTTAAAATCCTTAAAAAAAACATTTACAGTGCCAGTTTATGCAAACACTGTCTGTATTTGTTCATAAATTTCAAAATGTGTGGGCATGTGTGAATGGTGGACATGTGACTCTGCAGCCTGGCAGTGATCCCTGTGGCTTCCTATGTGCAGCAGTGAATGAAACAGTCCAGAGGGCAGGCCAGTCACAGATTCCCACTTTATTCTCCCACTCAGAGCCAGGAAACCACTTCCCTGTCACAACCCTCTCCTTGTAACTTAAGTGCCTCCTGAGTCAGTGCTGTTGCTATAGAGACTACGGGGACGGTCATGGGTAGAATCAGTTCTGTGGCACACAAAATCATACAAAAAACACACAGCTGCATTCACTTATTAACTACGTATGTAGAGAGCTACTGACTGACAAGAAGCTGTACAGAAGGTTCTACAAAAGGTGGTCAACGCAAAAGAACTGTCATCGAAGGGCCACCATTTCATGCTCCTGTGAGTTCTCCAAAGGTCACCAGTGCCTTCCACTGTGGTCACCGTGGACTCACTGGCCTACTTCTAGTTTATCCAGTAGAAAATGTGTTAGGAATAAATTAATCATTTCTAAACACTACTCCCAATTTAAGTCAACCTCACTGGGTTGTTCGAAGTATGTAATCATTGTAGAGCTTTCTACTAAAAGGAAATAACAAAAAGTAAAAGGAGCTAAATAGCAAAATTCAAAATAGGCACAGTACGTATCATTGATGAGCCTGTGTGAGTATGTGTTTTTGTGTGTGTCATGGGTTAAACGGAAATGCAAGTGCAGCATTTGAGGGTAGCAAGCAGCTTGTGTTATTTATAGTACTCGTCTGGTTGATATGGCAGAATGTGATTAGTACGGCTAGCTCTTGCCTTATGAAAGGAGCTTTTGATCCAGATTGCACTGGACTGTTACAGGATTGCTGCACCACAGCTGAAATTTTACATTAGAGATTATGGCAAACAAAAACAATGCAGGAGGGAAAAAAGGCAGATAACAACCTGCAGAGCCTGTGGGATATACTTGAAGCGCCTCCATCTCTGGAGGAAGAGGAAAGAAAAAGCCACTTCCTCAATGTAGGGCGGAGTGCCAGGGGGCTATAGGCTTGTTCTCTTAACCTTACTATAATGTGGCCTTAACCACTTTCAAATGGAATCCTGCCCCTTACCGTGGAGATCCTTTTTACTCTTCTCTTACAAATTGAACACAGCAAAAGTCCAATAGCTCTGTCCATCTAAGTAGGATTCACACAATTGATTATTTTCTTGGTTGTGGTAAATCTAATGTCACAACCTTTAGGTGGCATATTATGCTTCAACCCAAGTATATTTCAAAATGACTACGCACTAGAAAAAGATACCACATTGCCGTGAACAAACACAAATCTGCATCTTTCTACGGTTTCTATTTAGAGTACTTTTACACTGCTTTTTACACAGATGGTACTTGCATATACATATAACAATGCAGAATGAATAAGCAAATTGATAATTTCACACAGTACACAAACAGAAGATATTCATTAATAATTGCAGCCCTATTCAACTGAGAGACAACACTGTAACAAAGGAAATTATCCAATAACATCCAATAACAGTTTTTTCAACTTTAGTTTTATTATCCATGAAGTTTTGCTACACAAGTATTTTCTATTTACAATAAATCTCTTACTCAGATATTTTAAGAACATGACGTGTTTTATAGAGACATTAGCAAGGAAGGGAACATCGCTTTGGTAAAGAGAAGTGTACAACACAGTCCCTAATGTTGTCTTTCCTCTGGGCACCTCATTAACGGCATCACATTCAACTCCAGCTGCCACAACAGGAGAAGTGCTGCTTCTCAATAATGCAGTGGGATATTGAGTGAAGAAGACAGCAGTTCATCAGCTAACTAAGACACACAGAGCCACATTTCCATGCTCCTAACTCTCAAACAAAGTAGTAGCACAGATACTTTACACATATATCCCTTTCTTTCGTACTTTAAAATGGCTGACAGTCAGCATGCAGGCATTTTATCCACAGCATGGCCTAAGAACATAAGAAAATCATGAATAAAAGCTAAGCAACAGGAAACGGTGGCTGAAAATACAGCTGAAACAGGTAGAAAGACAAGCCTGTTGTTAGTATCTGTGACAGGGAATGCAGCTGAGTGGAACCTGAAGTTCCAGTTTTGCTCTCCCTCTGGTTTTGGTTCTCACTCAATCTTAGGTCTCAGTGGTCTTGCCTGACTCCAGAAAACAAAACCATGATTGTTTTCTTTGAATTTGTGCTGAAATGAGGGTAAGTAATCTGATCTGTGACAAAGAGCTTTTTACAGCATCTTCCCAATTTTCTACTCCGAACAGACCGGCTGTGAGAGGACAAACTCATCCTAGCACCGACAATTACATCTATTTCTACATTTACATGCAACACACACATTCCTCTGTATCAGAATACATTTACGCAAGGGTCTGTATATCACCTCTTTGTAAATGTGGGACAAAACTGTCTATTATTGTTCCTGAACAAGCTGTAGCTCTGGAAGAAAGCTGGATATGCAGTTTCTTTATCTCTGAGACACTTAACAGTTGTTTTTTTTTTCTGAGTACCAGCATACAACTCAACACATTAAAACACCAGGGAGATCAAATACTACACAATACTGTGACTGTAAGAAAACAGAAGAATTCAAATATATTCAATAATCGCAGAGAAAAAAAATCTGCTCAGTCTCAAGCCACTATCTGCTTCAACCATCCCAACAATACCCAGTACTGACTATCAACAAGCTGTGTTTGAAGATGCAGTCATCCCACATACACTATGACGCACAACTACACGCCCCCATCACAGCTAAGTCCACGAGGTTATTTGGTCACAATGTTAAGAGCTTGTGTTAGAGCAAGTGAGGTTTTGTGCTTGTCTCACAAATCTTGAAAGTGCCTTCTCCTGTTATCTCTGACTAATTTGATAACAAAAATGTGTATTCTGCTTGAGTAAATGAATTTGCTTTTTTGTTTGACTAAAACTGGTTAGTGTACGTGGTTTATTTTTTGACAAATTTATAAATGAGATATGTAGAATAATGCGATTTTGATGAAATATCCCTATTTTAGGCTTACATTTAGTTAATTTTCCAGATAAAACTAGAAGTCACACATGCTTAGTTTAAGGACGTCTGGACAATTGAAAATGCAAAAATCTCTATCGTTTCTGGTTCTAAAAAAAAATGCAATTTTGGGGATTCTTTAAATATAACATGCCTTTTAAATCCATTGGCAGGGTTTAAGAGTTCAGAGAGTTAACAGAACTGGTTAAAAAAACCCTAAATGGCTATTTTATTCTCAATTCTTATCACTTTGATGTAGGGCTGCAGCTATTGATTATTTTAATAATCGAGTATTCTATCAACTATTCTGGTGATTAATCAAGTAAGTTGGCATGCGCATTACAGCATCAACAGTGAAAGTAAGCGCGCTGTGCAACAGAAATAACCATCAAAGTGGATCACGAGCAGACAGTCGCACTGTACCATGCATGTATAGTACAGTATATAGTGGATTAAATGAATGTAATCGAATTACTCAAATTAGTCATGGAATCATTTCAGCAATACTTTGATGCTTTAAACTTTCCATGACATACTGTATTGACAGATTGAGATTTACTGATCAATTCCCACTGTTGCTAAAGACATGTAAAAAGGTGTAAAAAACGTTTTTTCTTTAATAATAATGCAACTTGTAAAAATCGTATTACTGGTGTGCATAGGTATAACATACTTTAGATGAAAGCCTTTGTGGATTTATCTAGCAACTGCAGTGAAGGCATTTATAGTTGCATAGGATAGCCATGCAAATCATAATCTCTTTCTGTGAAAAGAAGCTGCACTTATGCCAACAAAACTTTCTTTCAGCGAGAATATCTAATTGGAACCATCTTAAGTTGCAATGGGACGCATTCTTTCCTCTCTTGTACTCTGCACACACAGCCTGGCTCACAGTGCAGAGGATTACTAATATTCTGAATCCAGGGTGTCTTCATTTCGATTCCCTTTGAGATGACTATCATAATTACTCTAATGAATAATTCCCACAATACTTTTTTTGGACACGGATGAGCCTGGGGCAAATGAGTGCAGTCTTATTTCCACTTCATTTGCTCAAGCCTTCACAACACTAAGGTTATAGAGATGTCATGGATCCCCCAGAGAATGACGAAGACTAGGGAAAAAGCGATCCATTTCCAAAGGTTATGTCCTCTTTCTACACAGTGGGGTGATTAATTAGCATGTTTGTCTTCTGGCCTTTTGTGCAAGTTGATAACAGTCTGTCCTGCTATTAAGTTAAGTGTTGAAATGTCTGTATGTGGAAAACGTGAAATGGTGATGGCATTTGGACCAGCACTATATTAGCAACATAAGTAATTACTACATTTGATTAATTTACATTTCAATTGATTTCTACATAATTAACAAGGGTACTCGCCTATTGTTGTCATGCAATCTTTACAGATATGGCTCAACTGTGTCATGTGTTTTAATGAATGGATTATTAAGTGTGGCATCAATTAGATGTGGGCAAAATAGATGTAGAACTGCCTAGTTATGAATGAATAAAACGTTCTTTTTTATTTTTGCGTTGTTTTACAATGTGTTCTCAGTGCTTTAACAGACACACTGAATAGTAAGATGAACCACTTACTGCAGCATCTCTACTCAGTGTGTTCTACTGAAGACTATAGTTTTGCTGTAAATAATTGCAGGACTGTTTATGAAGTGGCTATGTAGCAGGCGAGAATCATTAGCCATCATCAACAACCAACTTTCCTTATGGAGAAAAATTGTCAACCAAGTAGCTACTGACACAAGACGCCATAACTTAATCATAGTTCACTGTGAAGTGAACTGTGCAGGTTTCATGATCAGAACAACAGCCAGAGACTTTCATGTACTACCTTCTGTGTCGCTGAAAGCCACTTCCTGTCTACATGAAGACAAATCTGCTGAGATATGCAACAACAGGGTATCCTGTGAGACGAGCTCCCCACAGTCGTCAGTTGACGTCAATTCTCTATTTTACTGTCAGTGCAAAGAAGGTGAAAGAAAAAAAGTTACATTTTCAGCCGACAAGCCACAATGTTTTGATTGTTTTTTTTTTGCCTATGTCTGGCCTACAAAGTTGGGCTGGTCTGATGAAATGAGAAAAACTAAAGTAGAAATTTCACAAAACTCTTGTTTTACCAACAGATAATGGTTAAAGCTAAGATATGAAGACAGTTAATTCCCAAGTTGCAATTGCAGAGAACCTATTAACTCCGTAACAGTTAAACAGTGGTAAGTCTCACTGAATCACTTACAAGTTTGTTTCACTTGCCTGCTATTCCATATGTAATCTGGGGAACACTTGCAGTCAGAAAAGCATTATTTATTAACAAGGATAGCAGTTACTAGACCACTGTGCTTGACAGAGGACAACAGGGACTTCGTAAATGAACTAGCAGTTTTATCAGCTGTAAGCTGACAGCCCTCAGTAGCAAAGCACTCAACATTTTACTTTTTCCTCCCTCGACATGCATTTGTTTTTTTATTTCTTCTGTTATCTTACTACTTTATTTCCACAATGTTCCAAATGTTTTCGAGGTCTAACCCAAAGCAAAGTCTCTATTTTGAAAACAGAATGTGATATGCTAAGAGCTGCAACAGGAGGAGCGTGTCTACTGCTGACTTGCTGGAATAGTTTGCCTCAAGTGTTTGCATAGATGTTGCATTGTGTAAACTGGCCAGTTTTCATTTTAAAGAATTTGGATTTTGATTCCTGAATTCCATCCTTTAGCTTCTTCTCATTGATGTTTCAAGTTTCAATCAAAATACTTTGAAGCCTATCTAGGTCATGACTTAGATTATATATTTCTTTCTTGTACATTTCACGCCAAAAGACCTCATATAGATCAATGCATGCAGATGTGTCATGGTTCAAAACACAAGTCCATATTTTTGGGGAGCAGTTTCTCCTCATTAAGACCTAACCAAGGCAAAGAAGCAGAGTCCCTCTGGCTGTGAATGTTAGTTGACTCAAAAATCCTTTCTGCTGCTAAGTTCTTAATTAAATATGAGATCCAGTTAAATATGAACCCCTGGGATGTATTTCTGCAGAGAGCAGACCCAAAATGTGGGATAAACTCTTATGGTGTTGAGTATTTTATAATATTTGTGGTTTTATTTATACAAGAAGATGTGCAGTATATGTTTCAATGAACAAATTACCTAGAAAAGCAGAAATCTGGCTGCCAAAGTGATAAACAGATATTTGACAAAAAAGTTGAAACATTTTCAGTTTCATTTTTATCATATAGCATATTTTCAGATCAACAATCAAAACAGCATAGGATTATTGACTGGGTGAACTGATCCAATTAAAGTTTCTGGTGCTCATAAGCCACTGAACAATCCCCTTAATGCAGGCATAGCCCAGCGTGAGTCATAAATCAACGCAAAACACCTCCTTACAAAGTGTAAAAACAATGAAATGTCTTCCTGATGTGTAGTATTGTGACTGTGTAAACCATGATACGTCACAAATAGTTTTTACACTCCAATTGCCGATTGTTGTGATTAAATATCCAAAGTGACAGCAAAAAAGGGCACTTTGTTGCATTTTAAATATTTTGCTCTTTCTGGTGATGAAGTAAGGCCATCCTACAACATTTACTGACATATATTCTTTCCTTTACACAAAACATTACAGCAAGCTATTACTGCAAAACTGTGAGGCAGGCTATATTTCCCTCATTCTTTTCTATTTCAAATATCATTTATCTAAATTGGATTGGCATAAACATTATTTTTCTGTGGAAGAACATGTGACAGCCACAACAGTAGCAGTAAGCATAAGGCGTTCGGGTTCACTGTGCCTGGCATTTGATGCTGAGTCAAGAGCGTCATCTGTTCTGCTTCAATATCACTCCCACGTGGCACTTTGAATGCATAGTTACCATTTTCTCAGTTATAGTTTATCTGGAACCATGAAGTACAGGAAAAGCACAGCATTAATGTTAGTATGCTGATTGAACAGTGAGTTCAAGCGCCTCAGATCAATGTTGCTTGTCTTGTTGTCAACTTATAGATCTTAAATAGACCTGGAGGGCTGCCTGCTCATGATCCAGGCTGCTCCCACAGATGGCCAAGAATGGAAAACCAGTAAAATGGCTAATAAAGTAAGCCAGAAATAAAAAGCAATAGCAACGTCAAATCATCAGCACACAGCAAAGGTAAATATAATTCTGAGTGGCGCTGAATTACGTGAATAAGTCTCTTTAAATGTATATAGGAAATCTGAAATAATGAATTCAAATTGTCTATAATACTAAAAGAAGCTCTTAAAAACCCTCTCAGTGATACCTGTGATTGAAAGATGATACTTCCCGTGTAAAGAGAGATAGGAGACTAGGTATCAGATACAGTCGCTTGTCTGTTTGTGTGTTTGTCCATGTGAGCGAGAAAGACAGAGGGAGTGAAACGCAGTTTGCCAAGTCTCAATAACCAGGTCAGACACATTCAGGTCAGAGCCGTGCATCCATGTAGACAACTGCCGCATTTTCCTTGTTTGCCTTCTGCAGAATACGGAACTGGATAAACCCCCCTAATGTCTCGTTAAAGTCATAAAGTTTGCTCATTAAATGCCTTTTTAAATTGGTTGCCAATGAAAAACCACTTGAAAAGATAGCATGTAACATAAAAGTTTTCTCATAATCTCATCATATAAAGCACTGTAATTTGTGTATTTTCTAAAATAGAAAATTTGAGCAGTAAATTTCCCTTAAAATTTGTGAAAATATGAAAGGGTGGGATTGTAAAATACAGAATATCAGTTTCTATTCAAAAAGTCTGTTCTTAATAATTCATGATTTTTTTTTTCAATTATTGAGAAAAGCAACACACAAACTTTGATCTTTTTTCCTCACTGACTTGAAAGCACACTTACCACATCCTCTACATCAAGTTAAACACAGTTGAGCGTGAATTTCTGTATTTTTTGATAATAAAACTATGTCTTCATCTTGCCCCATGTAGTCTTTGCTATCAACATTTTCTGTCTACATGGGAAACATGTTGGAGAAAACCCAAACTGACAAATCACACCCTGAAGCTGAAGGTTTTTTTAAAAAGCCACTGAGCAATATTTGGCCGTGAGGCTGTCAAGTCTTGCAAAAACCAGTACCTGATCATGTAGAAATATTTGAGGGTCTAACAATGGCAAAATGGCCTCAAAGCCAAAGTCACTGTTTGTTTGCATGGAAAAAAATCAATTAGATGCTCTGGTAAGATACTGAATCACATACAAAAGGATAGATAAAATCTACAAATCACTAGTTACAGCTGTTACACCGATTAATTCTCATTATAAGAAACCAAAGTGTGAAAACTTTGCCTTATATGAATGCTGCCAAACAAAATGGTGAGGTAAAGGTCACAAAAAATATCCCTATACTGGAAGCATATTTAAAAATCATATTTAAAAGATTGAGCTGATGGACCGTCAACTGTAAACAAAAAATTTAAATAAAATTTTAAAAAAATAATAGTGAAAAATAAGACCTCCAACATGACCAGAGCTCTTACACTCTTTAAAGAGGTGTCACACACAATAAAATGCTTGGTAGATGTGCCCTGACTCACTATCCACCGCTACTGTGTGAATGAATGATAGTTTGTGTCAGTCTAGAACAGGCCTGCAAAGGACATGTATTCATCATAGTGCTGAAAATCTACTCCATCATCATCATTATGTAGCTGTGCATTGATGATTTTCAGTCCCATGAATTTGGTGTCCCTATTAAGCCCCTTTCAGAAATGCACGTTTCCATTAATCTAAAGGTATTTGAACATGTCGTCTTCATGTCTTAACGAGGATCACTTTCCCATAAAAGTCAGAACGGCAATCTTACCAGGTCGGACCTCGTAACATTTTCATATCACTTTCAACATTATGCAAGTCTGAGCTGTGTGCTGTTGTGGTAATGAATAGGTATGCAGATTTGACAAGCAACATGGTCTCAGAGGAACAAGAAGAAGGTCACCCAGAGTTCTATTGTCTTTGTGGTCGTGTTATCGCCATCAATAAAGTTATTGTCATGGCGTGGTTGCTGAGTAGCAAACTTGTTTGCTAATGTGAATTTCAAATACACAGTTATTTGGACAGTTTGATAAGATTGCTATTAGTTTGGATTTTGTCTTTTGTTTATTAACAGAAACTTGACCTAAGTTCTCTTTTTCACTGGGAATGACTTAATGAAGCCACAAGGAACATTAATGTAAGACTGATCTTTGTCTGAATTACAAAATGCAGTCACTTAAAACAGATTGATGAAGCCACTAATGTTATGTATCACTTGTCTAAGAAAGGCTTTACTGACATCAAATGATTTTTAGACACTAATTAGCTGACCTCAGTTTACATCCAGGCATCAAATGATGAAAAGCCCTACAGAATTGTGAAGGTCATGCAAGCAGCACAGCTATGAGATATGGAAGATGCCAAGTAGTCAAACAAAACAAAGCTAAACACCAGGGTTTGAAAGGCAAGATTGTTCCCATCAGTGAGAAAAAAAAAAAAAAAAGCTGTATCAAATAGAAGTGGGTTCACATAACATGCCTTCTGTCATCTGGAATTGTTGTTTCACTATTCAAGTCACAAGACATGTACATCCATAGTGTCCTTGAGGCACACTGACCATACGGTATGTAGGGTCTGTCTTGATGTTTACAAATGCATCATCTATGGTCACTATTTTGAACATAGTGAAAATGTAATAATCCAGTTATCCAAACACACTGGCAAAATGTGCAACCCAAGTAGCATGTCTGACAGCATAGTGACTGTAAAAGACGATACAGAGGTCTTCACTAATATCTTCATAATCTAACCTATAAAAACATATCTATAGTTATCATATCCACAGCTCAATAGAAGTCATTTCTTGATCGCTGTAGACAACTGTAATACAATCTAAACCCTGTGGGGACTTTTTGACCAGTTTGTCCTTTCCATCCAGACTGCAGGCCTTCAGGCAGCCTGTCAACCAAGCACACCTTAAAACTGTTTGTGTAAACACATGTTCTCCATGATCACAATCAGCAATTTCACAGATCCTGAATGTCACAGTAAAAGCAATTTTATAATGTTTTGCTGGAAAACCAGTGAAGCAGCTGCATTAAATGTTCTTGCAATTACTGCACAGACAAAAGCATATTTGTACCCATCAAGAAGCACAATAAGAACACCTCAAACAGTCTGAATGACCATGCTGCCAAATAACATGATGTTAGATGCATACACACTCCCAGTCAAAATTTTGGACACGCCTTTTCGTTCAAATATTTTTTCTTTATTTTTACTACCGTCTACATTGTAGATTCATGCTGAAGACATTGGAACTATGAAGCAAGATATATGGAATTATGTAGCAAACAAACAATTGTGAAATAACTTTGAAAATGTTTTATATTTTAGATTCCTCTAAGTAGCCACCATTTGCTTCGATGACAGCTTTGCAAACCCTTGGCATTCTCTCAGTGAGCTTCATGGGGTAGTCACCTGAAATGGTTTTCACTTCACAGCTGTGCCTTGTCAAGGTTCATTTGTGGAATTTCTTGCCTTCTTAATGGGGTTGGGACCATCAGTTGTGCTGTGCAGAAGTCAGGTTGGTACTCAGTTGACAGCCCTATTTGAAAACTGTTAGAATCCATATTATGTCAAGAACCAATGAGCTAAGTAAAGAGAAACTGCAGTCCATCATTACTTTAAGAGCTGAAGCTCAGTCAGTCCGGAAAATTGCAAAAACTTTGAATGTATCCCCAAGTGCAGTTGCAACAATCATCAAGCGCTACGACGAAACTGCCTCACATGAGGACCGCCCCAGGAAAGGAAGACCAAGAATCACCTCTGCTACTGAGGATAAGTTCATCTGAATCACCAGCCTCAGAAATCGCAAGTCAATAGCACCTCAGATTAAAGCTCAGATAAATGCCACACACAGTTCTAGTAGCAGACACATCTCTACATCAACTGTTCAGAGGAGACTGACCAATCAGACCTTTATGGTCATTAGACCAGTGGAAATATGTGCTTTGGTCTGATGAGATTTCAGACCTTTGGTTCCACCCGCCTTGTCTTTGTGCGACGCAGAAAAGGTGAATGGATGGTCTCTATATGCATGGTTCCTACCGTGAAGCATGGAAGAGGAACGAAGCTCATGGAGAGAAAGCCAAGAGTGTGCAAAGCAGAAATCAAAGCAAAGGGTGGCTATTTTGAAGAATCTACAATATAAAACATGTTTTGATTTATTTCACACTTTTTTATTTACTACATAATTCTATATGTGTTCATTCGTAGTTTTGATGCCTTCAGTGAGAATCTACAATGTAAATAATCATGAAAATAAAGAAAAACCATTAAATGAGAAGGCGTGTCCAAACTTTTGACAGGTAGTGTATATGATATGCTGATTTTTGCTGCAGTCCTTGCAGTTGCCATATTGGCTAAATGTCACAAATGTAAGGAGAGCTTTTCCTGCAGTGGAGTGTGTATTGGTCGTGCAGTAGGTTCAAGTGGGCTGAACAACATCTGAGGACAGCTATTTTCTGACCTTTTTAGGATGAAATAGGATGCTGATCGCACACAGAGCAAGTTTGGCGGGTGTATCATGTCTCTTGGCCTCCAGGAAAACAGGGTGGGGCGCTCTTGTTGTTTCTTGTTAAAGTGGGACTAATGTTTGACTTTACAACATCACTTCAGTGGAAGCAAAAAGGCACATACAGACATGAATGCTTCAAGACACAGAAATTTCCATCTAAATCCAAAAAATAAATCTCACAATCAATCATCCTATTTCTGGGGTATTTGACGTGTCACCCAACCGCCTACAAAAGGTAATGTAATACTAAAAATCAGTTTCTGTTGAAATAAATAGAAAAACCGTATTCTACCAATAGAACACTATATGACATTACACTGGCTCTCTTACATACCTTGTCATTTAGGACTCAAGCGCCTGGATCCCAGTGGATGGTTGATGATAGATCCAATGACAATATGCTTATCTAATAAAAAAGACAAGAAAAGACAACATAAGAAACACTGCTTAAAACTAAGTTGTACAAACAAAAATGGCTAGCCAATTATCTACTTGGTTGGATTCGATATTCAGCAATTTAAGTTAAAGTTAAAATGTGCTACTGATGCAGCGACATCTCCATTTGTAGTCACTACATGTGGTCTGAAGTAATGTCCTGCTCACAGCAGCATTTAAGTGGTTACACAACACAAGTAACAGCCAATCAACATTGGATGAATGGTATAAAAATGTTCTTTTAATTAAACACGTAAAACATAAACACAGGTATTTCAATAAAGCTTTGAGATGGAGTTTGTGTTTTTCTAAAAATTTGACACCAACATTTTCACTGCAGGTGTATAGCTGTTATAAATATTGGGTATCTGTCTCCTTAAAGGCTAAAAAAAAAATCAGTATTTGGCCCTGAAAAAAACATCAGTCAAACACTAAAACAACTTTCCGATTGCTTTAGTCCCATTTGAAAACTATGGAATGACCTTGCAATAAACTATTAAGTCCAAATCAGTAGATTCAAAAGCTGCTGACTTTGATAATCCTTACAATATTTTCATGATGGCGTTTTATGACGCATGATGCTGTATAATGTTCACGGTAATGCTATCACAATCATATGCTTAAAATAATACCATAAAACTAACTTTCTACAGTATGAGACGCCTGTTGTGTCACAGAACCTGTCACATATTGTTATATTCAATATTAGTCTAATGTCTTGTAAAAGTTAATGGAAAACTGCCAAAATCCAAACTGCTTAAGCTTGTTAAAGGCACATTATTCATGGTGCATGGTAAGTAGTCAAATTTAGGTCAAAAAACCCTCTTTTCTCTGTCATCACTTATGTTATGCCTGTTAAGGGTTGGGTTTCTAAGTGTAGAAGCTAATGTTAATTATGTTCAACAAAAAAAGTTTACTTTTACTCATCAGCAAATATTTCTGTAACAACACAGAACTGTTAAACGGAGGTGGAATTCGTTAGGTTAGTAAGGACATACTGAAATAGAAACGCTCCTTCTATGTGCCAAGTTAGTCCTGCCTTAGGACACACATGAAGCACAGATAGCTACACAATATAAATTAATTTTCACCATGACCATCTCCTAGTAAATTTCATATTATGCTGATCATGTTTTTTACATATTCTGGGAAATTTAAAACATGACAAGAATCAAATGAGATCAAACTGTTTTGCAACAACGAGCATTGAGTACAGCATACGCTGTATTTTACAGATAAAAAAAATTCCCATGCAACGAGGATAATCCAGCTCTTCTAAAAACAAGACCCTTAACAAGAAGGAATGAGACATGATCTGGCTTCTCAGGTCAGAGCACAACACCACAGTATTGTCTGTGCATGTCTGGAGGAGCATTAGCCTTGCCAGCTGATCTGAGACAAACTGAGCCAGCTAAAAGATAGGATCATCCCTCCACTATCCACACCGAGCACAATAGAGCTATAGAGCAGTGAAGTGGGAGGGAGAGAAAGTAGCAGCAAATGAGGGGAGGAGAAAGACACAGAATGGAAGAGAAATTTTGACTTATTCATAGCATCTCCCAATCAGCTGCAAACACATTGGACTGCACTGACACTCATTAGTTTCTGCTCCACTTCCTCCTGGGTGCCTTTATCCTTCTCACATCTATTTGGGATACTGAATCTTGCCAAACAAAAGTTCACCCCCATCTCACACCCAGGAATAAAGCAAGAGAAGAGTCAATTTCAAATTGGGGGTGTCTGCAGCGAGGGTGTTGGAGGGTAGTCACACTCAATTTTCTCTATTCTCCTTTACAGCTACTTGCCTTTCATTCAGACAGCCTCATTGCCATTACAGTCATCCTGTAAAGCAAAAAGTAGCTGGATGTAGGATAGACCCATAACCATCAACTGATTCATTGTCAACTATTAACTGATCAACATTTGTCGCCATTTTCTGAATTTTATAGGTTAAACTAATCAAGAAAATAATCCATAGACTAATCGACAATGAAAATAATCATCAGTTGCAGTCCAAGTGAATGAAATCACCTGAACATTAATTCATCCTATGCATGACAAGATTTCTGTAATTCAGCATCGAGACTTGTGTGCTGCAATAATATTTGAAATGGACACAAATGCCTGCATCTCTGCACAGTGTTATCTTAATTCTAAATTTTATTTAAATTTAGAGGCAACAAATATTAACCAGCATGATATTAACACTCGTTGTTGGTTTGGTAGATATTTAGTGATAAGTGTTTGTACTTTTTTGATTAAGATAAAATGTTAGAAAATGACATATCAGTGGTCTTTCAAGATCCTTAAAGACATATCTATGTTCTGGAAAGCTTTAAGGAGACATTGCATATAATTTTTTATCTAACACAGCATAATAAAAAAATGTATTTGTCTCAGTTTTTCATTAAACTCCGGAAAGGCTGGGCTTATGTTTTTTCTTTGGAAAGTCAATCACACAGATGGAGGCAAGCAATAAAGATGCTTGCTTGTTTTGTTTGCTATGTTAATAATGCCATTACTTCTTATTACTGGGATAATTGAGTATTATTAATACCAATTTCTCTTGTCTTGGTCAGTCGGTTGGTTTGCTCCGCTAATTGACAGTACACAACATTGTAAGCTTAAATTTAATTTGGCTTGTTCTCAAACGGCTGCCAAACATGATGTTGTAACCAAACGCAGTGTATGTGCAATGCAGTTTAAGGTGTGCCTGTTTCATGACATCATCAGCAAATGAGGAGGTTTGCAAATAAAGGTGACAATGTGTGCAATTTGTGTGGCTTTTTACACAACTGCTAAACTGACATAAACACGGAGCAATAACAAAACTGCAACTGGTCACATGACATCCTAGGCAGGCTACAGTGTATTGGGGTCAGTGAACAAGGCGCTGAACAGCCTGTGCCTGTTCAGCCTGTTTAAATCGCAGCACACTTCAATGATTGGAAGCAAAACATAGAGCTTTTTTGTGGCTCCAAACCCCCTACTTCGCCTGTGCACACAAGAAAAACATTATCTCAGTTTAACAATACCTCAGTGAAGGGGGAACTGTTCGCATTTTTCACTGAAATGAAACAGACTGTGGCTCGGTATGTGATCAAAACATCGATGCCTGTATCGAATATGGATATCTGATTGGTGTGAGCATCATAAATCACACTGGAGGGTCTTTCTGTTAATTTAGCAGTATATGGAAGTAAATGTATACTAAATGTATTTTCTATAATAACAATAAGGACCTCTGTAAGTGGATCAAAAGCAAAATATATGTTTAATTTAATTGTTGACCTTTTATCATTGAGCCTCAGCTGTGCAGCATCACTTAGATTTTTAGGCATGAAAATAGTATGTGACCACAAGTTGCATACCGACAGCAGATTTGAACTGCAATGTATCTCTGCTATATATAAGTCGGTGTTGACAAAACCTTAGCTAATATGAATACTGGGTGCTCTGGCTATAAAACATGAACTAATAAGGCATCAACATACAAATTATATAATTAAAGTACCACATCTAAGTACTGGTCTTCTGGGGGAATTAAATAGTAAGTTCGGGTAAGAGATGGTGCACAAATGGAGCAAGTTTTAATACCTGCACTAGCAAGGATTACTGGACAAAACTTTAATATTTTACGCATAATCACTACCTCATCAATAAAGCACCACACTGTCCACAATATATAAAAATATCTTTCCATGTTAGGTAGAAAAAAAGGTTGGGTTTTTTTTTTTTTTTGACTACATGTGCCGCAGTATGAGATAAACTGATGAATATGGATGAACTAAGCTGCAATGAGCTGAATCAGGCTCCCAAACCTCATAAAAAAATTCTCACTGCAAGAGTAAAAAATAATATCATATAACTGAACCGAGGAACTACAATATGTAAGAAGCCCATTTTAAAGACAGACTGACCTAAAAATCTATAAAATGTGCCTAAAAAGCTAGTTTGTTAGAAATACTGTATCTCTGACTGTTTTTACTGCTCAGTAAATATGTTGCCCTGCATGCAGTCATTTATTTCCCTCACAGTTGGGATACATGTCAGGGGATGACTGTACTGATGTAGGATATTATGCTTTTCTTCAACATGAATCTATGTATGTCTTGTTTATATAAGAAATAAGTGATGCTGGCTATATTGTTTGACTCCAACCAAACGCTCAGGCCCTTATCATATGTAGACACCCTATAGACGATGCACTGCCAAGCCCACTGCATATAAAATCAGTTGGGCTGTACAGTTTGTAGGCTGCTTATAGCAGAGATACAAAGCTTATCTGTAGCTGTAATTACAACAGACCATTTCTTAGGGCTTATTTCAAAAAACCTCACTTTTCTTTCCTCTTTCAAATTTGGTAAAAAAAAACCCTTTCAAAATCCTTCCATTACATTAGTTCCTCTAGAAAAACGTCATATTTTCATACCACTAACAAGCTTTACTTTGTTCCCTACTATTTGGCAGGGTGAGTTCTTTTGTTGTGTAATCATTTGGCCATTAGACATGAAACAGAAGACAGATCTGACTTTATGAACATACCTGCTGATAGACGGCAAGACTGCATTAGGCAGAGACAGATGCTTTTCTAACTGGGTCACAGAAGCAGGGAAATCATTAGGGGGAAGCTGAATGCACTGATGCATTTAAAACCAATACACCAGCATGTCAAATGGTATGTAAATTTACCTTTTTTCCCACAAATTATGAGTCAATATGCTGATGCGAAGCTGGTTATGGTCCATCCACCTGCATTATGAAAGACCTCATTTTATAGCCTCTTCATTCAAAATCGATATCTACGAGCATTAATGGATATTATTTGCTATTTATTAAGTCAGCTTTAACAACCAGTGGGCAACAGACCAAGAAAAAGAATCAATAAATATATGCTACATACTGTGTATCTCTGACTGATTTATCTTTACGAAAAACAAAATGGTACTTAAAACGTTGCTGGTATCTCACAGTTCTTCCTCATGTCATAAATCAAAATCATGTGCTGCCAGTCTGGTGACAAAATACTGTACATATTAACTCAGCTATGTTAATTTTAGGTTTATTTAGAATCATTACACAAAGAATATGATATATTTCTCAAACACTTGAAACATTTTCAAAAACGGTTATAGCAAATTAGTCTCTTCAAGAGCATGCAAATTTTGTAGGAAGAGGAGAGTCGGTGCTTTTTATCAGCATGAGTTAGGTCAGTGGGACTAAAAAGTTGTCATAAATTATAAATATCAGCTTGGGAGAGCCCTAGCCTGAATATAGCCTGCTCCACATCAAGTTAACTGTGCTGCTTCAGTTACTGTGGTTATCTGCTTTAATCAAGCATGTGTCGCAGAAAACTCTGTTTTATTAATCCTATACAATCATCAAGATGCACATGCACATCCAAAAAAAATATTTGCAGGTGCTTACAAAGATAATTCAGTGAATCATCTTGGCAAATATATGGAAAACGACCTGCATACAGCTGGGTCTTTTCCAGTTCTTCTTTTACTCTACAGGAGCATGACAACAGTTTATCCACAAATGGTCATCCTCTGGTCACTGACTAATTCCATGACCTTGCTTTCTCACATGACCACACAACATTAATACTGTAGTCAGTACCTGCAATCAAGTCATCCTTTTTTTCCTTGTGCAAGCTTTCACCTGCTATAAGCAGTGGGACAAGCACGAACAGGGATTGCACAGGATCATGAAAAAAAATCATCAAAAGTCCCAAATGCTAATTAAAAAAGCACTATGCTGACAGACGTATAACCAAACCAGTGAGACCACATGCATAAACATTGTATTTTACTAATAGCTTAGACAAATATGACACAGCAGTTTTAACTGACACTATTTAGACAGCAAAGCATTGTAACAGAAGCTGGCTGACAATGTCAACTCGAAGTTATTCCTTTTGTTTGTTGTAAGAAGAGAAGTGACACACACCTCAGATGAAAGGGGAAAGGGGTCTGGCTACCACCGAGCAACATCTAAAGTAAAATGCATGACTACATGGATAAGTGCCAGGTATATTTATCACACTATATCCAGGATGCTCAGGTTGAACTTTAGTTTCCCCACTGGGGTGAAGACATTTCTAAAGTCCATTACACTGTAGAGGTCTGTGGGGAGTTTAAAATCACAACAAAGAAGCAACTAACATCAAGAATTGTTAATCATTTCATCTAATTACTCGGGGACAGCCAACTAACATCCATTAATAAGCAAGGTTAAAATTGTGCTTATTTAAGGATACATTTGCTGCCAATATTGCCACGGTTCAATTGTACTAGTTTTTAAACAGTGTTTCCAGCAGAGCGCACATGTCCCCAATCTTTACAATGCAGCACTGATTCCCACATGCTGACAATTTATTTGTGGTCTGGTGTTAATATAAAACAAAATGCATCAATAAATTTTACTGGCAGTGGAAGACCATAAGCTGAGGGCTGATGCGGTTTATTATTCTCCCATTAAGGTATCAATTCTAAGGGTGTAGGGCTGCAACTTCACATTATTTTTAATATTGATTATTCTTACAATTACTCTCTTGATAATTATCTGGATCTATCGATCACTTCATCAACTTCCAACATTTCTCAAAGCCGTAGGTCACCAAATTACTTGTTTTCACTAGCCAACAGTCCAAAATGTAAATATATTCAACATACTAAGACAAAGAAGAACAAAAAAGCAAACTGTAAATCCCTTCAAATAAGAGCCTGCAACTAAGTAATGTTTGTCTTTTTTTTCCTTAAAAAATGTATTTTAAAAAAATTACTTCTTAACAAATTAGTTGTAAATGAACATTCTGTTGATTGCACAATCAATTAAACAGCGACTTTTTTCTGCTTTACAGGGTTGATTAGCATAGAAAGCAGTCTCAAGCAAGCCGGTTAACTAAAAGTCACAATAAAACATGCAACACCTCACTCTGCAGGCACCTGATAACAGAAAGAAGGGCCAAAGCTGCACACACAACAAAACCTAGGTTTAACAACTTGCCAAATGCAACTTTGTTAAAGAACGAATAGAAGAAGTAAGGATAAAAACTTGAATGGGGCAAATCCATCTAAGTAAATCAAATAAATACAATTTACGTGAACAAAAACCAACGAGGAGTATGTTAGAATCATTTTACGATAATCAATTAAAAACAGAGTCTACAGTAAATTTTGCTCTGGCTGGCAAAAAACTTTAAAGTAAATTTGAACAGAAATATATTTTTTCCTCCACTCTGCCGACAGCAAACCAATGTGTGTCACAAAGGCTTAATCATCAGCCAGCAGCAATATATTAGAAACAAAACATGAAGTGGAAAAACTGCCACAGCAAACACATTTCTTAACATGACTAAAATTTTCTCACAGGTTTTTGTATACTATAGCAATACCCAATCACCTCAAACTCATCAACAATGTCACATGAGCATTTAGTCACTGATTATGTGTTCATTAAACTAGCATGTTTCTCCTTCCCACTTACAACAAGGGTAGAAAAAACTGATGAATCGGATCAAGACTAGATTTGCTCAAGAGGAAATGAGCACTTGTACAGTCAGACAAGCAGGTATATTGAAAAAGACTGGGAAAAAAACAACTTCCCTATCTGCTAAGTGTAATTAGACAAACACATATGATGTAGTAATAATGAAATGGTACACATACTTGT
Source organism: Amphiprion ocellaris (assembly GCF_022539595.1). NCBI lineage: Eukaryota > Metazoa > Chordata > Actinopteri > Pomacentridae > Amphiprion > Amphiprion ocellaris. Next base: position 17,521,798 of record NC_072782.1, on the reverse strand, counting down.
TTAACAGCAACACAAACTGTAAACAAAACATCCAACCAATAGTATCTTAATAGAGATCCCACCCTTCTCATTGCCTTATTTTCTCCTCACCCAGTATCCTCTTGGTTTACAGCTTACGATGATCACTCTCTGTGTCCTGTTTCATTGGGAATTACATCATCCTCCGCAAGTAAAAAGGCTTTTAAAATGATAATGCTCCCATGTAAAACCTGGCTGAGTTAAGAGCTGCTGGCCAAAACAGGTTGGGGCTGTTTAATTCTTTTTTTTAAAGTTTCAACATGGGTGATCCAATCTGTCCAAAGGTTTTATTTGTCCAACTTCAGGTATGATATAGAGATATGAGAAAAACTCACAGGGGCGACAATGTGGACTTAAGATTAACCATTACGGAGCCAAAGGAACATTTTTGGTGGATTATAAAGATAAGGAAACACTGTTTTACTGCTAGGGTCAGGTGTACACTTTGATTCAGTCTCCGAGAGGCACAACAAACTGGAGAACAAGTGTAACAACACAACCCTGGCACAATGTGTGAGAAAGGAACAGCGCTCTAAAAATCCTTTGTTACAATGCAGCTTATCTTCAGTTCTGGATAAGGTTTGTTGTAAATGATCATATGAGGAACTGGCTAAGTAAAACACCAATACAGACTTTTAATACCTTAAAGGAATACCGTACATGTTTCTGTCATTCATACTGATTATCCACCCCGGAAATCAGTTAAGCATTTGTTTTGTTTTTTTTTTAGATTAATGATCCAGGGAGTGGAAATGTGGCCGTAAGAACACAACAACAGTGTATTTATACAGTTTGAGAACAATACCCAAAATTCTGCAGTAACTGATAAGGTACATTGTGAATAGTATTGGTCAACATAATAATAAAAATAATGAATGCCTGGGTAATAGACTACAAACAGCTGGCTATCATCTCTTAGATTAGGGGGTACAACAAAGACAAGTGGCAGCTGATAGGCCCTAGTGTTTGTTTGCATTTTATTACAGCAAGGATGGCCTTTGAAGGCTGATCAGATACGGTATCAGTGTAGCTACTTGACAACGCCAGACATCAAATTCAAATATATGACAACAGTCATCAAACTGGAGTTTTAAGGCAGCAGAAATAGCCTGCAGGACATTTATCTGCCAACTACATACATGCAGTGTTAAAATATTAACACACTAGAGCCTATTCTCTTGAGCAGTTTAAAATGTTAGTTCAGCAGGGTCAAGTTTGTTGTGTATTGTAATATTAGATAACAATCATACTTGCAGAAATATGTCTAATTCAGTCTAAAAGCTTTTACTTGACATGGAAAAGCTCTAGATTAGAAGCATGGTATCAGGCTGACAACTAAAACCACAAAGCATACACGGATGTAATTCAGATAGTTTACAAAAAACATAAACCACAGGCTTGCTTCTTGCATTTATTTCCAGCTATACGTTGCTTACTTCATGGTGACATTTCTCTCAGCATTTCCCAAACACAGACTAACACTAAAAAAAACAAGGGCATGGACGGACCTGCCGAAATTCCTAAAATCCAGAAAACCCTGAGATTAGCTCCGATTCTATCTCGAATCTTAACAGGATTAAATTACAGTGGGGTTAAGTGTGGATAGTAATCTGATTAGTGAAGTGGTGGGAAAATGAAAACGCCGATATGTTGAGAGTACCGCGCACTAATCCTCGCCATCCGTCGAAGCGGTGAAGGTGCTCCGCAACAAAAGATGTGACTGCTGCTGCTGTTGTTGTTGTTGTTGTTGCAGTGCAGCTGTTGGGTTAATGACTGACACTGTGGGTGGCAGGAACATATATTGATTAATAGCTTTAAATGTACCACCCTGCGATATACTGGATGGTCTGTTGACTGCGAACAAATAAAAGTAAATCGAGCAGCATTGCTGGAGAGGCAGCAGCCATGTACAGCTGTGCGACGTGAAACCCACCGAAAACACAGACAGCTGCTTAAAAATCTCTACATATAAACTAGAAACCACTGCTATATTAGACTGGAGATGTTGTCACGATTTTTTTTCTAAACGGATAACATTTAGAGTGCGTTTTACCATTACAATTTCACAGTTAAAATCGACAAGTCGGACAGCATCAGAATGGGACCTCAGCGATCCTCCTCTTCGGCGCAGGCAGCTAGCAGCAGTGTTAGCATGTTGTATGGGGCCCCACAGACACCAGCAGAAACTTGCGCAAACACACTTACCTAAATTGTCGTCGAGTCAGTGTTCCGTGTGGTGATGTCCAGGTTACAGACAGGGTCCTACTATCCAAAAAATACTTGGAGAAGTGGGCATTAGCTAGCTTCCACAGATTTCCTTGTCGGTAGTTCAGTAGGGTTTGGCTAGTGTTAGCAGCTAGCTAACGTTGCCCACTTAAAGATCAACTCGAAGCTGGCCCAGTGCGCACATTCTCCTCAGCGAGCCGCCCTCAAGTTCTTTATCGTCCCTAGTTGTTTGCACACTTTAAACTATTACCTTCCAAGTGTGACTCGGAAAAACCAAACGAAGGCGATGACGACAGCAAAACGGTTCGTAAATGGTACGAATTTATGACACAGAACATTTAAAAAAATCCAAAATGTCCACGACATTCAGCAAGGAAATACAAAAGGCAAAAATGCGTTCGACCTCCGGCTGAGCGAGAGCTTTTCCTCTGAAGTGTGCCGCACCCAGATGTTCTCAGTCATAATTTCCTCGTGTTTAATCATTTGCAGTAAATGCAGCTCTACACACTCGACTAAGAAGCTACATGGAGGTAACATGAAGCGGTGAGTTTCTTCTCTGCGACCTCTGTGCCTACATGCAGGAGGAGGCTGTCCGTCCACCAGAAGTCGCCTTTCCAGCTCCACCGCGATGCTGCTTCCACTATCTCCTCCCGATACTGTCACTGATTCCCCTTATCTGCCCCAATACTCTCACCTTACACCGTTTCACATTCCAGTTAGATACCAGACACAGAATCACACAGATTATACATTCAGCACACAAACGAAGCAAACAAAACAAAAACAACATTTTATTAAGTCCATCTCCATGTATACGAAAGGTGTTTGCAGTATTTACAACAGTTCTTGTTATCTTATGGCGCCCCCTGGTGGGTGGACACAAACCTTTTTTTTCCTTCGAGTGGATTTTTAAGCCTCTGAACCCTAAGCAGTTTCTGGGTGTTAGTTGTTGTTTTTTTTATCTCATGCCTCATTTTTACTCACTGTTGGCTTATTTTTTCACTGCAATGCAATCTAAAGTCCTGCTCCTCTATGGGAAACATTACAATCATGGCTAGAAGCTTGACAGAACTCTTAATGTCTTTTTTGCACTATAACAAACTGTAGTAAATACCAAAAAATGAATAAAAATAAAAATTACAATCAACATGTGCATGACTTCTCCAAGTGCCCACAGGTGTCACCAATGCTGAAAAAAAACATATTGGCTCTACATATTAGATATTTTACAAACATTTTTCTTTGGTTTCCATACTAGCCTCCATGTAAACACCAGGGACTTTTTGGCGGTTCAGCCAAAAAGTCCCTCAATTTTTGTAAAGTGGCCATTGGTCATTAATAGTATTAGGTTTGCTCCATGGATTGAATTCTTTTTAAAGAATATGGCAAGTGCAAATTCAATTTTCAAAATGAGAAATGTAGAATAAAGTCATTTTAATGAAGTATCATGATTGAAAGCTTGGCTTTGGTTTATCTTTTGATTGGGACACCATTTTAAGGATGAACAGTTCAAAGACTTTGATAAATTAAGTAATTTTAGCAATTTCCTTAAATATAATTAGTGGGTTTTAAGGTTCAATGGGTTTTAAAGTGTCCAGAAAATATGACCAGGCACAAACTGGTGCATAAAAAATTTGCTCAATGCAGGAAATGAAGTGTTTGATGCTTTAAATTCTGTGGGGGTAGACCACCACACTTACTGCTTCCCCCCCCAAAGAACAACTTAAGCAGAGATACTGAATTTGAAATCAGAACATACTGTCAAAGATCAAAAAAGAAAGTTATTTTTGTCGTTTTTAGGAATAAATATTCAATAAAAAGGCTATGAATAATACATAAACAAAGCCCACAGGAAGAACCTTCAGAATACAGATAAGAATGCAACTTAAAGGTTTAGTATATGTAAAAGTGTGGAAAAAAAAAACAATTCTGAGAAATAGACCCTTAAAAAATGCATTATTACTTAAATCTGCAAGCGCAAAGAGACAAATGTGAGTTTTTTGCCCATTAATATGAACAGAAGACATGTTATAAAAGCAAAATATCTCAAAATCTCAATGTTTTTGCCTCATCGATAAAAGTAATAAGACTGTTGGTATCATGCAGCGTTGCTCTCTGTCATGGTTTTCCTGCACATTTGATGGGACTGAGCCACTGTTAACCACATTAGTTTCACTTGTGATTTGCCTGAGATGGCAAGTCAAAATGTCTGCTGTGAAAAAGGTGAACGGAGCATGCCGACTTACTGTCACACTGCCAGGGCTTATTGGGACTTTTACATAGAGTACAGCCATTGCTAATGTTATTAGTAACACTTCTGCTTTCCCTACTATAGTCAAAATGACTGCTGTGAAAAGGGCCCATTGTACATGTCATGAGGGGGACCATCCCGGATGTGCTGTATATTTGCATAAAGGCCGGTGCACAGGTGGATATCAAGTACAAAACCCTGAACAAAAACTATTTTTCTACTATCATGAACATGCATCCAGAAAATTACAAATAAACTGTTTAGACAAAAAAGAATTAAAAGATATATCAGAATATAACAGGTGTTTCTTGTGACTTAATCAGTCCCTTGCACTGGAAGAAGGCTTCCTGACATGGCACACGTCCAAGGAAGGTTTTCAGCATGTCCATTCCATCCACAGAGCCTCCAGCTTCCAGGATCACCCTTCTGTACTGTTTTCCAACCTGTGTCAAGGTACACATGTATAGATGAAGACATCTGCACAAAAACAAGACCGAAACGGAGCTTTTAATTATGTTAGCTTATGTTTCCTCACATCCTTTGCTTTCTTGGAGGATCTTATAAGCACTTATTTACACTTCAAGGAGACATGCAGAAGGCTTCTAGAGGAGCTTAAGTAAGGGAAAAACTGGTGTATCCTGGCATCCTCAATGGGATTAGGTAAGACGTGAAGAGATGCAAAGGTGGGAAGCAAGTTAGCTAGTGAAAAGCACTTGTGATTACAATCAAATGTGACAATATACTCCACCAGACTAACCTTTGGATTCATGATGCCTTCCTTTTTAAAACGGCTGAAAAAAATGTCCATGGAGTAGACTTCACTCCACAGATAGCTGTAGTACTGGCCATCATATCCTCCAGCCAGGTGGCTGAAACTCGCTGTCATGTTGGTACCTGCAGAGAACAGATCTTTGTTATCAGACAGAAATGGCATTTGTTAAAAATAATTAAAGCTGAGTTAGGCAGTACTATTTTGCCATTATGGGGTAATCACTCAGAATACTGGAATTCAAGTGATCTGAACAGAAATCAGACTTTCACACCTCCTCTTAGCTCTTTTATCAGGCTTTAGAAAATCTAGCCAGCGAAGCATATTAATTAAACTGGAGTTACATCCAGTAAGTACATTAGTCAGAGCTTGCTGTTCTCCCCCGAACAAGGTAGCTGCTAACTTCATTTTCCTCTAATAACTACAGTTAATGTGTTGTTTAGGTTGTGCAGGGAGACGTATCATCCAAGATGGCAACAAGTGGCTACACCGAATGTTTAGCTTAGCTTTCTGCAAAGCGTAACCAAAGGCTCATGGGTGCAGCTAAAGCTAACTCAGTAATTCAGATCCTTGGATCGAGATTGTGGTGGATACAGGCATTTTTTCAAAAATGTAAGTTATTTTTTTGGCCGTTTGTTGGCTTTATTTGACAAGTGCATAGAGAGGCAGGAAGTAAAGTAGGGAGAAGAACAGGGGGAAGACTTGTAGCAAAGAGCCATGAGTTGGAATCAAACCCAGGCCGCTGCGTTGGGGACTATAGCCCCTAGTCATGGGTCGCCCGCTCAACCAGTAGAGCTATCTTGGTGCCCGGATACAGGCAATTTTCACTGATTGGTACTGGCACGGACCTAAGTCCAATCTTTTCTTTACGCTTCTTGTCATACACATTGTGAATTTAAATAATGTTCTCAACAAATGCAGCTTTATCAGTCAATTATTGCTAAATTTATAACCTAAAATAAGCAAGCTGGACATTTGTTCTGTGCTAGAATTCCTGGCCATGACACATGATACAGTGCCACAATGGCAGCTGTTATAAATGCCACTGAGATAAAGAATTGTTATCCTAGTTCATCCCAGCCTAATTTGATACATGCCCCGGCCATTAAAGTCATTAAGTTTTTGTCATGGTGCCTCTTTATTAGCAAAAGCTCCACAATGCTTTCTTCTTGCTGACACAGAACTTCCCACCTCCTCTGGTTGCTACAGAAATAAATAGTAAGGGGCACTGCAGCTAATGCACAATACTTCGTGTGTATTATCTTTAAGAAAATGATATTAGATATCTGCAATTACTAATTGTTAAATGACTTGGATACAAATAACAAAAAAACAAACTTGATTGGGACATCTTTAGTTTAGACCAAGTTGGTGGGAGGGGCTTAGGATCCATCCATCTGCCCATCCATCTATCCATCCATCCATCCATGCTAAGTAGGGCATTCGAGACACTGTTTTCCAGTTCCCCTTGGGGGCTCCTGAGGTGTTTCCAGGTCAGATAAGATATGTAATCCCTCCATCGAGTTCTGGTTCTACCCCAAGGTCTGCTAGTTATTGGATTTGCCCAGAAAACCTCCAAAGGAGGCATCGTAATCATCTCCTCAGCTGGCTCTTTTCGATACGAAGGAGGAGTGACTCTAATTGGAGCTCATTCCAGATGTAGAGGCTCCTCACCTTATGTCTAAGGCTGAGCCCAGTCACTCAGCTACGTAATTTTTTCAGTAAGTATCCAGAGGTGAGGATTGGAATGCAAATTTTATTTTTATTTTTTTCTCATTTTTAATATTGTTCCTTGCTCCAGCTTTAACAGAAATTAAAAATGTGTGTGCCTCATACATGAAATTAGGCACAAACCTTGAATGATGACAGTAGTATAACTATTATATGACTTACTGTACTGAAGTACTTCTTTGTCTGTATACAAGACAAAGAAATCCTCCTCAATGATAGAAATCTTCATGGAGAGATTTCTCTACATACTTGCTGTTGCTAATTTTACAACTGACCTGGTGTAGCAGGGACACCCAGGATGTCCTGGCAGTGCTGTGCAAACACCTCAGCCGTGTCTGCATGAGGGCTGGTGTGTAGTGACTGGTCCACTTTACTGAGGACCACCTGACGCAGGTTCATTAGGCCTTAAGAAGAAGCAAAAACATCAACACTAACTCTTGACCTCAGCATAAATATATTTATGGAGTGTTCTCTCATTTGTGAAAATTCAAGTTTCTGACCAGTGTTGGCAACTCTGGAAGCGATCAGTTTGTCGAGTAGACTGTCTGGAATCGGGGTGCCATCCTTGTAGTGGCCAGACATTCTTTTTAGAGGCTCCTTCTCCCAAACCCAGTTCTCAAGCATCTGAGATGGCACTTCCACAAAGTCTGTCTCTACCAGAGTTCCACTGAATTCTGAAAAAGTGGTCTGATACAAACACAGGAAAAATTTTGACTGCCCCATTTCAGTTAATATACAGTAAGTAGTATGCAAATATAATGAAACTCTTAACTGAATATTCACATTGCATTCATTTGCTTCAATCATTCTGAAAAAAACTTTTGAGGGCGTCATTTTGGGTTTTGGGAAACATGATCAACATTATCACCATTTTATGCTATTTACATAACAAACAACCGATTAACCCTCAGAACCTCTACCAATTTCTGGGCAGCTGTTTTTGTATTTTTTTTTTAATTGTGTCACATTTTTACTCACAGTGGACTAATTTTGCAATATAAAGTCTCCATGGAAACAGCACAACCATGATGAGAAGTACAGAGAACTTAAAAATATCTCCTGTGCAGCATGACAGTTATAAGGTCAGAAATTATGAAAAAGAAAAAGTGAAAGTTGAATTTCTTTATTGTCCTTTTTTAAAAATTAAAAGGAATTTAAATCAGCATGTTCAACATTTTGTTGATAGCATACCCTGAATTTTTGTCACATGACTGGGTTTAGAGGGTTAATCAAGAAAATCCAGACAGGATAATCGGCAATAAAAATAATCATTAGTTGCAGGCCTAATTTTTAGTGGCCTACCTTTGAGCAGAGCTCATGCATGACATGACCAAACTCGTGAAAATAAGTCTCCACTTCATGGTGCTGGAGGAGAGAAGGCCAACCTTTTCTGGGCTTGGTAAAGTTAGCTACCATTGCTGCAACTGGAAGCCTGCGTTTTCCTTCAGGTCCTTTGCAGCCAGGCCTGAGCCCAAAGCAAGCTGCGTGGCCATACTTTCCTTCTCTGTCGAAATGTCACAGTCAGACAGGTGTCCGAACATTAACACCAGTGACATAAAGATCAAAAGCTGTAGTCACAGATAGCCTAGGCCTTACAGGTTTCTATAATGGTGGGTTAACTGATCATATCATATACATTTTTATGCATGGATGGGTATGAGGATGGTTTCTTGTCTCTACAAAAAGTGACACTTTCTCTACCTTGGATGTAAGTCCATGTAGAACTGACCAATCTCCTCGCCGGTTTCAGTGTCCTGTGCTGAATAAAGCTTGACATTTTCATGCCACACATGAGCATGTTCCACCTCGGTGAACTTGAGACCCAGCAGCTCCTGGTAGATACCAAACAGTCCTTCTGTCACCACATCGAGAGGGAAATACTCAATTAGTTTGTCCTTGTTGACTGCAAACTTGCACTGTTCCACTTGGTTCATGTAATAGGGCAAGTCCCAGGCGTTGATCTTGCCGTCAAACTGGAAGCCTTTCATCAAGCACTCCCTTTTCTTAAGAGCAAGAATATATTTCCTCTCCTTGATTCCAATGGGCTTTAGTGTTTCATAGAATGTGTCTGTAAGAGACGGAGAAGGAAATATTCATTATTTAAGACACACAATCATATGTGCAGTATGTAATTTTTGAACTTTCCAGCTGTCTTTTTCTATAGTTGTATTATTTCAAAGCATTGGAATCGCTCATAGTCATTAAATGGAAATATAACAGCATGTACCACATTTTCTATTACACAATCAGATCTCACTTGCCCTTATGTTCTGATTACATTTATATTAATAACCTGTGTGAGGACAGTTTATATAAACAGCAGAATTTTCTCTAAACTAGACCATCACACCTGCCATCATTCAGTTCTATACATTTTAATCACCACTGCATTTGTCCAAATCATAACATAGAGCCTATCACAGAGCTGCACTATGATAAGAAGCTGGCCACGCTCAGTTAGCCCCTTCCTGCTTTGTATATATGACCACGAGTGCACATGCTTCCATGCGCTATAAATTACTGCACGTTACATAACATGCAGTAAGCATGGCAGAGGCATGAGGTGTCACATACACGACACTATGATGAATGTGCAAGAGGTATGAAGCATACATTTCTCTGCTTCACAGTTCATCAGATGAATACCTACATCAGATGGCATGAGGCTTCATCTTAAATGTCTAAAAATGCTTTTATATGTGTGTGTGTGTGTGTGTGTGTGGAGAGAGTTGAGATGTTGGAGGAGTCATACCTAGAAAGTCAGACACATTGCTCGCATTTTTAGCCATGTTAATTCCCAGTACGTAGTTGGCATGGCTACTGTAACCAAGTAAGTCTGCAACCTTTGCCCTTAGTTGTATCAACTGTTCAAGGATTGCTGTGTTTACCTGAAAAAAAATGTAGATCAGTTTAAGTATGCAATGGGCATATAAGTACTGAATCATCTTACCACTTACACATCCCCTGAGCTAGATGTCTGAGAATCTTCAGACACACACAGTGAGTACATTTGATAGCCCTTATTAAAGTTATACTTCTTAGGATTTCAGTCAAAGTTGACTTGGGGACATCTTTGATTACTGGTGGTGACGTGCCATTTAACATATCACTGACCGCATCATAACCCTCCTCATTCAGCTCCACCGCTTCCTTCTTCAACAGATACATTACAAGATTCTGCTCACCTTAAAAGCCCTTCATAACCTGAATTCCTCATACCTTACAAACTCTCTCCATCCCTCCACCCCCTCTTTAAGGTCTCCCCCTGCTGCCCCACTGTCTGTCCCAATTTTCAGACTCGGCACCACTGCTCCCAGAGTCCTCAGATGTTCTGCACCATGACTTTGGAACTCACTACTACGGCACATTCATTAGCTTGACTCTACTGCATAGTGCCACAACTCAAAATCCACTTGTTTAGAATAGTGTTCCATTATAACATGAAAGAAATCCGCTCAAGTCATATCCTGATTGTATTCTTGAATTTTTATAAATGTATTATTATGCCCTGAGAAAATGCTGCAACAAAAAATCTTATTATTATTCATGAATTCTATTTAGATAGCACCAGTTCACAACATAAGCCATCTTAAAGCACTTCACACAATAGCCTAAAGATGTAACAACATTATATTATATAAACAAATCCAACAGTTCCGTTTGAGCAAGGTGTTTGGCATCAGTGGGGAGAAAATAACTCAATTTAAACCAGAAGAAACCTCCGGCAGAACCAGGCTCAGGCAGGCCAGCTATCTGCTTCAACCAGTTAGGGCGAAAGAAGAGACAAAAGGATGACAAACGAGGATAGCGTGACAGGCCACTCCTTGATCAGCAGCTTTGTCAGAAATACAATAGCAGAGCAACATGCAGCTCTGTTAACAATACTGTGGAGGCACACAAACTCAATGATGTCATTAACAACAACAATATATGCTATAAATGGTGTGAGTAGCTTTCAATGCAATGCGAGGTCACTGCAGTTATTACTGTGCTGAGGAATCCAACATATGCAGTTTGTCACCTGCAGCTTTTTTTTAAATCTGACAGTTCACTGTGGCTGCACCCTTTTATACCATCACTACTCATATTATCACAGACTGCTGTTCACGCTAACCTCAGTAACAGATCCATTGTATTCCACACAATAAAATCCACATTTTGCCAGCTGAATGATTGAATGTGCAGCAGCAGCATGAAATGTTTCATGTGTATTAGCCGTAACTTAATACAGCTCTGAGAAGACTGTAGGAGAATGAATATTTAACACTGAAGCTGATACTTTTGAAATAAAATTATAGAATTGTTGGTTTACAATCTTTCTTGTTTACTGTGAATCCCCTGAGGGTGTAAAGGTGATCTGAATATAACACATCAATTCTAGATTCATGAAATAATGCACAGCATGCTAACACAATGAACTGCTATTTGCAATAAAACCTTAACCAAGGATAGTATTAAAAATAGTGTTTACAGTGATTATGACTTCATATCATATCATAACAGCACTATTTTTCCAGATAGGACTACAGGTCAAGTCAACTGTTATTTATCAATCACATTTAAAACAAGAAATGTTGACCCAAAGTGCTTTCCAAGGTGCAACAATACTATCCAACAAGTTTAAACATTGGGTTAAACTCTACAATATTACATTTTTAGACATGTTTACCTACGTGGGCTTAATTCTAAGTTTAAAATGTATGGAAAACCCAGTGAACCCAATGAATGCTGACAACAGCAGGTGTAAATACATCATCTGTTGAGCAACAGGGACATGAATAATGGTTGCCAGTATAGGACACACAGATTCATCATCAGACTCCAGTTACCTCTTTACACCTGCTGTGAAAAGCTGTTTCCATCTTCCTCCTGGTTTCAGGATTGTGACACCTCTTCATCAGGGGGTAGTAATGAGGATATTCCAGTGTCACCTTATACCGTCCTTCTGCTGTCTTATCCAGCCCATTCAGATAGCTATCAGCTAGCCCACCTTAAAAAGAAGAGGGCATAAGTGAAAACAGCTAAAACATATTTATACTATCAGACAGTCCATCAGAGATAGTTTAATGCAAATGGGCTTACCCAGTTCTCGCTCAGAAAAAACAAGAAACGTATTGTCCTCATTCAGATTCTTGTTAAACTCTATGGAGAGCTCGCTGATGAGCTTAGAAGTTCGTTTTATCTCCTTGTATGAGAGAAAGGGACATAGAAAGAAAGCCATGGAGGAAAGTCAAGTGTGATTTTCATTATGTAGCACGATTAGTCAAGAATTATAGGTAGCAATCCAAAGACAGGCACTCACTAGCTCACCAAAAATCATACATTTAATCTGTAAATGCACAAACTAACATTAGACAAGGAAGATTCTATTTTGATCCTACTTTTTGCCCCCAATTATGAAAGACTGAGAAAACCGATATCTATAATAAAACCCTTTAACTGTTTGCATGGAAGTTATAATTTGATGCTAGATGATTGCAGTGTTAATAATGAGATGACACATTGCATTACCTCTTGTATATCTTTTGACAGGTGCAATCCTTTCCTCTGGCCCAGTGTAACCTGTCTGTCTACGAACCTCTTTTCTTCAGGTGAAAGGTCCTCCTGGAGCTTCTCCTGTCAAAACAAACAAACCATCCAGGCCATTTTGCTAAATTTATTCACCTGTTGATGCTGCATGTCAGCCAGCATTGCATGAAACCACATACGGCACTGGCTACCACTGATTAGATGAGATTAAATTTCTTGCCCAGGCTAAATAAGGACCTGTGGTGGGGTTAGATGAGGGCACAGTATCCTGGATCTTAATATAAAATGCTTTAGTCCAGCACATATATCATCTGCTGCTCTCTGGCTGGCATAAAATGTGAAAATAATATATCAGTGGCATTGCTGCTGTGATAAATGCATCTAATACTCACACATTAGACTTTTGTGATTAAGGTTACGTTAACACATCAATACCTTAGTGGACCTGAGGCCTTTAATGTGACACGAGGTGTACCTGCAAGGCAGTAATGCGTTTGAACACATCTTCCCGCATGCTTATCTCCACGTCAAACTCAGACAGCTTCTTGTCTGCCTCTGTGCTCGCTGACCGAACCTCCTTAGAAGGACAAACATACTGGGGGAAGTCCAGAACGTGACGAGATGCTGAGAGAACAGAGCAAACACACAGAGGCAGCAGTTAAAGTTACAATGATTTGTACAATATAGGACAGTTTCTACAGAAAATATACACTTTGTCCAACAATCCTTTGAAAAACTATAAAAATCGATGAATCTTTAAGTGTTTCTGATTTTTGACACTATCTGTGATGCTTAGCCACAAGCCCATGAGTTCGACAGACTTAAATATTTAAAAACAGATCACAAATATGTAGTTTTATTGTTAAAATGGCAATTTGTAATTTCCTCTAACAACTGGCTACTGAAGGTTTTAGCAAAGTTGGGTCAGATGTGACTAAATGGTGCATTTGTGTGGGACTATTTTCAGCTTAGGATGAATACACATTTGTTACTCAGGTGGAAATTTAAGGAATCAATCGTTTAAGGAATTGACTACAAATACTGTGATCATGGAGCTGCACCTGATGAATCAAGTTATAGATTGCAAAAAACTAACTAATTTGTACTAGTTTTGGCCTCTCAAATGTGTTGATTTTCTGGTCGAACAAAACAAGGTGCAACCTTGGCGTCTGAGAGTTTATGATGCTCATTTGATTCGGTTTACCATTTTCTAACATTTTATAGATGAATAACTGCATTAAATCACCAATTAATCAAGCATGTAATCAACAGATGAAGCAACAATGAAATTCATCACCAGCTGAAGTAAATTATAATAACATCCACTGCACCAATGGGGATCACTAAAATATTTTTTATAGGTTTTGGACAACAGTGCAGCTCTGTGGCACACATGTACAGACAGTTATTGTTGTTGCCAATTATTGCATTGTTGGGTTTGGTCTTTTGATGGAATTGTGAACAAGAAGAATACAGCAGACTTCTCCTTTAGGACTTACATGCATAATCCAGCTTGGCATTGGCCAAGGCTGCCAGGGTGTTTTCAACTGAGACATTTTCTATGTTTAGAGCTCCAATGTCATCATAGACCTTCTTTATTCTGGCGATCAGGCTCTCTGTCATGGTCCTGATCTCATCTGGAGACAGGTCCCACCTCAGGGTGTTCCTCTTATTTTCCACCTGAGAGCAGTCTCTGGCCGATACCACTGACCCACTCTGGATAGTCATTCTCAGGAGGGGTTTAAAGACCCTGTAAGAAAATTGGACATTCTACTCAAGCTTCTTATGTTGAAGTTTAGTGATATGTACTGGTGGTAGACGCTTTGTCAACATTAAGAACCTTGTCAGAACGTTCATTAGTTTTGCTTAAATGCATTACACACAAGCTGCCATTAAAGCACACAAGGAAAATACAAGGTTCACTGACTAATACAGGACAGGGACAACTTTCCAAACAAATTAATGACGGTCTCAGAGTGTCACTTTTTACCACAGAGTCGCAGGATTCCTTTACTGTGACCTCCTGACCTTCTCCTCGTAACACCTCAAACTTTCTACTGAATAATGGACTAAACCTTAAATTAAGGAACTCTAACATCACCGGAACGTCCCCAAAATCTGAACTAAACTACCCCCGACACTCATCCTACATGTTCAGCTTTGAAGAAAATACAATGGAATCATATAAAACACAGGGTGACTTTTGTCCTAAGTATAACAAAAGTCTTGTTTTTCTTATTGTTAAATTTTTTATTCTTAGGTATATTAGTCGTTTGCTATAATGTAGAATGAAATAACACAGTTAGGTTTAATAGTTCATGCTTTATCTCACATTGGTTCTCTCTTTGTTCTTAGTGCAGAAGTTTGGACGGAAAAGGGCTTTGGGTACATATCTTCCTAGGTGTGTCTAGTAGAAGGACAGGCTGCACAGTGAAGATCTGGAGTGATGATTTCAGGTAGGATGAGGTACTTAAACTTGATTTTAACAATATCGCCCTTGCTCTCCCTTTGGCTGCCGTGCAGGTCTACCAAGGTGCGCTAGTCTGAAGCCACCTTGGTCTTGTCACCTTAGCAGACCTGTACCCACAGACCTGCCTGGTGGAGGCTACAGCTGGTGATTTTCCTTGTGGGACTGACTTCGTGGTCCAAAAACACACACAACCTTTTGTCCTCCACCACTGCCACGTAAACCACATAGTCCTGGCCGTCTGATCCAACAGCTGATGGACGTGACGCCTGTGCTGGGTCCAATGACACCCAGTTCAGGTCAGTCACTGGGAGCCTTAACTTCAGCCTGATCACCCTACATGCTCCTTCACTTTTAACTGCTTTTGTCACTTAATGTGTATCAAGTGGAAATTTATGTGTGTGCATTTATTTACTTGTGTGTGGAGTTTTTTATTGTGGTGTTAACTTTAAAATTATTACCTATATGCCTTGATAAACAGACTTAAGTGGTTAGATCCAAATTAAACCCTTTTCTTCCTGGCCATTACTAAAAATGGGTCATTAAAAGTGATCAATAATAATTTATATAGACCTAAATTGAACACTTTCCGTGATAACCTCTCAGCTTTGCCACTCAAATCCAAGTTTAAGAGAATATTACTGTATATTTCAAATTAAAACCGGACTATTCTACTGGAACAGGTGCTAATGCAAACACTGGCAGTAAATTCTACAAGGTCACACATGAAACGTGCCCAGGATTTTTGTCCATGTTAAGCGGTGACCCTTCCCCACGTACTAATCAGTGTAGAGTTTCATGGGCTTACAAAACAAGTTCGTAAAAGCGTGCAGAGTAACTGTCAGGCAGCTCGCAGCCAAACGTGGAAGCAGCAGGTGCGCAGGAGCTGGGAAATGTCATTATTAACAGTGTAACGCAACACAGCAAAAAACACAAAGTTTGATGTGAACAGCTCAAACACACAAACAGCTCAGCAGGGTTGTGACGTTGATAGTGAAAAGTACCTGCAAACCACAACTCTCAGCGCGCACATGCCGGCGGTTTCATGCGCAAAACACACTTTCTTCGCCTCTTACTGTAGCTGGATCCCAGCAGAAGCAGCAGCAACACCAGCGTCTGGATCTCGCTCCCTCCTCTCGCATATGAAAACCTTCCGCTGTCACCGCGCATGCGCACAGGATGCGCTCAATCCGACACGAGCCCTCATGACGCGGCGGCAGCAGACAGCTGGATCAGAGCGCAGGTAGGTGGGCGGGGAGGGGGGGACACCGAATAGCATCCTTAGACACTATGTTATTTATAATTTGGCTTCGTGCTGTGTGCAGGAATCCGAGGCTGACCTGTGTCGCCTCTCCTGCCGCTGTTTTCCTGCCTTCTGCTTGAGGATGGTGGTTAGTTTTAGCCAGCATCTCTCATCAGGCTGCACAGTGCGCGAGTTCCGGGCGATCAGGCTTATTGCAGGCTTTTTAAAAACACCTGCCAGCGTCATCTGCTCGAATTAGCTCTCGTGCATTGCATTTTTGATTAAAATCTGAATGCAGAATGGTGAATCCAAACAGTTCTTTGATAGTGTATTACATCACAGCTCCTGCATCACTGCATCTACGTGTGTCAACACACAGTGAGGGAGGAGTAGCAGCGGAGGCAGGAGCCCCAAATGAACATAACAACGCATGGCGTCAGCACGTGACAGAAATATGAGGCAATGTTTGTGTCTGCAAATCATTTTACCCCCACAGAGTCACATCACAGTAAATATTGTGGCCTGTTTCTCTCTGCCCCAGCTGCTCTGATTGTTTGGGGCTAAATCTGTCACACAGAGAAAGAAGAAGCTGCAGCAGTCGCCGACCTTTTTTAATGCTCGTTTGTTTTGTTAGAAACAAGAATAGTTTTGCGTTGCTTTGCTTTTTCTCGTGAGTTGTCTTGGAAACAAGAGCTGCATGCATCCTTTCTACTTGTGGTTGTAAGAGATGCTGATATGCTGAGATTAACCTTTTACAGGGCTAATTTGCAGTTTTAAGACCACATTTTAATAGTATTTTTTAAAACCTTTACTTTCTTACTTTAATTTCAGAGTAATGTGAGAACATGCAAAAAAAACTAATGCAAATTTTAACACAAAAATAATTTTTTAAAAATCTGAAAATATGCTGAGACCTTACATGACATTTAGATAATTAGGTCTGCAACGAAACCGTTGTTTTTACTGTATATAATAGAATAATAATAATATGTTGATTGTTTTCTTGATTAATCGATTATTTTTTTATGAAAAATGCGGATTAATATTTTCCAAAGCCCATTATGATAAACATCTTGTTTTGTCCACAACCCAAAGATATTCAGTTCATCGTCATAGAAGTTGAAGAAATCCGAAAAATCTCATATTTAGGAAATTAGATTTAGAGAATTCCAGCTTTTTCTCTTAAAAATATGTGGCAAGTCATTTAACTGTTGAAGTCACTTAATTGTTGCTGCAGTGTTCTCCTAAGTTAATATTGTACATGGTAATTCAGATACCTCAACAAATGCGGTTAATAACAGTTTAAAAAAAAAGTCTATTTTCATGCACGGAATTTGGGACTGTTTGAACTATGAGAACATTTAACAAACCATTACAACTCCCACTAGACACTGAAAACTGTACAAAACAAATGCACAAGTAATGAGTTATGATAACATGATAAACGCATGAATCACAAGCACTGAATATGGGTTATCTAAATATGCTTTTTGCTATGAGTAATGGAGTAAAAATTCTCTAAATAATGTGTATATGGTTTTTGTTGTTGTGGATTGACTTCTACTCATTTAGGTTTACATATTTAATGTTATACATAAATACTGAGTGTTCTACATTCTTAGGAAACATTATAAATATATGTTGGTCACCATTATGAAATGATGAAGATGAGTTTGTAGGATTTGTTAGTGGTTTATTAGTTGATTCACAGATACTTCATATATTTTTTTCCAGTTTCTGTTGCCAGATTCACTGAAAAGCAGCAGATAGAAATGGGCGTGCATATGACCATATCTCTCTGAAAGTAGAACTGCAGCTGCTCCAGTAGAAATATGAAGCATATTTTTATTGAACAGTCTTGTTATATTTAAAAACAGAGGTTAGCTCTGATTTATTCCATCCTTTTGTTGTTTTGTAGTGCAGCACAGTGGAAAATGGTTGAAGCAAATCCAAAAATATCTACTGTAGCAGGTGTCAGTTGAGAAATCAGGGAGGGACATATTTAATCACACAATATGTGAACAACCTGTGTAGAAATGAAGGTGGAAAGAAAAACTGTAGTTGTGCTGTGCCAGAAATGTGATGGTGAATTTATAACTTAATTTGTTTTTGTTAAGGGCAGAGTCTGTTAGTTCTGCATTGTTTAAACGTGTGGTTTTAACATTTATAATGAACCAAATGAATTAATAATACATTCGTCACCGTGTGGGTGTCTCTCTGTTTGCTTCGACAACTGTGCCCAGCAGTTTCTAGGTAAAAATGGCCGTGGAGAAGCGCCTGGCATTCTCTATTGTGCAGTTCCTACGAGATCAAACACATTGCGGTTCTTTGAATTCTGATGAGCAGGAGAGCCTTGAAGGTAGGTCGACTCGCTGTGCACTTATACTTTAGGAACCGTCTTTACAAATATAGGCCACTCTGCTCTGTCCTGTACATTTCAGAATGAACTGATGTGTAATGCAGATTTGTTTTTACTTTTCACAAGGGAATAAACGGCAGCTTTCATCCTCAAAACAAATAGCAAGTGACTATAAATTAGGGTCTGATAAGCAGAATGTGACAGGACAGGGCAGCTTAAATTTTTGTCTCTAAATGTGCAGCCAAGTTCTGACTCACCATGATAAAGCTGTTAACTCTTAGACCTGTTCCTTAGCTCTTATCTTAAATTGTTCGGTCATATTTCACTGATTCTCCACTACAGTTGCGATACAGTGCTTGGAGACCACCTTCAAGATCAGCTCCAGTGACTGCCATCTTGCAGTGCCACAGCCACTTACGGAGATATTCCTCAATTCCCTCCTCAAGGTGGGTTCTGTACGCTACATTGGAGCAATATTACATAAAAGTATATACAGCACCTTTAAAAACTACTCACCCCACCCCCTTGGAAGTTTTCTACTTTCATTGCTTATAGCCAATATAATTTACCTTTCATGTCATAGTGAAAACAGTTTTTTTGCAGAATAATGTCTGTTAATTGAAAACCTAAAATGTAAAATAAGTGATTGCAGAAGCATTCACCCCCTTTAAAGTGACTAATTCAACCTAGGTGCCGCCATTTGGTGCTAGAAGCCACAATTATTGAAATAGAGATCATCTGAGTGCAATGAAGCATGGTGGTGAATACATTTCATATTTTTAATTAAATCACATTACTTTGTAGAAATCTGTTTTTACTTTTAGATAAAAGAGTCTTTTTTTGTAAATTCTTGTCAGAAAAGCCAAATTAAACTGACCACGATTCAATGCTGAAAAGCAATTAAAGTGGAAAACTAAATACTTCATATAAGCACTGTAAGTAAGACTTTGCATGAACATTTTATAATTATGTAGAGTACACAGGAACTTTTCAACTTAGCTTATACAACACTGGGGCACGCAGCCTGTAGATACTAGTCAAATAAAGGTGAAAACATTGTAATGACTATAATCTATTAAGGTGTGCCAGTGCATGTTCACTCACTGGCTCTGGTTTCTTGGCACAGCTAACTAGAAGGGCCTAATGGCTGATGTTATTAATTACTCCACTGCTTTTCGTTGAGTCAGGCCAAAATGTCCTCTGTCACTGTTAATTTGATGACTCTCCTGTTTTGCAACTGCATAGAATGACAACCTGACCCTACCAGAGACCTCCCCGTCTCCTGAAGACATTGAACGAGCAGAGCAGCTTAAGAATGAAGGTAATATTACAACGCCAAATTTGAACTCTTTTCCTCCCTCTGTAGCATCCTTAATAGCCGATTGTAATCTTTTTGGTACCTCAGCTTGTGCAAAATCCTTAATATAGCAAGCTCCTTCAGTATATCTGTTTTGATGGGGAACTTAAGAAAATAATATGTATATATAGAATAATTTAATGTGCCTCAAAGAGTAATCAGTTCAGTGGGATGTATTAAATCCTTTTACTGCTCATCTGCTGTGAAGTGTTGATATCAGTGCAACCTGTTAGACTCAGCTGAAGCACCATCCTTACATGCCCTCAGTTTCAGTTTCCCTGTCCTCATGTGCCTGTGACCTAAAACAGTGATATGATCTGAATGAGGAGTAACACATTTTTATGGTAAATCCAGGTCAGAACATGAACAGAAAGATCAGAAACACTGGCAGAGATGTAGTATAGAAAGACTCTCCAATGAAAGAATCCTAAATAGAAGTGTACAGGAGAATTCTGTAATGCAAGATGCAATGGTGGCTGCACAGTGTGTCAGTGGTTAGCACTGTTGCCTTGCAGCTAGAATATCTCCGGTTTGCATCCTGGCCTTCCTGGGATCTTTCTGCATGGAGTTTGCATGTTCTCCCTGTGCATGCGTGGGCTTTCTCTGGGTTCTTCGGCTTCCTCCCACAGTCCAAAAACATGCTCAGGTTAATTGATCATTCTAAATTGTCTGTTGGTGTGAATGTGAGTGTGCTTGTTTGTCTTTCTGTGTAGCTCAGTGATAGACTGGTGACCAGTCCAGGATGTCCCCTGCCTTCACCCTAAGTCAGCTGGGATATACTATAGCCCCCCATGACCCTGATGAGGATAAAGCAGTGTATAGATAATGGATGGATGGAAGATGCAGTGGTTTTATGACACATGTCCTCTTCCTAACCCCAAAAAGCCAATCACTGTTTTATACCAGCAAACTGGGGAACATCCAGACAATTATTGCATCTTGCAGACATTGCAGTTGTCAACAGTGCAATGTCAAATGTGATGTCATGAAACTATGTGCATAAAGAGTGGAGCTATGAGCTGTGGGAATAAACCTTATTTTGGAACAAAGTTACCAAACTTTTTCAATAGATTTTTATCAAATTTACTTGTGATTGTATACATACCATTTTTTCTGTCCCGGCAAGCATTGAAGTTACAGTTATGGATCATAACTGGCCCATTCATTTAGACAGGATTCTAGTCTTGTTAGCCTGAAATGACTGCCTGGAGGCGTCACCATGCTGGCTGCTGAGCAGTGAGATTTGCCTATAAGGACTTAGATGCTGCCAGCTACGTCATACCTAATACAGTGATACATAATACAGCTATAGCTGTATTTTTTTAAGTTTCAAAAAGCCATAGTGACTTCAAAGAGAACTGATGCCTTGATAGAAAAAGTGGAAGCAGATACCTGACAGATACTTCTGCATATTTCTTATAAACAAGAAATAGCAAGATAGGAAGTAAAGGGATCAAAACTTGGTTACAGTTGCAGTAATTTATAGATTAGTCAATTAACAGAAAATTATAATATTCCAGTATTTTGATGCTGATTAGTAGTTTTAGTAATTTTTTTAATAGGACATACATAACACTTGCTGATTCCAGCTTCTCAAGTGTGAAGATTTGCTGCTGTTCTTTCTATACACGGCAGCCAATAGAATATCTTTGCTGTGTTGGTCAAATAAAACATGCATTTTGGATATTTCTGCTCAAGTTGTGGGAAAATATAAGACATATTTCATAGGAAAGAATATTAACAAATTAATCAAGAGAGTAGTCAGGAGATTCAGGAGCTTAATCGGTAATGAAAAGAACTGTGAGTTGCAGCCCTTTAGGGAATTGATAGCAACAGTGTCGACCTTTACCATATGTTCAAATGTATATCAACAACTGCCTATCACGCTCAACTTGAATTTTGTCCATTTTTTAAAAGATCTGCAGATCCTGGTCTTGCCAGGCATCTGTCCAAAATCTAAAAAGCAGAGTGTTATCTTTGGCCTGGTGCTGTAGCAACAGTCTTTCTGTATATACTCTGTGAACAACTCAATATTTTATCTTCAGGTAACAATCACATGAAGGAGGAGAACTACATATGTGCGGTGGAGTGCTACACAAAGGCCATCGATCTGGACCTAAGAAATGCTGTGTACTACTGCAACAGGTATTTACAACAGCGAGCAGGATGACTTTTTCTGCTTCTGTTGTGGTTCACAGATTTTTATTCAACAGCAGATAAAGCATGGCACACACAGAGCTGAGCAGAAATAGCCTGTGATGTCAGGCTGGCATGATGTAATGTTTGAACTGGACAAGACAGTGCTTTGACTCTCTTCCTTTTCATTATGTGTCTGAACGCAGTGAATCTAACACTTTGCAGGGCTGCAGCTCACAGTAAACTGGGGAATTACACTGAGGCAACTGGGGACTGTGAGAGAGCCATTGGGATTGATCCCACGTACAGCAAAGCATATGGGAGGATGGGGTGAGGTCGATGTTATTTAAACATTTTTAACACACTTTTGCTTGCTCCATAATCATGAATGTTTTGTGTCCCTTTCCCTTGTGGCTTTAGTTTGGCTTTGACAGCTATGAACAAGTATCCAGAGGCAATTTCCTACTTCAAGAAAGCTTTGGTATTAGACCCTGAGAATGACACTTACAAATCCAATCTGAAGATTGCAGAGCAGAAGCAGAAAGAAGCAACCAGCCCAGTAAGTACATAAAAAGATATAATTGCTTGTAGCCCTTATGTAGTACGCATATATTCAATTAAGGCTCATGTAAACCACTTTCAGACATGCAGTTCTTTCTGTTAATCTGACGGCATGTGAACGAGTCGGCTTCTCGTGTGACTGATCACCTTGGTCACTTTTCCATAAAAGCTGCTGCAGTAGTCTTACCAGGTCGGACCCAGTAACATTCCCACATCATCAACAAAGCTCACGTCTGAACTTCATGCAGTCATTTTAACATATAGGGAATTAGCGATGGCTTTGTCCACATTTCAGCACCAATATTGATCCAAACACATCAAAGTAAAAGACATAGTTTGCTGTCGAGGTCACAAAACACATTTCTCACTCACTTTGCACGGAAAATTTCACATCTATTACAAACCAAAATGTTCATCAAAAGAAAACTTTCCTGTGATGACAGAGACTATAACAGGTCAGATTAAAGGGACTCTTCAATAGCAAATGTAGCAAAATGCTAACAGGAGCTGAAGTTTAGTTTGTTGCTTCCAGCTGTTTGTAGGAATCTTTCCTCTGAGTTAATTAAATACCTGTGTTGTAATGTGAAAAACGTTAAGATGTGTTGTTGGTCATACGTGTAATGTAGGGGTGTATCCACAAGGCGGCAGTGTGAAGCCAGAGTGACATATTAAAAAAGTGATCTCCGGTGGTTGTCTGCTCTTGTTGTTCATGGAGACCTCTGCCCTGTAACATGTATTGTGCATACGTCCGCATGGACTCTTTGGTATCGAGTAGGTTCTAGATAAAACACCGATAAAACGTGAGCAGTGTGTCGCGTGCTTTCTTTCACGTGGTAAAGTTACCACATATTTTTGGCGACGAGGTGAACTTTTTTTTCGGACGTGTCTGCCGGTTTGTTTCGTTGTTAGCTTAGCTAGTCGACAGTGTGCTAGCCAGCTAGGCGGCTACGGATGAGCAGCGGTACTGACTCGGAGGGAGCACCGCACGGAAACGACGCGGCAAAGGAGTTTCGCGAGGAGATGAGTCCTCGGGTCCAGATGGCTACGTTCGGGACTATCGGTGAATTTGTAGAGGAAAACGAAGATTGGACGGAGTATGAGGAGAGGTTGGGACACTTTTTCCTTGCTAATGGGATTACGGAAGAGGCAAAGAAGCGCTCTATTCTCCAGAGTGTGTGTGGGGCGAAGAAGTACAGGCTCGTAAGGAACTTGGCCACGCCACGGAAACCGGGGGAGATCCCGTATTCAGAACTTGTCCAACTCGTGAGTAACCACCACAACCCCAAGCCCTCAGTGATAGTCCAGCGGTTTAAATTTCACAGTCATTTTAGGAAGCCTGGACAGTCTATAGCTAACTTTGTGGCTGAGCTTCGACAGTTGTCAGAGCATTGCGACTTTGGGACAGTATTAGATGATATGCTCCGCGACAGGCTGGTGTGCGGAATAAACAACGATGCCCCACCTTTGTTTTTCAAAAAAGCCCTGGAAATTTCCCAAGGTATGGAGATGGCTGCAAACAATGCCAAAGACATTCAGAAAGGACATGGAGGATCACAGATGGCACAAGTGCACCAGATATGGAGGGAGTCTGGTAAAGAAGCTATTAAAGGCACAAAACGAGTGGAATGTTTTCGGTGTGGAGGACCACACTTTGCAAATGACTGTAAATTTAAAGATGCTGTCTGCCATGCATGTAATAAAAAGGGACATTTAGCTAAAAAGTGCAGGAGCTCAAAGGGGAAAGGCAAACCAACATGAGCAAAAGCCCAACAGGCTGACACACACCACCTCAAGGAGGAGGACATTGATGCTGTGTGTGCCTATAATATGTTTGGAGTTGAGGCAGAGGATGATGAGATGGAATACACACTGCCAGAGCCCTATTATGCCACAGTCACAGTCAGTGGGCAGGACATTAAGTTTGAGATTGATTCTGGAGCCACAGTATCAGTTATCAGTGAGGAAACCTGTAAGCAGACATGGCAGTCTGACCTACCACCCATTCACCCATCAAAGCTCAGGCTCAGACCTTACACAGGGCAGCCCATCCCACATATAGGAGTGCTCTTTGTGGACATTGCAGCTGAAGGTCAGAGAGCAAGAGCAAGGCTGGTGGTTGCTAAAGGTTCTAGACCTAGTCTTTTGGGCCTGGATTGGCTCCGCAAAATCAGACTGAACTAGCATGACATAAAGTATGCTACTGAGCCTACTTCAACTGAAACCATTCTGCAGAAGTACAGTGATGTTTTCAGAGATGAGTTGGGGATGCTTAAAGGGGTTACAGTGAAACTGCATGTTGACCCTGAGGCTCCACCACGTTTTTATAAGCCCAGACCTGTGCCATATGCCATGAAAGGCAAGGTTGAGGAGGAGCTTGAACGCCTGCAGCAACTGGACATCATTGAGCCAGTCCAGTTCTCCAGGTGGGCAGCTCCTATTGTCCCTGTGCTAAAGGAGGACAAGACGGCAAGGATTTCTGGTGATTATAAGCTGACTGTAAACCAGGTCTCTAAGCTAGCAGAGTACCCATTGCCGAGGGTGGAGGACCTGCTTGCAACTCGCAGGGGGCAAACGTTTCACAAAACTCGACATGAGCCAGGCCTACCAACAGCTGGTCCTAGATGAGGATTCAAAGGAGTATGTTACCATCAACACTCACAAGGGCCTTTTCAAATACAACCGTTTGGTTTTTGGAGTGGCATCAAGCGCTGCCATTTTCCAAAGAACAATGGACACTTTGTTGCAGGGGATTCCGCAGGTGGCAGTGTACCTGGATGATATTTTGGTCACGGGGGCCACAGAGGCAGAGCATCTCGCTAACCTGGAACAGGTGCTCAAGAGGCTCTCAGAGGCAGGACTCCAACTGAAACGGGGCAAGTGTGTGTTCATGGCTTCGAGCGTGACTTACCTGAGGCACAAAATCACAGCTGAGGGACTGTGTCCAGTGGAAGGCAAAGTCAGGGCCATTAAGGAGGCCCCAAGTCCCAAGAGCCTCCAGGAACTTCATTCATTTCTGGGAATGGTCAACTATTATGGCAAGTTTTTGCCTGACCTCTCAAAGGTCTTGGCCCCATTGTACAAACTGCTTCGACACGACACAAAGTGGAAGTGGGATCAGGAGCAGGAAGCAGCTTTTAAGGAAGTTAAGGAGCTCCTCCACTCTGACAGACTTCTGGTTCATTTCTACCCTGAGAAAGACATTTCGCTGTCATGTGACGCCTCTCCCTATGGAGTCGGGGCAGTCTTGTCGCATGTGATGGAGGACGGTTCGGAGAGACCCATTGGTTTTGCTTCAAGGACCCTGACTGCAGTGGAGAAGGGTTACTCGCAGTTAGACAAAGAAGGTCTAGCGGTTGTGTTTGCAGTGAAGCGCTTTCACCAATACCTCTACGGCAGGCCATTTTCGATTGTTACAGATCATGAACCACTGCTGAGCCTGTTCAGTGAGATTAAGTGCATTCCACCACTAGCTTCAGCCAGACTACAGCGCTGGGCCCTAACTCTATCAGCTTACCAGTACACCATATTGTACAGGGCAGGTAAGGATAATGCAAATGCTGATGCGTTGAGTCGGTTGCCTTTGCCGGAGGCCCCGTCTGCTACACATATACCTCCAGAGACTGTGTTTTCCTTAGAAAGACTTGTAGACATGCCCATAACAGCAACTCAGATCAGACACTGGACTGAGAGGGACCCAGTCCTCTCCAGAGTCAAAACACTCCTTTTGCAGGGCTGGCCAAATGCCGTGGAAGGGGAGGAGCTGCGGCCATATGCTAAACGTAAAACAGAACTGAGTTTACAGGATGGTTGCATTTTTTGGGGGTCAAGAGTTGTTGTACCACTCCTGGGCGTAATCAGATTGTGGATGAAATACATGAGACACACCCTGGAATGTCTAGGATGAAAAGTCTAGCAAGGTCCTATGTCTGGTGGCCAAACATGGATGAGGATCTGGAGCACAAAGTGAGGTCATGTACACAGTGTCAAATTCATCAGAACATGCCGCCACCAGCCCCTTTACATCCATGGGAGTGGCCTGACTGCCCCTGGTCCAGATTACATTTGGACTTTGCTGGTCCCTTTCTGGGACAAATGTTGATGATAATGGATAGATGCTCATATCATGAATAACATCACAGCCACCTCCACCATAGACAAACTCAGACAGGTGTTTGCAGTCCATGGTTTACCTGACAGCCTAGTCACAGATAATGGACCGACATTCACAAGTGAGCTGTTCGCTGAATTTATGCAACAGAATGGCATTCATCACATTAGGATGGCTCCTTTTCACCCAGCTTCGAATGGTTTGGCAGAGCGGGCTGTGCAGACTGTAAAAGAAGGACTGAAGCGGATGACAGGAGATTCTCTGAGCATGAGGCTCTCTCGTTTCTTGTTCAAATACCGCCTCACACCACAGACAACGACTGCACGCACTCCAGCTGAAATGCTGATGGGACGCAGGCCTAAGTCAAGGTTGGACCTGCTGCGCCCAGACATGAAGGCACGAGTGAAGGAGAAGCAGATAAACCAGAAAAACAGACATGATCATCGTGCACGGGAGAGACTGTTGAAACCTGGTGACCGTGTCTATGTGAGGAATTTCAGCAGTAATAACACTCTGTTATGGCTGCCTGGGGTTGTCCTGAGACAAAGTGGTCCAGTCTCCTATGTTGTTAAATTGGCAGATGGACGTGTGTTTCGCAGGCATCAAGATCATGTGCGCTTGCGCCATGACACAGACTCTGAAGTGGGCAGCTTCACAGAGTGACCTTGGTTGGGACAGTCCACTGTAGGAGAGTGTTCCCCAGTGACAGTGCAGGAAAGAGAACCCCAGGAAGGGTTAGTGGTTCCCTCTGATGAAGTGGGACGTCCTCACACAAGTCCACTAACACCAGGCTCCCCCAACCCACCATCACCCATGGTATTGTCTAAGTCACCCGAGGTGCTGCGCAGGTCACAACGCACTCGCAGGCCTCCAGAAAGACTGACTGTTTGATTTGACATTTATGGTTGGTTAAAGTAAACTGTCCCATGTTGTTAAAGTGTTTTACTGGCAAAATGTGGTTGAAAAAAAAAGGTGCTTTAAGTTCACAGATAAGTGGGTGACCTAAGTCTCCATTGTTAATAATTTGTGTTACTCTACTTGGGGAGGCATTGAAGCTTAAAGGGGGAAATGTTGTAATGTGAAAAACGTTAAGATGTGTTGAGTTGGTCATACATGTAATGTAGGGGTGTATCCACAAGGCGGCAGTGTGAAGCCAGAGTGACATATTAAGAAAGTGACCTCCGGTGGCTGTCTGCTCTTGTTGTTCATGAAGACCTCTGCCCTGCAACATGTATTATGCATACGTCTGCATGGACTCTTTGTTATCGAGTAGGTTCTAGATAAAACACCGATAAAACGTGAGCAATGTGTCACGTGCTTTCTTTCACGTGGTAAAGTTACCACAACCTGCAGCAACAGTTGCTGCATTTACGCATGTGGATCAACAGCAGCAACTTCATGGATGACTAATTACTATTAATTACAAATAATCCCCACATTTGTTGCACATCAGATTTGGTGTATTTTTTTATGCTTCATGTCACTGGATGTACTGCCAAACCTTGTCTACATGACAAATATTGTGTATGTGAATGAAGTCATGGGGGGTATTAACATAAAAGTGGCCTATGTATGAATGACAAAATGCCAGCAGTGTTACATATCCCGTGTTTGAAAAGGGCTTTGGAGTGATTACCTGGCCATGTTTGTTTTTGACCTCTGTGAATGTGTTCCACAGATAGCAGCTGGATTAGGATTTGACATGGCGAGTTTAATCAACAACCCTGCCTTCATCAGCATGGTAAGAGCATCCATCCTGATACGTGCACTGCACATAAAAAACCTGCTGAAGGTTTCACTGGCTGTTTAATAGGCTCAATCTGCCATTCAGGATCCTTACCACTGATCCTTGAGACAGGTGTTTTATGCATGTTTTGTCTCTGATATTTTTCCCTAATTAATCCCATGAGTGACAGTTAGCCCATTAACCAACCAAAGTTACTGTCGAGTGGAAACGACCTTGTCTGGGCGTGGGGAATCTCGACTCGTTATACGATGACACATGGGAACGTTTGACAGGCCAAGAACGCTTCTCCAAGCATGCAAGAGTTTTATTGCAGCAGCAATGCCAAGACACATCTAAACCTGATAGCTACGTGTGTGCATTCAGGTGCCATCGCATTAGATAATAGATTACTATTCTTACAGAGTCGCCAGTGCCATCAGAAATACATTCTGGTTGTAATTCATTTTTGAGAGACACAGTGAATTTCAGCTTCATTTTTGTTTACAGGCTGCAAGTGTTATGCAGAACCAGCAAGTACAACAGCTGTAAGTATAATGTGTGTTTGATTACATTTGTTTCAGCTTTCAGGTGCGATGTAAAGTTTTAAACTGAGTCTCAGCACACACTAACTTATTGCTGCTGTGTGGTCAGTATGTCAGGAATGATGTCTAATGCAGTTGGAGGTCCAGCAGCAGGAGTTGGAGGACTGTCAGACATTTCCAGCTTGATTGAAGCGTAAGTACAATGAACTTAGAACTAAAAGAGTTGCTTGATTACACCCTTATTTATTTTAGAGACTTTGATTTGAACTAAACTTCCAACCTTCACAGAAGTAGAAGACAATGAAAAGCAACAGATTCTATTAGGAGAGGGACACACACAATATGTGACTGCATGTGTCGAGCTGAGGGACAAATAATTAAAACATCACTGAATATGATAATTATCTCGACATACACATGTGGACAAAATTGTTGGTACCCCTCGGTTAATGAAAGAAAAATCCACAATGGGCACAGAAATAATTTGAATCTGACAAAAATAATAATAAATAAAAATTATATGAAAATTAACCAATGAAAATCAGACATTGCTTTTGAACCGTGGTTTAACAGAATTATTTTAATAAATAAAATCATGACAAAAATGATGGTACCCTTAACTTAGTATTTTGTTGCACAACCTTTTGAGGCAATCACTGCAATCAAACCATTTGTGTAACTGTCAGTGAGACTTCTTCACCTCTCAGCAGGTATTCTGGTCCACTCCTCATCAGCAGACTGCTCCAGTTGTCTCAGGTTTAAAGGGTTCCTTCTCCAGACGGCATGTTTCAGCTCCTTCCACAGATGTTCAATAGGATTTAGATCAGGGCTCATAGAAGGTCACTTCAGAATAGTCCAATGTTTTCCTCTTAGCCATTCTTGGCTGTTTTTAGCTGTGTGTTTTGGGTCATTATCCTGTTACAAGACCCATGACCTGCGACTGAGACCAAGCTTTCTGACACTGGGCAGCACATTTCTCTCTAGAATACCTTGATAGTCATGAGATTTCATTGTACCCTGCACAGATTCAAGACACCCTGTGCCAGATGCAGCAAAGCAGCGCCAGAACATAACAGATCCTCCTCCATGTTTCACAGTAGGGACAGTGTTCTTTTCTTGATATGCTTCATTTTTGCGTCTGTGAACATAGAGCTGATTTGCCAAAAAAGTTCCAGTTTTGTCTGGTCTGTCCATAGGACATTCTCCCAGAAGCTTTGTAGCTTGTCAACATGCAGTTTGGCAAATTCCAGTCTGGCTTTTTTATGATATGTTTTCAACAATGGTGTCTTCCTTGGTCGTCTCCCATGAAGTCCACTTTGGCTCAAACAGCGACGGATGGTGTGATCTGACACTGATGTACCTTGACCTTGGAGTTCACCTTTAATGTCTTTAGAGGTTGTTCTGGGCTCTTTTGTTACCATTCCTATTATCCGTCTCTTCCATTTGTCATCAATTTTCCTCCTGCAGCCACATCCAGGGAGGTTGGCTACAGTCCCATGGATCTTACATTTCTGAATAATATGTGCAACTGTAGTCACAGGAACATCAAGCTGCTTGGAGATGGTCTTATAGCCTTTACCTTTAACATGCTTGTCTATAATTTTCTTTCTAATCTCCTGAGACAACTCTCTCCTTGGCTTCCTCTGGTCTATGTTTAGTGTGGTACACACCATGTCACCAAACAGTACAGTGCCTACTTGTAACCCTATAAATAGGCCGACTGACTGATTACAAGTTTGTAGACACCTGTGATGCTAATTTGAGGACACACCTTGATTGAACATGTCCCTATTGGTCACATTATTTTCTGTCTTTTCTAGGGGTACCATCATTTTTGTCCAGGCCTGTTTCATGACTTTATTTTTTAAAATAATTCTGTTGAACCACAGTTCAAAAGCAATTCTGATTTTCATTGGTTAATTTTCATAGAATTTTTATTTATTATTACTTTTGTCAGATTCAAATTATTTCTGTGACCATTGTGGGTTTTACTTTCATTACCCGAGGGGTACCAACAATTTTGTCCACGTGTGTAACCTGTCATGCATATCATTTTCTGTATTCCACTTGTATGTTTGTATATTTGCATTTAAACTGATAGATGAAGACAGATATTTAAACACTTAGATAGCTTTCCCACATCTGCATTGTAAATATGAAGCTACAAACACCAAAGTGTGTTTTACATATGGATATGTGCCAGATATTTCTTGGATGGACATTGTCTTTCCCCCATCCATGGATTTAACAAAAAACATATAACACGTTAATTTGTGACATTTGGCGAGGGTTTCAGTGACTTTTGTTATCTTTGGGCAGAGCTGGGCTGGCTGCTTTCTGCTCTGTGTTTCTAGCTGTTGTGTCAGCTGGTAGTAGTATACTGATTATTAGTGATCAAGGAGAGCAACATTTGGAGCCAATTTACATTTGCAGAAAAAGTGACAATCTCCTCCAGTACAAAGCTTTAATAAAAGGCCCGTATTTGTGTTTTACATACACCGATCAGCCACAACATTATGACCATTGATCGGTGAAGTGAATTACATCGATCATCTTGTTGTAGTGCAACGTTCTGCTGGGAAACCTTGAGTTCCGACATTCATGTGGATGTTTGACATGTATCATCCACCTAAACATTACAAGTCAAGCAACCCCCCACCCCCATTGCAACAGCAGTCCTCGATGACAGTTTCCATCCTCAGCAGGACAATGCACCCCGACACACGGCAAAAACTGCTCAGGAGTGACCCGGGGAACACAACAGAGCTAAAGTGTTCACCCGGGTTCCACACTCCCCAGATCCAAATCTTATTGAGCATCTGTGGAATGTGCTAGGATCAGCCTGATCTAGGTAGGTCCCACCCTGCAACCCACAGGACCCACAGAATTCACTGCCACCATCTCAGTGCCACAGGACATCCCCAGAGGTCCTGTGTCTGTGCCCCACTGGGTCAGAGGAGTTTTAGAAGCATAAAGGAAGCCAACACATTTTTAGGCAGGTGGTCATAATGTTTTGCCTGATTGGTGTATGTTTAACTGAAAGAGAAGCTTTCAGCACATATCCTTCAGGACTGGCTATTACTTGTGACATATAACCAATCACATCATGCTGTAGGCGGGACATAGTCTGACACCACAGAGTAACTGTCAGCTGCAATCAGAGTCAAAGTCTCATGATTTTATATTTATACATTTTTTCCAGAATATGTTAACAAAAACAGTAAAAAAAAAAAAAAAAAAAACAACTATGCATATAAGTGGAAAAGTGATAAATAATAATTAGTCAACCCCCAGTACTGAA
This sequence comes from Amphiprion ocellaris, assembly GCF_022539595.1. Classification (NCBI taxonomy): domain Eukaryota; kingdom Metazoa; phylum Chordata; class Actinopteri; family Pomacentridae; genus Amphiprion; species Amphiprion ocellaris. The sequence goes on along the minus strand of NC_072782.1, from coordinate 17,489,474 downwards.
GTACTTGTCTAACTTTTGGCAAGAGAGCAACAAAGTAGTGACTTTCCCAATAAATATTCCTTTAACCATGAATATTATACAGTATTCCTGAATCAATGTTATATCGCAAAGTTGTATCAATATTGTGTGTATTTGATCTCTATTGTTCTCTATTGTGGCTCAAAGCCAGTTTGTGATGTTAGAGTACATCTTTGCAGATACTGCAGAGGAAGTCCTTCCTCTCATTCATCCAGGACACAGGCTGTGTTTAATTACTGTCTAAACCGATGTGATAGTTTAACATTACAGAGCCCCTAAAAGACACACACTATACAGTGTGAGTAACAGTGCCTTTTTGATAATATTTTATGCTTAGAAATGGAGCATGAGAAGCTTTTTTGTTTTTTCTGGTTTGGTATCAACTTGTACCTGTACAGCAAATGTCCACAATATGAAGAGATAAGATGCTACCTAATGCCTCACATGGAGTTCTTTTACTGTATATTAAAAACTGAGCTATTCCTCATCTTGCTTTGTGAAAGCTATTGTTCTGCTGGAAATAAATTCAGCAGGTAAACAGAGTTATCTCACTTCTCTGTCAGAGGACAACAGTTTGCCCAGCAGATCCAGCAGCAGAACCCAGAGCTGATTGAGCAGTTAAGGAACCACATCCGGAGTCGTTCCTTCAGCGGCAGCGCCGAGGAGCACTCATGATCTATTCAGGTATATTTATATCTAAAACCAAAGCGTGAGCTACACTTGTAAAGACGGTGTATATCATCACGATCATCACAAGTGGCTACAGCCGCAGACGTCTCTCAGCCAGTTGAAATGCAACCTCTCTGATACACTCATTAGACTCTGCCAGAAACACAACAGTGGGAAAATCTAAGGATCTGAGTACAGATCTGAAGAAGTAAATCATCGACTTGACAAGTAGGGAAAGCCACTTGGAGCCATTTCGAAGATGTTTCAGATGCCAAAATCATCTGTGCAAACAACTGTAAAAGTATAAAGTGCATAGTAGAGTTGTGTCACTGCCACAATCAGAAAAGGAAATTTATGTGGTTGCATGAAACTATTTGGCTACAGTGACCATAAATATGTTTGGAGGAGAGAAGGTGAGCTGTAACCCCAAGAACACCAAACCTACAGTCAAGCACGGTGGCGATAGTATCATGCTAGAGCCGTTTTGGTGCCAGTGGAGCTGGTGCTTTACACAAAGTAAATGGAATAATAAGGAAGGAGGATTACCTCCACATTCTTCAGGAAAACCTAAAATCATCAGCGAGAAGGTTTGGTCTTATATGCAGCTGGGTGTTCCAAGAGTGCAGTGAACCCCAACATGCTTAAAAAGTGATGAGAAATAATTACATCAGGCTGGAATTAAGGTTCTGGTCTCCCCAGAGTCCCGAGTTAAACCCCATAAAGAACCTGTGGGCCGTGATGAAGAAGCAAGTCTGTCTGAAAGCCAGCAAACGTAGTTTAACTGCACTAATTCTGTCAGGAGGAGAGGTCAAATATACAACCAGAAGCTTGTGGATGGCTACCAAAAGCAGCAAATTGAGGTGGAAATAGCCAAAGCACATTTAACCAAATTAATAGAATTATTGCATGTATATTTTTGACCTAGTAGATTCTAATTTATGCAATTCAAAGAACTAAAATACGGAATTCTTTTTGGGGGGAAAAAATACGTGTTTCCACCATTTTATCATTGAAAATTAAGAATTGTAGGAGTCTTTGGAAAGATAGCGGTGATATACATGGTTTTTACAAGTGTATGTAAACTCTGTGTTTCCCTTGAGGTCATGTGTTCTCCAGCTACTTTTGCTATCCCCCACCCTCCTCAACCCCACTCTCACCCAACTGGTTGAGGCAGTTGGTCACCTTCCCTGGGTTTTTTTTTTGTTCCTTCCCACCATCATAGGGAATCCAAAGGCAACTTAGGATTGTTGGTTTTCTTGTGCTGTGAGATGACATGTTGGGAATCTGCGCTACATAAATAAAATTAAATTGAACTGACTATGTATATCACTGTAATATACTTGTGTAATTGAAATGCAATGTTTTTCTTTCAGCCTCACGTTTTTTTTCCCAAGGAAGGGCAACCATATGGCGCGATTACAATCTCTACACCCATTTCTTAAAGTCAAATCCCCGGCAAAGCTGGAATGAAGAGACAAGGATGGGGTTGAAGGCACTTTACTGTGACTAAAGGCTCTGGAGTGGAGAGATGAAGGCCTGGAGACTGGACCATGAAACGAAGTATCCCACACATCTAGGGCAAAACTCATCATAAAAAAGAGCCAAGAATGCATTCAGCCTACTGACAGAACATGAGTCAGTGCTTTCTTCAGAGCTTTTACATTCTGCAGAGATCGTGTTTTATATGTGCTGAAACTACTGCCCTCCTCGTGTTATAAGTTTAAGGATCCTTCTGTCTCGTCTTGATGAATAGAGAGGGTGAGGGAGGAATGTACTTTTACAGCATTGCAGGGAACATCTCCACTTTTTCTCATACAAACACACACACACTGGACATCTGGACAGGTTTGTTTATAATGCATCCTGTTTAATATTATTTTTGTAGAAGAACTCTAACTGTACTTGTTTATTGGGTGATAAAGACCATTCAGTCCTTGAACACACATCACTGCTTTTTAATCCTTTTGATTAAGACAACTGTGTAATTGCATAGCAGTGTTTGCAGCCTGCATTAAGTTGTTACGGCACTTTAGCAAAAATAAATGTCGCCCCTTTAAGCCTACTTAATTGCTCATTATCCAGTAATAACATATTCAAATTGTTCATTTTGCATGCTCTTAAATCTGGTATTTGAGATCAGATGCTTTATGGAAACAAATAGGTATGCTAGGGCAGCACATTGTTTTGTCTAAAACATATGAATAAATGTCTTGAAATTGAACTTGTGCCTTTGTGTTTTTAACATAGCTAATTGTGAGATAGTTTAATGTGTGTAAATAGTGAGCAATGATCAGTTTGACACCAGGATCCACCTGACATCTCAGAGAATCCCCACAGGGCATCGGTGCCACGCTTTAAAGGAACTCGCCATCTAATCAGTTCAACTGTAAAAACAGTTGCAAATTGGTCTCGGTCAATGTTCCCTGTAATTTTTCATGAGTCTGAGCAAACACACAAACTCCCTGAGCGTCCCTTGGACCACTGTGAGCAACATCAGACGTGTGCACTGTGGTCACACCAGCATCACATCCATTCAAGTTACATGGTTCATTAAAAGAATCTAATTACAGCATTTACATTTCTGTTAAAACACTTTGTCAACAGGAGCCAGTTGAAGGCTGCAGTGATTTTAGTGACACTACAATGTATAAGAGTGAAGTTATTGAATATTTGTCTCTCTCTACTGTTGCAGTGGTTTTGCAAATTGCAGATGGACCCTGTTCACTCCATAGACACCAATGTTATTCCTGTAGCTTGAAAGACAGCTACTTTTGATAAAACTGGGCTTGTAGCACATTGTCTGCCTTGCAACAATGGGAAAGAGGCACCGTTTATGTTTTGACAACCTATATCTAATGAGTTATTGATGCTGGGAGTCTGAATCTGTGAATATCTTTCCAACTTTACTGAACTTGGGGCCACTACCACCTAAGGAGTGATATATTTAATTTTGAAAAAAGCATTTAGCCATACTTAAAGCTTTAAGTGCTTTATTAACACGGAACTAAAAATTTTGTATTGTTTTATTATCACAGGTTCTGTCTGAAAAGAGGTGGCATCATTTTAAACAGTGAAATCAAACTAATAAAATGTAATGACCAACCAGTGAGCAATACTGGATTCTGCAAAAACATAAACAACTTTTTTAAAAATCTAAATCTTAACACAGTTAATGTATTAACTTATTTATGTGTGTATGCATGTATTTATTGATTTATTTAGTACTGTTAACATATCACAGTTCTGAGTGAATTTTTCTGGCAAAGGCCACTTATTGATTACATATAGGCTGTTAAATGTTGATTAAAAACTAAAAAGCATTTTAAAAAAAAAAAAACAACTGAGGCATTTATTGAGTCACTAAAATACTGTAGAGTACAGACCACATCAGCATGATTATAAGCATCCTCTGGTAAATGAACAACCAGATACTGATGTCTCTCACCATATGGAGTTCAGGAGATGACTGGGGGATGATAAACTGTGACCTACTGGTTGGGTTCTCTCTGTTCTCATGTTTCTTACATGTTTGTCCCCTGACAGCCAGGTCCTAATGTTTTCTGAGCAACACACCATACTATGACGTTTTTACAATGATGGTTCTACTATGAAACCAGTTTGACATGTTCAGGTGTTCTTTGTGTGAAAACTCAGAGATTTCAGGGATCAGAAGATGGTTTTCAACTTTCTTTATTAACTTTCTGCTTCAACTTTGAATTAAATTTCCTTCACTAACCCAGCCCTCTGGACTTCCAGTAAGCTGTGTTCCTATTGGCTGTCCAGGTGGCTGCTTGGTGTTATCAGGAACACCTGAGCAGCTCAGTGTCTTCCTGCTTTATTTAGCTGCAGACAAACATTTCCTCTGCTTCTCTTCACCACAGAACCTGGTTTGGCTCCATTGCTTTAGTTTGTTCTTTAGGCTTTGACTTGCAGCTTCCAGCAGTAAAATCGTCTTTAATGTGTTTCTTGGTGTGTTTTAGGGCTTTGTACTGGATAGTTGTCTTGGTAAATGTGGTTCTTTAGCCACAGTTAGCACATGGTGCTAATGTGTGCAGTGATTAGTGGATTTGGTACAGCTGAGTTGTGTCTTTATCTTGGCTGTAGTGAGTCTTTAGAGGTTTCTGGTCAGACACATTCTGTATTCTTGTTTGAGAACCAGCGTTGGTTGTCCAGAAGGTAAGAGTTCCTGTCCTGATTCTCTGTTCTCAGAGGTTCTCTGGTAGGCTGCAGGAGACTTTAGCGTTTGGGTTGTGCTAGTTTGGTTTTTGTATGGTTTCATTTGGACGACTATCTTGAGGCCCCTCCATGTGGTTTAGTGAGGTTTTCTGGAATAGTTCTACAAAGCAACCTGCAGCAGAAGAGACTTTGAGAGTTTTTAGGAAGTTCTGGATTCCAGACTTTAGAGCAGCAGAAACATTTGTCAGTAGTTTGAGCAGGAGAAGGTGATCTTCAGAGTAGAAATGAGACAGAAACCTTCTTGACCCGTGTGGTGAGGTCCTGTACCAAGAGTTTGAGCAGGTTGTGAAGAGTCTGTAGTTCTTTGGTCTGAAAGCACAAGAAGAGTCGACTCATTAAAGGAAAAAACAGGAGATATTGTTGGTTCTTCTGTCGCTCTGCAGTTTCCTTAGACTGAATATCAAGTTTATATATTAAATGATTTCCCATGTGAGCCCAAGAAGACTTCAATAAACTCCCTCCATCCCCTGAACACAACATATTTTATTACCATGTTAAATCTTTTTTTTTTAATGTTTTTGAGTTTTCATCATAGTTTTAGCATAGTTTTTTTTTCTCTTTGCTTGTTTAGTTTTGTCGTCTGTGTAAAAGGTGCTAAACAAATAAAGTTGAATTAATAAACTGAAAAATTGACTAACTCATGATTGTGACAACAGAAGTATTTTCATTGTGATTTAAGGGTTTATTTCATTTTTAAGGTTGGGGTTAATCTCTTGACAGAAAAAGAAGATTAAAGAAATAAACTACATAACAAAATGTTTAATATAATTTAATTGCATTTAATGTTTAACTCTATTAAACAGACAAAATATTGAATTAGATAATTCAACAAGATACAATACATGTCATTATGAAATTAAACAAAATGTTTAAAATACAAATATTAAAAATTACAAAATATTTTCCATAATTAAACATTTAAAAAATACAATTAAACAAGAAGAATATTAAACGTTTTAAAAAATGCAAAACATTTAATTAGATTATTAAACCTTTAAAAAGACAAAACATTTAATTAAAAAATTAAATGTTTAGAAAATTACATCTTAAAGACAATAAAACTTCAAATAGGAATTAAACAGAAAATACAATGAAGCATTTAAAAAGAAAATTAAACATTAAACAACATTACAAACAAATATTAAAAAAGAAAAACCTTAAAGATTTAATCGAAACATTAAATATTGGGAAAGGAAAAAAAACTCAAACAAGCCGATAAAACATTTGAAAAAACAATTAAACATTAAAAAGACAGAACATTTGGAAATCAAATCAGACATTAGAAAAGAATAAAAGGTGAGAAAAGAGCAAAACTAAACATTTAAGAAGAATCAAACAAAAGACAAACCATTTGAAAAGACACCAGTTAGACTTTAGAAGATCAAATTAAATAGAAGAGACAATAAAACGATCAAAAAGAGCAAAAACAGATAAAAATCTTAAAGCGTTTTCTAGTCTGAAATGAAAACATCAAGTTGTTTCTTCAAATATTTCCTGTTTCTATGTTCTTGGTTTTATTGTGGACAGATTTACTAAGAACTCATTTCATTTCCAGATAAAGTCTACTAGTAGTTGAAGGCATTTATCAAACTAATGTTACCTTCTGATCTCCACAAACTTTACTGTTCAGTGAGGAGAATCAAAGTTTGCTGAGGATTTCTAAAAAACCCACAGGTGAAGGTCTGAGAAGAACTCAGATGGATGGTCTAAATGTGAAATCAAGACTCACGGTCACAAGTTTTAAGGCTTCTGTTAACCAGAAAGTTCAAACTAACAGAGAAGTACTGAGAAACTTTTAAAATTTCAGTCCTCAGACTGTCTGAAGGTTCAAACTAACAGAGAAGTACTGAGAAACTTTTAAAACTTCAGTCCTCAGACTGTCTGAAGGTTCAAACTAACAGAGAACTACTCAGGAACGTAGAAGATATCAGTCCTTGGACTGTCTGAAAGTTCAATCTAACAGAGACCTACTGTGGGACTTAGAAAATTTCAGCCCTCAGACTGTCTGAAAGCTCAGGTTCTGAGGACTCGGGAGGTGTGGAGGCTTTGGAAAGTCTTGGAACTGAGGGTTCAACCCTCCAGCACAAACGCTGAAGTCCAGCCTCCTGAGAAAAACGGTCGAGTCGAGACTCGAGTTAAAAAAAAAACTCGAAAACGACAAAAAATAGATGATAAATGCGCAAAAACGAGAAGAATTTGTATCTGAGCGAGTAGCTCAGGGGGATAAGAAGAGTGACTACCAAGCGGAAGGTCGCAGGTTCAAGACCCACCACCGGCATTTTTCTTTGTTTGTCTTTGTCAGGATTTTGATAAAAGTTAAGAAGGGTCTGGTCTTGAACCAGCGACCTGCAGCTCCACAGGTAAGTCCTTAACTCACTGAGCTACAGATCAGATGAAAAGAAATAAATTCGTCGTCCCTTTGGCATCGTAGTTTCTGAAGTGACCACATGGGTGGAGCCAAGGCGGAGCCTGGGTGGAGTCAGGGCGGAGAGTGGGCAGGGAGGTGGGTGGCGGCCTCCCCCCCTCTACTCCCCCACCTCCCCCCACCACCCACCACACCTTCCCCCGCCCGACGAGTTCTTCGAGTCTCCACGAGTTCTTCGAGTCTCGACAGGTTTTCCCGAGTTTCTGGAGTTTCCACCAGGTCGGAGGCAGAACAAGTTGTCATGAAGAGGTGTTGAAGTCGGCCAGGATGGACTGACTTTTTACAGCGACGAGCAGGAAGACCACTAGAAGAGCAGGTCTTTAACCAGCATCCATAAAATCCATGGAGTCGCTCCAGAGAAATGAAAGAAGGTCAACTTTTATCAACCTCCATCCAGATGTTCAACTTGATATCTTTAGATCTTTAGCACCCCAAACCTTTAGTATCACACTTTATTATCATTTATTAGGACTTTAATGGAATCCACCAGCAGATTTTGTTTTTGTTGACAAACTCTATTCTTGTCATCATGGGACTGCAGTATTTAAAACTGTTCCTTCTATTTGACCTCATGTTTATTAGTTTTAGTGGAGAAACTTATTTTAGTTGACCATGAGTCTCTTAAAAACAAAATAATAAATTGGATTAGTAAAGAGGTTTAAATTTCTTACTTTGTCATATTTTAAATATGACAAAAAAAAAAAATGTAAAAATAAAGTCTTGAGACAATTTGACCTGTAATTGGCATTATATAAATAAAATTGAATTCAAATTGTATGTATCTTGTAATGTTGGAGTAATTCAGCCATACATGTTAGAAAACACATTTTCTTTGTCCATTAATCTGTCATTTTCTCCAGTAATTCATTTCTTGTTTTGGTTTAAAAAATGTCAAGCCCAAATATATTCAGTTTACGGTCATAAAAACCAAAAAGATTTACATTCATGATGCAGGAATCAGACAGTTTTTCACTTTTTATCTTAGTTTAGTCAGAAAAATAGTTGATAATGTGTGAATTGTTGCAGCTTGTGAGCCGTAAAAGGTTTTAATCTTTGGAGCCGAGTGTCAAAAAACATTTAGAAACCAATAACAACAAAACACTCAACAAAGATTTGAACATCATTAAAGGGAAATCCAACTTTTGCATGACAATGTCTAATTAAAGGACATTTATTTCCAACGTAAATGTGTGATATTCATCCTCTGGAGCTTTCTCTTCACATCATCTTCCACCTGGACTGGTTTGGTCGGGAGCATGTGCAACAAACATTTGAAAAACTGCACTTTAACATCAATAAATGACACTGAAGTTTAATCTCTACATAAATGAGACTGAGTCTGGATGTGCTGCTCTGTCATTAACTCCTAAGTTTAGGGAAAGTTCAAACAAAAGAGGACAGTTCAGATCAGACTTGAGAATGAGCTTATTTTGAACAAACATCTCAGACTTTCTGAGCTTCAGCACCTACAGCAAGATATTTTAACAACAAGTAACTCAAGAGATCCAGAAGTTGGAGAGAGTTAGCTTTAGCTGAGCCATGTGGGACGCTAACCTAGCAAACATTTCAGACTTTCCTCTGTGAATTCTGAGAAATAATTTACTATTTAATGACAGAGCTACACATCTTAACTCAGTCTCATTAAAACACACTCTAATTCAGTGTCATCCATCCATATTAAAGTGCAGTTACCCAAAATGTTTGTTGCATGAGCTCCAACAAAACCTGTCCAGGTAGAAGGCCACTTTGACAAACAGGAAGTGGACGATTCCAAGCAGATTTATAGAAGGGGGAACCGGACTGTACTAAGTGTGGTCCAGTATAGAGGGGTGTTTTGTGGGTTTTTAAGGCTGATAATGATTATTAGTGAGACATTTGGAGTAGATATTCATTTGGAGTAAATGAAAGTATTTAAAATCTTGAAGTTAAACTTAGAAGAACACAAACTCTAACAGAAAACTTTGTTGATACGTTTTTGTTTTGTTTACAGATGTTAAGTTAAAGGAGTTTTATTCGTTACGTATAACCAATCAAATCACTCCAGAAGACAGAGCGACCACAGGTAGATAAAGGTTCAGAGCAAAAGTAGCGCCATTTTTAAATGTATTTATTACCGTAAATCAGTAAAAAATTAAATACTGATAATCAGTAAATCAGTCAGCCCACAATTACTACAATTCTACAGTTGATGTCTCTTTCCTTTGACTTGTTATTTGTACAATATACGATGTATATGATGGCGTTTTTTCATACCAAAGGCTATACTATGATGTTTTCTAAGAGACATACGATGCTACTCTGCTTGTTCTGGCTCTGGGCTGCTGCACTCCTCCTCTGTTGTTTTCTGGATTGTACTCAGCTGCATGCCTTCGTCCACCCAGCCTCCGTTGACTCGTCCCGCCTGCTGTCTCTGGAGCTGAAGCTGGATTGGAACAGACCAAAGTACAGTCCAATCATGATGCCAGTTGCCTCTCAAAAGGCTCCTTCATCTGGCAGGTGGAGGCAGTTCTTCTGAGGGGAAGCTGAGCTGGCCTGGCAGAACTTTGGAGATGTGTTCCAGTGGTTGGTGGATGTGTGGGGAGATAGAGAGGGACCTTTGAATTGTTCACAAAGGAAAACAGGGAACCCATTGGTAGTTTTAGTTTAGGATGCTACTGCGGTGTGTTTTTGGGCTTGAAGAGGTGAACAGGAAGAGTTTTTTTTCATATTGATTATCTTTTACTTTGTTCCTGGTTGGAATGCCCATCAATGTCAACATGAAGTTCACTTTTAGTTCTGTTTATTTATTTTTATTTTACTAACACCCATTTGTTTTTAACCCCCTCACATGTTGTGTTGTTGTAAACTTACTCTTTCAAATAAATACTCGTCTAACCCTCTGGAAACCAGCATTTGAACTGTTTTTGTGTTGCTCCTCACCTACTGACAGCTGTGGACTAAAGGCTATACTGTGACGTTTTTAGAGCGACATGCTGTACTATGATGTTTGTTGGGTGACACACTATACTATAGGCTTTTTTAATTGACATATTACTGTGACTTTTTTTTGTTTTAGTTTTTCTTGGTTTTTTTTAGCAACATGTAAGAATTCGAACAGTTTTAAAAGTTACTATACTTTTACTTGTGCAATGAAATTATTATTCTATGGCATTTTTTAGATGACATATTATACTCTGATGTTTTCTTGAATTACATACTATTTTGACAATATACTGCACTATGACATTTTTTGAACCACATATCATACATGACAATTTTAGGCAACATCCTATCATTTTGCGCTTTTTGAACCACATAATAATCTATGGGTTTTTTTTGCCGACATGCTATACTATGAACTACAGGCCATACTATGTTATTCTTGAGTAAAGTATACTATACTTTGACATTTTCTGAACTACATCCTATACTATGGCGTTATACACAGAGTGCTTTGGTTACATGTTGATTTATAATCTATATTTTTTTCTGTTTTCTTTTTTGATGGGATTACCACAGACCTGACTGTGAACACTGTTGACACCCACCTCAGGGAGACACTGCCTAAGATCTCAAGGCTGCTTGGTCGTGGTCTTTCTGGCACTTACTCTTCCAAGATGAGCCGGGAAGTTTAACACTGATGGAATGACACCAGGTCTAAGCCGACAAACTTCCACTTCCTCCTCAACCCATAGTCTCTGGGAAACCTACATGGAGTAAGAAAAGTAGACAGAGAAGTAACTAAGTCTGTACACAACATATTAAAAAAGAAATCATGCTAATAAATTAAGTACAAATAACCGAATTCGCCAATATACTGGAGACCAGAGCTATTTAATTTGACAAGTATAACCTTGTTTAGTAACATTTCAATTATTTGAGAGCAGTCCTAAAGAACTGCCTGTAATCCCAATCATAAAATGGGTTTGGAGGAAGAACATAGATGTTAATCTGGATATATATGAGTTAGGCTTTATAACTACTATTGGTAGTATTGGTGGTAGTAATAGTGATGCGACTACTGCTAGTAGTAGTAACTACCGCTGCTGATACTGGCACTGCTACTACAACTTGTAATATTATTACAAATGCTGATACTACTTCTGTGACTCTAACAGCTATTTTATACTACTACTGCTTGTACTTTTAGTATTACTACTACTGCTTGTACAACTATACTACAGCTACTATTAATGTCTGGTATTTGGTTGTCAAGCTGCTAGCTCGCCTTAACGTTTTGCTAGTGGCTAACTAGTTAGCTCTCATAGACTGGAAGCTCTCAACAAGATTTCATAATGAAAAAAGAGCCAAAAACTGTTCTTACCTATGAAAAGTCATTCCAAGTTTCCTTGTCTCAGTCGTACGACGTAGTGTATAACTGTATGCAGCACAGTGAGCCGGCATACTTGTTGTTTCCGTTTTCACGCCGTCTACATCAACAGAATGCACTGAAACTTTTCCCCCACTAGCTTAGCCTCGCTGTAGCACGCAGCTCAAAGGGGCGTGTCCTATCTACTCATTCATATCTATGAGAACAACGATGGCTACACATAAGGACGCGTGACGTTGATCAGCTGCGTAAATACCATTATATACAGTCATATAAAAAACGTATGTGAATCGCATCATTGGCTGCAGCAGCCATTTCAAAGTATTTGAAAGAGTGCCCTTTAAAGGGTTAAGCAAAATCCAGTTTTTCATTTCATTTGTAAATAATTATGCGTCTTCAGTGTCTGCAGCCATCCAGAACAGAAGTAAAAAGACCATCCCCTCATTTCTATAAATCAGAAATCGTGACTCTGAGTGAGTCGTTCAAGTTTACAGCCTGTTGTGATGTGACAATGTCACATGCTGGCTTCCATTCTTCAAAATGAAACCAAATGTAGTCGGACATCCACATACTTTTGGCAGACTGTATATTATATACTGAAAAATACTAAATCTTCTTATAGCATGATATACAGTATGGGTATTGAAACATACGCAGACTACGTGCAGAGAAAGGTGTGTCTAAGGCCCTCTTACTGAACAGGGTGAGGACAGCAGCAGCTCAGTTGATGGATTTTAAGCTACAGACACTGAAACAGCCGGTTTTGAACAAGATTAAAACCAGAGGTATCACAAGAATGGTAGAATCAGTGATCTGTACAATCGTTTGAGCTGCAACCTGAAATGCTAATTTGAAATACTGATCAAAACTTTAACAACAAAAGTCTAGAAAAAAATGTATTTATAAACTAGCAAAAATAAATAAATGAAAAAAATTATATATTTTATAGATGGTATCTGTTATTTGAAAGAAAGAATGGGGAAAATTATGGATTGAAAAATGGGAATTTTTAAAAAATTGCTATTTTTCATATTTTCCCCGTTGTGTTAAATTACAGATAATAAATAAATCTGCAATTTTACCTTCATTATAAATTAGATATTAATAAAGGTAAAATATGAAAAAATATTTCATGTTGATTGTGGGGAAAAAAGAGGTAAAAGCTGTTAAAAATGTCTTTTTCAAAAATTTATAAATTAGCAAAATACATTTTATAAAATAAAATACATTTTACAGATATTTTCTGTTATTTGGAAGAAAGAATGGGGGGAAATTATGGATTGAAAAATGGGATTTTTTTATATTACTGTTTTACATACTTTTTCTCTGTTTTGGGAGAAACTTTACAGATATCTAGTAAAATCTGAAATTTTCTGAAATGTTCAATGTAACATCTGAAATGTTCTGAGAACATGTGAGTTACCTTCTTTATGGACTTTTAAACCAATAAACAGCCACAAATAGATATCTTTATGTAATAAATGATTTATACTATCATACTATGAACACCACCAGGTATCAGGAATGATGGATTCTTTTCCAAAGCATCCTGTTCACCCACCTCAATATGATAGACCAATTTCAATTCAGGTTTTAAATGTCCTCCACTATAAAAAAAAAAAAAAAAAACATAACTTGTATCACTTCCTATCTGTTGAGTAGAGCAATAGACATACCGTGTATCTGAAAATCTAATCTGCAATATCACGCAGAAAAAACATGCTGAGTGCAATCTACAAAAGGTCTATTAAACAGTAAGTAGAGTAATGTGAAGCAATTAAAAATAACAAAATGAGCATAGCAGTAAATATTCTTGCCCATGTCTCTGGAACAGTTTTAATGACAAAAGCCATCATGGTCACCATGTTTTTTTTAAAAGCAATAGGAAATCAAAGACTACAGAGATTTTATTAACATTTATGCACATTTACATTAATATTTTCAAAGAGAGTGATTTATATTATTCACAATTCATTTTAAAATACAGTATTATCCCCTTCGGTTTCAAAAAGTGAAATATCAGTGTCATGTGCAGAATTGCACAGTTGGTCCATTCATATCTAAAATGCCAAAAATGTCAATAAAATTTCTAGGACTCGTTGCTCGTAAACGGGCAGACCACACACACTTGTGCAATGTCGTCATATTCATACGTCCTCTTCAAAAATGTGTCTGTGAGTCTTAATCCAGAAATACTCTGAAAGAAAGAGGATTATGAGATGTGTAAGAAGGAAAAGCATTTGGTTTGATCAAGCAAATGTTAATACAGAAAGTTTGGCTCATACCTGCAAACCCTGGACGGATGAGAGGACTGTGAGGGGCAAAGAGAGGAAGCCACCAGGACTGAGTTTCCCCAGCTGTCGGCCTGATATACCACACCAGTGGATCGACCTGGTGTTACACATCTCCAGCACCAGGTCCATTGTTCTTTCACTGCAACATCAAGGTCACAGAAAAGCTGGGTGTTAGTGCTATCAGTGTTTAATGTCTGCAGGCCAACAGCTGAATCCTATAACAGACAGATGACTTTCTGTTAGGGGGGATTTTTACCTGCAGTTGGTGATTTTACAGATGATGTCAAACGGTTCTTCAAGGTTGACAGTGTCGGGTATCATCTCTAAAGACAGCCGAATATCTCCGTACCCTGGAGCCTGGAGGACGCACAAGGATAAAAAATAAGATAATGTACAGATAAAAAATGAGACTGTCTCATTTTGGTAGCTGGCCACACATCCAAATACCATTCTTTGCAGCTGACTGGTCTGTAGCCTCCCTCTCTCCCCAAGATTGGTCTTCCAGACAATGTCAAGCTTTCCTATTACGGTCACTCCCTTGATGACGCCAGCCTTCTCCGCATATTCCGGCTTTGGTTTCAAACAGTACAAGTACTGCCGTGTGTCCATGGGCTGCAGGTAAGACATTTTCCCAAATGTGGACTCTCTGCAAAGGAGACGCTAGAGTTGAGTCTCAAGAGTAACTTCACCTTTTTCCAATTGCATCATCAGGAATGAATATGTGCTTTTACCCCTGATCTCCAGATGTGACCATGTTCAGCTCTGTGACATTGTACATCATGGAAGGCTCGAGAGATACTTTCTCCATGAACATTGGTGACGTGGTGATGTTCTGGATCTGAGCTTCCAGAAACACTTCATCTGTCTGGAGCGGGGAAGTCAGGGGTCACACTAATGTTTGTTGTTAACCATTATGCAACAATTACATAATCTCCTAGGTGAACTGAGCAACACATTATTTTATAAAGAGATATTAAGTGAGGTTAGGTTTGTGCAAAATCCTACAGCCTCAAAGAGTGACTTCAGATTGTTTAAGAGTGTCTTAAAACAATTTTCACATGCCCATGTGTACATTTAAATTGTTATTGGTCGCTGTAATTTCCTCCGTTCCTTATTAGCCTTGAAAAGAAACTGTCCTAATAAATTTTACAGCTTTATACCTTGTCAACATGTCTGTATAGTGTTTTTATTTACTGGAAGAAACATCATAACTGAAATCAGCAGTCAACGTCAAAACGTTTCCAAAACAACAGTTTACTAATGACATAGAATTAGACTTTCAGGGTTTCATATTCAAGAAACCTGAGGAACCAATTTTGTCGAAGGTGTAGAGTTGCTATTAAGCCATTTTAATGTAGGAATTGATTATTTTCAGGGAAATAAATCAATATGTAATCTTAATGATCAGAGATGAGTATTTTAGGGGTTTAATTATTGACCAGAGAGGGGCTTTGACCAAAGCTAACAGGTAGCTTCGGTGGCTTGACTTACACAAAGCAAGTAGGAATCAGTTGTTGTTACTTCGCCAAGGAATGCAGTGGAGTTATGTGATGAGTGGCATACGTTTGTCTATTAATCTGTGAATCTGTCTGTCTGTGAGCAGCATTACTCAAAAACAGACTAATGGATTTGGATGTAATTTTCAGGGAAGGTCAGAAATGACACAAGGACCACCTCATTAAATGTTGGCAGTGATGTGGCTTATAGTCTGGATCCACAGATTTGTTAAAGATTTCTGTATCACTGCGGATAGTGGCACAGCGTCACTGTAACTATGACTACAAATGAACACTAAATCAGCTGCCTGCTGATGATTACGTGTTTGTGTTCCTACTACAAATTGACCAGGACTTATCCTTCAGAAATCATACAAGGAAAACTTTATTAAATTGTGGGGGTATTTCCAAGTCCCATCAATTCCCGCTACATATTTAGGTCATGCAATCCGGTATCCGTACATAACGTACACATGCATAACACACGCCTGTGCTCAGCACAAGGTGATTTTTTTTATTTAAGATTTCCTATGTTGGAAATGAAACAAAGACTGAGCAGCCTTGGCGGTGTACTGTGCTCTCTGAGTGGTTTTCTTGTTTTAATATGAATTTGCTTTGTTTTGCTCAGAAAACTGTCTCCGCAAATAAAAAGTAGGGATTTGTACTGAAAAAAAGACAGTAACTTTGGAAAACACCCATATTAAACTAATTCAGACCACTGAAGACTGAAATCAGCTTAAGCTTAGCTTACAGTCCCAAGTTCAGTAATTTAACTACAAAAAACTAAAGTTATATATTTTGATGTTTTTTCAATGAAAAGAATTAATTCCTGCCTTAGAATGGCTTAGACGTAACTCTACACTATTGCCTCCTTAATATATGCAGATCTATAAAGTCCTGCCTCCCTCTCCACCCACGTCTCCCCACTACCTGCAGCTTGAGCACACCTGCTCACCTATGACTGCTTAAATATTGTAAAATGATTCTCAGGTGGCAGGTTGTAATAACTGAGCCAACCATGACTTGGAAATGGATTCTCACAGCCAGTATGGACAGGAGGAGAGTTGCAGCTGTAATTCTTTCAGTGTACAAACAGAGCGGGCATATGAGACATGTTTTCAGATTAAAAAAATAAAAAGTGAATCTATACCTTAAGCTACTCTTCAGGTGATGTGAGAGTCGTATAGTGAATATTTATCAACCATACTCAGAAGAAAAACATAAACACATGTAAATAACACTTACAGAAATTAAATTCTATTAGGATTGCTCAGTGTACCTTTGAGGATATGTTAGTACAAGTACACAGTAGAGGCTGCACAATGACTAACTTTACTTAGTGGACTTTTTTACTTGCTAAATTTTTCCAATTGGTCTCTCAAGCATCAAGTAGTTGTGCATTTCAGGGTATTTCTGAGCATTTTTCCCCTGATTTGTATAAAGCAGTGCAGATAGAGAGAATGTGGGGCGAGACAGCTGGGAAATGACAGGAAGTAAAGGTCCAGCCAGGCAGAGGTGAATCGGGGACTCTGCTGCTTCGGGGCATTTTAGTCCTTATTGTATGCACCAAAACCATTTGACCATCAGATCGCCCTAGTTGTGCGTTGTTAAGCGATCAGGTTACATAAAGCAGCCATGTTATCTGCCTCAGAGCCTTCCAGCGACATTATAATACCAGCACTTTTCATTTCTGCAAAGGCTTTCAGTCTGGAGCTGTCCTATTGGCTGCCAGTCCATCTACACTGATGCACAAATACTTAGTGTGTTTATGAATCAACACAACCAGCTCTCTTATGTATAGTGGACACTAAGTGTATTGAGTTGACGATTTTAATACTTTTGTGAACCTTTCACTGGTTTTTGTTAATATTATTTTCTAAAATAAGTCAAATCTTGTACATTTAATACAGATAATCAATCACTTATAACAAAACATTATTAATAACAATCTTAAAAATCATACGTTACTAAGTAAAGTCACTTAGTTGTACAGAAAGACCTCAAAAATTACATTTTTTAACCATAATCTGACATAATTAGTAGAACTGTATTTTTTATTGACTTAAACATAATTGGTTCTGACATGGTTATCGAAGAATAAAATCATCATAGGTGTCTTAAAAATGCACATACAGGAGAGTCATTTTTGTTTTTTCAGCAGGCTTGATGTTTGGGAGAGCAACACTCAGCTGTCTTTACAACTCATCTGTGCAGCCTCTACGATACAGTGAGGGTACAATAAGAAAGAAGCAGAGATTAGTTCATGCCTGCAATTCATATCAGAACTGACCATGAACCATTCTGAAAGTTAATGTTAAATGACAGAGCTTAGCATCTCTGTTCCATGCAAAGCCATTCCGACCAAAACCTCACATTCTGTCGCATATAATCACATTAATTACATTTGTTGAAGTAAAAATGTCCAAATGTCAAATGATTGGGAAAGGACAGTAATTTTGGCATATAATCACAGAGAATATGACTGCAATTGGCCTGATTCACCACACTGTAACCTACAGTCTTAGAAAAGTTAAAAATGAGATTCGAATCCATTTGAGCACCATCATTTCTCACTGCACTGTTACATAATCACTTAAATCTTGACAAACAGAATTAAAGCTAATCATAACACACCCTGTTATTATCCCCAGTGATAATAAATATAATCAATGCAGTCCCCACCCACCACAATTTGACACCATAAACTTCAATTGAGAACAAGCCCTCTGTAGGATGAGTTTGCAGGAAAGCATGAGCATACAAAGAAAGGGCAAAAGAAAAGCAATGGAAGTTCACATCAAGAATTAACTAACAATAATGCACTTTAACACTTGTTTCTCTTTAACAATGCAGCAGGCATTTTCAATGTTCATGCTTTTCTTTCCATTCTTTTACTTTGCACCTTTCTATCAGCCCAGAAAGACACAGTCTGCTGCACCAAAAAGGATTAAAAGAAGCTAACGTTCAGCGATGAGAACAGAAGAAACAATTACCACAGAACTGAGGTCACTCTAATGGAGAAAATAAAATACAAGACATAATAAACAAATGAAGTTACATGCCAAAGTTGATGACAATGAATATTTGCAGTCGAATATAAAAAAGCTACTGATATGAAAATGACAGAAAATAAGGAAAAGCTTATCCTCAAGAAAACCCTTAGCTCCAGCTTTTTTCATCCAAACACTGAAGTCAAAAAACAAACAAAATGGTGAGATTTTACAGAATGTTTTTCTGTTCAGTTGACATCTCAGGAGGTACAAGGGTTTTCCAGGAGGCCTATCTGATGCTAACTGCCTCTACTAGCATCTGGAAATGTTCCTAACTATAAAATGAAACATGACACGAAGCATGATGTATGCTAGAGTAAGAACTTGCTCTTTACATGAATCTGTTGCTGGTGGCGGTATTTGAGAGTGGTTAGTTTACCTCTGCATTGTAGAACTTTGTCTTCACATCCAGCGGCTTCAAAACCTGATTGAAAATAGATTGCAAACTGAAAGCTGCAGTTTTCTCACACGGTGCATCCATTCAACGGGAAATAAACTTTCATCCAACTGGAAATCGACTGGAAGAAACTGAAATCTGAGGGACAATATGATTATGCTAAAGGGAAAGGAGCCAGGCTAAGGTTTGATCCTGAACTGAGACCAAAGACTGCACGACACCAAATCCACAGAAGGGGTGATAATTACATTTGCTCTGTTGTAGGTCTGTGGCATTTCTCAAGTCACTTCCAAGCTCGCACGTGAGTTTACCGCTGTCATCTAATGAGAACACTCAAATATAACTCACCTGGAATTTGAAGAACTTCCGAAAATAGAGCTTCTCTCCGTAGTGAGTGGTATAACTGACTGCACATACTAAGCTGGAAGAAAGAAAGCAAACATTTAGAATAGCAGGTTGATGTTTTTTTTCAGGAATGTTTACTTTGTTCCCTGATTTAGTCCGTTGGAGAGACATTCTGTATTTGTTGGCACATTTGTTATGATAAAATGAGGACATTCATAGGGAACTGGTGGCACCTGGTGGTTTGCTTCTGTCTGCTCTTTGATTAAAAGAGGAAATGATAAGGCAGTCAGGTGTGTGGGGTGGTAACAGTTCTCTTTTGTGGGAGGCGAGAAAACAGTAAGTTCCATTTGTAGTAAGAGATTTAATGTATGATGTTTTAGGAGCAGTTTGTTTAATGGAATTTAATGTGGGTGCTCATTTTTAACATTTGTATGTCCTTGGAGACAGGAGCAGTGTGGCCACAAAGTATGCAATCAGGAATTTGCTGTGAAACGTGAATCTGCTGCGCATTGGGAAACAGTAATGTAGGAGGTATACAGAGTTAATGTTGTTTAGGTACACGGTGGTTTAAAATACTTATTAAAATTGTTGTTCTTATTTTGTGTTGAAAATGTTCAACTCTCTGAACCCCAAAACCGGCCACTGGGTTTGAATTTGATGTCGTCTTTCCAAAAGTCACCAAAATGACACTAATTGTCTATGCACTATGAACTCTCCAACAGTCCTTGAACTACTCATTTGTGACGTGCTGTTCAGTTGGGACACTTAACCAAATCTAAGCTTAAAAATTTGATATTCAATCAAAATTACTTCATTCTACATTTCTCATTTAAAAACTTGCTCAAAATAAACTGTTTGCTCTAACCAGGTTCTGTAAAGATCAAAAAATTCTGTGATTCTCACCACAACAGTGAACCCACTAATGACTTAGCTGCAACCAACAGTCATGTGACAAAAAGTCAGGGACTTTTCAGCTGAGCTGAGCTGAACTGTGGAGTGACTTTACTCAAAGGACATAAGAGATTTACAGAATAAATTAAAAAGTAAGTAAAAAATATGGATGGTGTAGAGTCACCATGTTTTCTTCCAGTGTTCAGAACACCTGTGAGCACTTGGAAAAATGATGTACATGTTGATTGCATTTTATTTTTTCTTTGTTTTTGTAAAATAAATAATCAAAGAAACTCAACTTTTGTTTTCTTCTATTTATGTGTTTCATGCTGCACAAAAGACATAATCTTTTTATTTCTAGCCATGGTTTTGCTGTTAGAGGTGAAAGATTTTATTCTATAGTGAAGAAATGAGGCAGCAGCATGTAGAAATAACACAGAAGGATAAAATGCCCAGAGACTACTGGGGGTTCAGAGGGTTAATTGTCAATTTTGCAATTACTGTTGTTTTTATTGCTCCGGGTCCTCGCACCATTTCCTGCTGTCCGTTGGGTCTCAGCTGTAACATTTGTTTGCTTTTGTTAGGCCATGCAGCCTCACATGGCCTGTGGCCTGGTAATTGTTTTGTTTTAGTCACTTTGCTATTACAACTCACTGTGGGAAACTCATAGCCTTAATACTTGGTTGAACTGAGACCCAGCTTGTGCGCTGGTTGTGTCTTCACGTTAATTTATTGTGTTATTTAATATTTGGTCTGTACATTTGAGCTGTGATTTACTACCCGGGGTTCTCGGGTTCCCTTCTGCAGTTGAAGGGTATCAGTTGAATAATACATGATTGGCCCTTATGGAATGAGAAGGACCCCTACGTTGTTGTCATGTGTTGTTTTGTTGCAATAAATAATGTCACTCGTTAAGATACATTCCTCTGTCAGAGACTTGTTTATGTATGCACGCACACAAATGTATAACAAAAAAGGCACTCACATATGTGTTCCAATTTCTTTGACTTCGTGGTGGATAACGTCGTCAATGCAGCATTCAGGTTTAAGTTCTGCTACTGCAGAGTTTGATGCAGAGAGATTGAGCCTCTGTGAGCTCGTCTGTAGATCAGCCTGTAGGAGATCACATCACACAACACATCTCAATTATTGGTAAACAGAAATGAAAGGTATGTAGTAAGTGCTGGATGGGTATTACTTCTTTACAATACCTTCACAAGAATGTCTTTTACAACTTGATTGCTGTCATTATGCACACTTATGTAACTGGAGAAAGTCTCACCAAGGAAAATATTTCTGTATAATACAAAGACAAGATTGTGTTACACAAATACTCCTTGCTTGATTGTTTGATTTCAAATGCAATTGTGTTTATTACCCAAAGTTCTGTGGTAATGTCAGCATCTCTCCCAGCATTAATGTTTCTGCTCCTTTGATGGTAGAGGGATCCTCCCTCATAAGTTGACCAAACAAATCCCCTATGGAGACCAAAATACATAAAATATCTCTCAAGTACATACAAAATGTGTTCATGAATTTGGCTCACTGGTTCCACTGCGAGCTGCAGCACACAAGGCTTGACAAACACTTGATATGATGTGTGTGTGTAGCTATTTGCATCTCAGCCAGGGAAAAACACCTGGATAAAAATAGAAGTAGAAAAACTAATTTAACCAACAAACAAACAGTGTGTATACATTTGTTTTTGTTACAAATCTATACACAAAAAAACTAAGACATATGTAAATCCAGGGGACAAGTCATAACAAACAACCAATCATTCTGAGGCTATTCTCTTGTGGACAGTGTAGCTATCTAAGATACAGACACCATTTTGACCCATTAAGGTTCCGTCAAAGTGTTTGAGTATTTTATTTGCCGCAGGGACGATCACAGAGACAAATAAAGAGCCTTTGAAGATCAAGTTTCAAAGCAGAAAGCTATTCATTTTTTCATTCAAATTGCTTCTTCCTCCCATCCTATAACTTTGCAACGGACAACTTATGCTGTGTTAAATTCACAGGCTACTATTAATAACTACTCGGAATACTATTATGCCATGATCTCATGCATCTATCTCCATTATTAACATCAACAATAACATCAATATGCCTGAATCAGCTTTCAGTGCATCACTTAAAGCAACATGATGGCAGAGAAAGTGAATGTTTTTATCTTGCTAATGTCAAATGCACCTAATTCATCTTGAAGACATGCTTTCACTTTACATAAACAGAGATTCTACCTAGAAGTGTCAGCATGATTAATGGTTTATGTAGAGTTCAGTTACCAGTGCATTGCTCTGTGCTGTAAGGGAAAACAAACTGTAGAAACTCTGTCTGGCAAACTAAATTTGGAATCTGAGACAGTAAATCTGTAATACAGTTGTGTACTGGCTCAAAAGCTATCCTTACATTCCCTTACTATCCAAGCTGGCCCCTTCCCCACATAAACTTAGTACCATTAAGATATTGAATATATTAACATAAACAAGGAAGTATGTTGCTTTTGCTTGTCAGTTGGCTGGAGTAGGATGTCCTAATGCAACCTAAAACATCATTAGCAATTGGTTGAAAGCTTTATGTTGGAGGGAAACATTTTAAAAAGCAGAAGCAATGCTCTCACAGGCTTAAAAAAACAAGGAAGATGGCTACCTACGCCTGGTCACAGTACTTATGTTGCTTCCTGTTGTGCAATAGCAAGGATTTCTCAAAAATCTAAGCATGAATAACTTTAGATTATTCACAGACTAATCTATTTGGAAGATTTCAGCTGAAGTAAAAAGTACAATAATTCAAAAAGACATGAGCTTTGACTCTATTTACACAAAAAGTTCCAAAACTTTCCAAATTAAGGCACTGACTGTTCATTCATTAACATTCCAGAGTAACTTTATGAAGCATGACTGTCAGTTTTTCAAACACAGTCATGTGAATGTGAGTTAATACCCTGAGAGGTTTGTATATTCAAGCAAAATGAATAGAAAACCAGCTTCCACAAAGATAGCTTCTTTGGCTGATTTTCTATCTTCTAAACCACTAAAAACAACAGTATTACATTAGCAAAGTAAAGGGACCACCGGCAAAACATTATACAGCACAAACAGGATTGTTGTGTTACTGCTCATGTTTTCTTTTCACCCCTGTCCTTACTAACATGAGCATGAGACCTGCGATAAACAAGCTGTCATTAGCTCTGCTGTGTCACGTTTTTGTCTGACTGAGGCCCTTCTGTGTGGAGTTTGAATACTGCTGTTTATTCCCAGAATCCCATGATATGCAGATTAGGTAATGTAATGATGTACTTTAGAATGACGATTTACCAACTATTGGAAGAGCTTAGGGTTACTTAAGTGTGCAGACATTTCAGTTGCAATTTCAAAGGTATTCTGGGTGGTTGCTGCGACATTTGATCTGTCAGTAGTTGCATAACTGACCAAGTCTGTATCCCTGGCATGACTGACCCACGTCATCCACATCTAAACTAAGAGAAGCAGAAATAACAACCGCATCGAGTGGAAAACTGACTCAACTAGTTCTCAGCCATGACTTTAATTAAAAAGTGCAATGTTATTTGCAAAATATGGACAAAGAACACAAATAAGGCATTATGCAACAGATGTTATCATAATTCTGGGTGTCTGGTAACCCTGCAAACACTGATTACAGCATATACTCTTCTGCTACAGGTTTGCAAAACAGTGTATTAAAGTCTAGACAGGAACTGCGTTTTGACCTATATAAACCGGCTCACCTGGCAAATCTCGATCTTCACATGTGACCGGCAAGTTTGTGAAGAGAGTTGGTTTGGTTAACCGCATCACTGTAAACGAGAGTATCATTGGTTAGTGCCTAGACACACAAGTAGGTTACTTACTGTGGTGATGTTTGCACAAGTAACACAGGGTTTCGTTTCACATAAGACTACAGCTCATTTCTGTGGCTGCAGAAAGTTCTCCCAGTTGCAAGAAATCATCTAGAATAAGGCTGCAATGAAAGATTCTTGTAATAATAAATTGATCTGCATTATTTTCTTGACTGGGAACAGCAATACCGTTTACAACCAAATCAAAAAAAGCAATTTAATAAACGAAATGTAATACATATATGTAAGCATTTACATATATATCTAAACTAAGGCTTAAAAAAAATTCTTACAATAAAAGAAAAAAAACGTTTCCAGATTCAATATGAAATAGAATAAGCTATTAATTAGACATTTTTCAAGACCCTTTTGATTTAAAAAAAAAAAGTGCTTTTAGAGGAAACATAAAAAGAATAAATGTGACTGCGTGAGGCAGATAGAGGCAGACCAAATGATCTTTCCTCTTTAATCTCTTGACATGGGATCTACTAATAGGTTCCTGTCTTAAAACTTCAGATTATGTGCAGTAGTTTATAGATAGTCTGGCATATGAGGTACTTAAATATTATTGTGCAAAATTTTAAAACTGCGTCTGTAAAAACCTGGTGTCTAATGTAAAGCATTGAGAGCAGAGTAATATGAATTGTTGTCTTGGGCATACGAATTCTTTTTATGTCGTCACTAAAAAGCAAAGACTGCAGTTTATCATATATGTCATGCAGCAGGTCTGACTGAGTTTCAACTATTGTGTCATTGGTTTTAAAAATAAATTTCTTCCTACATGTGTGACAGTTCTGATGGTATTCTACGAGATAATGCTCCATAACATGTCTTAAATCTCTTACACAGTGAATAAAGACCTGATCTTTATGAGACATTACACCATTGTCTTAAAGGGTGACAACTTCACTATTTGCGTCTGAGGATCTCAGATTAATTCATTTTAGTTTGATGTCAACTCAAATAGGATTTGCTGGTCTAAAAGGTAACATTCAGAAGCTGACAGTAGCAATATATAACAACAGACTTTTGCACAAGACACATATTTCCAAAGAAGGATCTGAGCTCAACACACGTCTTAAAAACAGAATTATTTCTGTGTACTTATCCAGGGTGTAGTCTGAGATTAAAATCTCCTCATGAGAGAGACATGGCTGAGAAGGTACACCATTATAAACTAATAGTAAACATAAAAAATAGAAAATCGAGCGTGACAACAACAGACGCGGTAGTAAACATACATAAAACTATATCCAGCACTTGCACTCTTCGATTACACATTAAATACAATTTTTAATGGGGACTAAACATAACTAAGATTACTGGCCAACTAATCTCCTGATAAATAATTTGTGTCAGTGGCTGTAAATATCCACAGTGGCATAAACAAATATTTACAGGCAAACAAACACAGAAACATTGGATCATGCTGGTATTAGTAAGTCTTTGAGGGTATCTTTCAGGAAACAGCGCTTGTAAGCTTAATTTGCTAACAACACAACAGCTACAGCTAGTTAGCTGACGGTTTTTTGACACTATTTCTTGCTGCACAGAGTCTTTAGGTTTGGCCTTGAACACCAATTACGACAAGAACCCCATTTTTAAATTGTCAGCGGTAGTCAACAGTTTTGTGCTTTTATTTAGAAATGTAAACTGTTATTGTTGAATATGCCGCTACTAGCAGCAGACAGTAGCAACAAATGACAGCATCTTGGTGCACTACAACATCAAACTAACCCTTCCGTTATACCCATAAAACAACATTTTAATGCTCAGGACAGTGAAATACCTTTTAATGCGAGTAGATGTTCCTGTTTCGCCTGATTTACGTCCATTTTGACAGAGGTAACTGTCTTATTAGGGCGATGTTAGCCACTGTGCTAGATGTGACAAGCTAGCTGATGAACTTTGACCTAGTGACGACGATTTTCTTCTTCGTTGTTTATTTGCGGGCTAAGAAGTCGTACTGCCACCTACAGTCCAGGATAGATATTACAACAAAATCCATTTTTCTTTTTCTTTTCTTTTCTTTTCTTTTCTTTTCTTTTCTTTTCTTTTCTTTTCTTTTCTTTTCTTTTCTTTTCTCATAACACAACACAAAACTGGTGTAAAATGTTTTTGTTGTGCTTAAACGTCCTCTTCAAGCTGTCTTGTAAATGGAACTAATGTAGTTTTTCAGGGATATGCTGTATGTTACTATTCTTTTTGTTTTCAGACATTAAGTTATCACTACACATGTTTCGGTTCTTCAAACCCCATCTGAATTTAGATTTTAAATTAAATGATTCTCAGGGGTTAATGTTGCCTCTCCTGACATCTGGTGGTGTGGACCTGCATCACATTAGACCTGAACTGCAGCTCTGATTTATCAGGTTGATCAATTAAAACTAACTGGGCTTTGTTGGTGGAACTGGGATCTAGAAAGTACTGCCTGTAATATCTGAGCTGTCAGCAGTATCTCTTTATCTTTTGTTTATTTGTGGCTTGCTGTTAGATGTGTTTTATAGTCTGTTTAGCATTTATTGTCTATGTTCTGTACACTATTGCAGGTATAATAGAGTTTTTAACATTAGTAATACTTGTCATCACATGTGGTAAAGTCTACAGTCACAAAGAAAACTACGTTTAATCTGCCATTTATTGAAATAATTCCATTCAACTTTGATGAAACAAAAAAAATATCCATTAATCACTGTTTCAACATCTTCAGCACAGGTCTTTATCAACTTTAAACAGGAAAAAAATCATTTAAAAGTCTAATTCCACAGTCCTTGAATTTTGTGAACCACAAGAAATTAAAGTACTTGAAAATACAGAAATTATTGTGTATTACAAAGAGACTTTTCTTTTCTAGACATCTCAACCAATCCTCAAATAAAATTAGAGCATTGTGAAAAAGAATCAGTCAAATTTTATACAACAGGATAAAGTTTTATCATCCTTTGTAAATACAGTTTTCATCTGATTGAGATGAAAATCTTCATATTGTGGTCTCTCCATGCTGTAGTTTTCACACTCTGTCTTCACTGAGCAGTGGCTGGAAATGAAATGGAAACTAGATTATTATTTAATCCACAAAGCACAAATATAGGTACAGAAAAACTGATGATGACAATTTAAAATACATTAAATGCAAGTGAATGTCGGCCACCAAACGTTTCAGTTATTCCATCTATATTTGAAACCAGAAGGATATTCTGCTCTCTCCTTTGGTGGTGCTGATAAACAACAACTTGATAACTGTTGTTAATCCATACTCACATAAGCACTTTGATGTGTTTCTGGCCGCTTCCACTCCTTTTTGATTAAGATTCCAAAGACAACCATCCCAAAAGCCACAATAAAGATGCCCAGTGAATTTACCAACTTTGCTTCCTCAGGCAGTGAGCTGTAAGGGGCACGAGTGCTTCAGCAGATGGACAAATTAGGTTCGCAAGTCTGGTATTTACATGCACAATTATTTGGCATTCTGATTTATACGAATACAACAACTCCAGCATCACAATGGTGCTAATATTGAGTAAGATTACGTGTGATTCAGCTGTTTTTCTCTTAAAATAAAGAAAACATTTTGCTGGGATTACCTGGATATTTTGGCACTTACAGTGTGAGGAGCAGTTTCTCATGATGCCACTGATGCTGGAGGTAAGACTGAGGATTAAGATGGTTTTACCCAACCAGATATGAACAGGCTTCATGGCACTGCAGAACCATTGTGCAGAACAAGGAAGGTGAACCATCTTCGAGGAAGAACTGTGGTCGGAACAAACTCTTAGATGATCATGATTGGAGATGTTTGGTGAAATCATATCCTGGGAAATCAACAGTAGAACTCACAGCTATGTTTAATAGTGAAAGTAGGAGCATTTCCACATGTGCAATGCGATGAGAATTCAAGGGACTGGGACTAAACAGCTGTGTAGCTCTACAAAAACCACTGATCAGTCAGGTTAATTTAAAAAAAGGCTTCAGTTTGCTAGGGAGCATAAAGATTGGACTCTGGAGCAATGGAAGAAGGTCATGTGGTCTGATGAGTCCAGATTTACCCTGTTCCAAAATGATGGGCACATCAGTGTAAGAAGAGAGGCGGATGAAGTGATGCACTCATCATGGCTGGTGCCTACAAGCCTGTGGGGGTTAGAGTTATGATCTGGGGTTGCTGCAGTTGGGCAGGTCCAGGTTGAGCAGCATTATGTTCCCAAAGAATGAGGTCAGCTGGCTAGCTGAATATACTGAATGACCAGGTTTTTCCATCAATGGAGTTTTTATTCCTTGATGGCATGGGCATGTTCCAAGATGACGATGCCAGGATTCATGGGGCTCACATTGAGAATGACTGGATCAGGGAGCATGAGACATCATTTCCACACATGGATTGGCCTCCACAGAGTCCAGATCTCAGTACCACTGAGAATCTTTGGAGTGGAAAGATCTTGGCAGAAAATTAATGCATCTCTGGACAGAAATAAATGCTGTGACATTGCAGAAGCTTATCAAAATGATGCCACAGTGAATGTGTGCCATACTCAAAGCTAAAGGTGGTCCAGCGAAATTTTACAGTGTGCGACTTTTTGTTGGGTGGGCAGTGTATATTCAGTAAGAAATAATCATAGACTCAAGTTCTGTGTAAATATTTGTCATCCGCACCTGAAATGCAAATGTTGCCACGGTACAGATGCCCACCCAGCTGTGCAGAGAGTACAAGTCATGGATTTGGAAGCCTCTATGAAAGTCAAACACTGCACACAAGCCCAGGATGGCCAGAAGCATGAGTCCAGCATGGACCAGCTTCCAGGTGAATGGTACATGATACACAACAGCAGCTGCACTCAGATAGATGCTGTAAACAGTGTATTTGTCTGGGTAATAATTTGATTAAACACTTGATGTTATTGTTACTTTAGAATATAGGAAAAAAAAGTGGGGCGGCATATTTACCATATGCAATAATAACAGAATCCACTAATTTTAATAAATGAGGCTGCAGCAAAAGGTAATTTCACTTAAGACATCTGTGGGAAATTAGGTTTCGTTACTAAACCAAACTGATACAGCCTTGCATCTGTTGTGTACAGAGAGTTCAAAATTGCACACATACATAGTACAGAAACAAGACTGTTAATGATGATTTTTATTCATTTATTTCTCCCCAAGTGTTTAAAGGATATTTTGGCAATTAAGCATTCCATGTTTGTTGAGTTGTGGAGCTCACAAGAGACACTATCCAAAAAAAACCCCCAAAAAGATTATATTTGACTTTTAGCTCCTTAAACACTGGCACCTAAATTTCCTATAATGCAACAAGGTGGCATCTTGCCTACATTTTTAAAATAACTTCTTGTAGTCGTACTAATTTAAGGCTCTAAATTAGTACTTCCTCTGCAAGAAATTTGTGGTAAAATGGATTGTAATGTACCTGGTTGCATTTTATTTGAGGATAGCCAAAACTATATTTACTTTTCTATCAGACTTAATAACAGAAACCCTTCTCTGCATAATGGAATGAAGCTGAACAGCACAACAAACTACATCCTCCAAAATCATAACATTGAATCAAACGCTTCAGGAAGGTAGGATTTATTGCCGGGTAGTTTATGAAAGCGTCAGTTCCAGGTGTATCTAAGAAGTAATAAATAACTGCGTTTTGAAAAGACTGACATTTCCACAGCACAGTAACTCACTGTTGGCGTACAGAACCACCAGCCCAGACACCATGAGGACAGGATGCCAGTTGAACTGCAGGGCTGGACAATCCCAAGCGAAGCCACCTGTCCAGTATGAGCTCCAGCACATCACAACGATCACACAGAGCAGACTTAGAGCCAGACACAGCCCATAGGAGGCTTTAAACAGCACGGACGGCCTCATATCTGTGAGTTTAGGAGGACGAAAGTGCTATTTATTAAGATATTACCAGAATATTGTGATTTTAGGAGGGTTGTTTATTATAAAAAGGAGGTAAAAGGAGTCTGCAGCTCCAGTTTTCTGTTTCACAAAGACAGATTTTGGTTATGGCTTAAGGTTGATCTAACTAACGGTCACTAGTTAGTCAGACGTCTAACTTTATCTGCTTCACTATCTCCAGTAGGACGGATTTGCAGTGAATTATGTGCAGATTAACACATTCAAAACTGATAAACGTCTCTGTTCATAACACCCACATGAAATCTCAGCCCAGCAGGAAATGTCCACCTCTTTGAAGAAGTTTAAATTTACCAATATATTTTATTGAGTAAATTAAGCGAAGAATGTAATAATACACACACACAAAAAATAAAGTGGAAGGAAGATGCAACCCACGACTCACTGCCGCTCCACAGTATTATCTGCAAACGACAAGTGATGAGTTTTTCTGCTTTTTGCCAGTCGGTGTCACTGAGTGTTACCATGGAAACAGGTCTGAGGTCATTGTTTGCCTGAGGGTTGGGTGGTAAACTGTTCAGGCTGAAAATAAGTCAGTCTTTGCTTTTGTTAAACTGTTGAGCTTGCATCTGACTTATGTAGGACAAAATGTTAGACAAATGTAACACTATAGACCAGTCTGACATGGTTTTCTAACAACCAGACACAGATTACAGAAATAATCCAGAAGTGATAACAGAACTAAAGCAAAAATTCTGTTTTAATGAGTAGCTTTATGGTTGGAGAGGAAAGCGATAGCTAGCATAGCTCTACCTGGATTCAACCCTGAGTGGCAATGTTGTTGTTTAAAGACCTGAAAACACCCAATGACCCTCACTGATGATGTGTGAAGGTGCATTAAGACAATGGATGCTAAAAGTTGCTGGATTATAATTACTTAGTGCTGTTTCCATCTCTATCAGTGTAAAAGGTCCCATTGAATAATGACAGTTTTGTCACCTGGGTTTTTATTCATTTAAGATGAATAAAATGAATGAAAAAAAAAACATAGACCAATATTTTAATGGCATCTATTCATTCAAATAGATCTAAAAACAAAAGGCAGGAAAGAATAGGGTGTTTCACTGAACTGGAACTTTTTTCTTATCG
Source organism: Amphiprion ocellaris (assembly GCF_022539595.1). NCBI lineage: Eukaryota > Metazoa > Chordata > Actinopteri > Pomacentridae > Amphiprion > Amphiprion ocellaris. The sequence continues at coordinate 17,458,469 of NC_072782.1, read as the reverse complement.
CTTTTGTTAAATTAAGTGGTTAGAGCTCTATTTATCTGTATTTATAAAGAACAATATTTTATCAGGAAATAAATGCACCATTCATGCATCATTGAAAAGGAGATTATATGATTTTTATATGTTTTTTATTTATAAAACATGTTTCGATATTTAAAAAAATCCTACTTAATGAAGAAACTATTCTTAAAACTCTCCCAAACTCCTACAATTTGTGATATTTCTCTCTGAATTGTAGTGAAGTAGTAATATACAAAGGCACTAAATGAAAATACTCAATTAAAGTCCAAGTACCTCATACATTGACCTGAGCACAGTACTAAAAGCATCCTTAGTTACATTTCACAGCCCTGACAGATGCACATACAAATCTTTTAAAACACTGCTCTGAGATTTTTTTCTTTTTTTTTAACAAAAGCTGCCTGATTTGGACTCACCTCCTCTCCCTGATGTGAATCCTTCTTCTTTCTACCTGAAGATTCTCACCAGTTTTTTCTGGTTTCTTCTAAGAGATCTTTGGCCGCTGAACACATCAGGAAAGTTTTCTGATGTCAATAGGCCTGCTGGTAGAGGGAATAACAGGTTTACTAGGATGAGACCTGTTTTGTTGGAGGGTTGTGATGAAAACAAGAGGACAATTGTCTTCTTGGTATTGTATTAGCTATGATGTGTTAGGTTTCATAACTGCCTTCTTGCTTAGTCATGTAGATTTGCTACAGACTCTTGTTCTCATATTTATTACTCAGTAACCTGAATGTTACTTAGTTGGTGTTTGTAAGTAATCAAGCTAAAGTATCAAGCTAATCTAAAAAACTAAATTATACTCCATTAAAGATTGAAATAAAAATTTAGTCCATATTTGGTTTATTTTTACACTGGTTTCAAAGGTAGATCAAAGTTATACATAACAAAAAAACAAACGCAAAACAAAAGAATAATTTTCTGGTTGCTGGGGTGCCAAAAATACAGTAAAATAATGGAAAATAACTCAAATAACTCATAAAAATCTCAATAATCAAAATACAGTTTCCATCCTTATTTTACATAATGTGTTTATTTATTTTTTGTTTTTTTAATGTTTCATGAAGAATATTTACCTAATACTTAGATTTTAAAATAATAAAATGGACTGTAAATAATACTGAATAATGTTAGAATACAAAGAATAAAGTTTCATACTGCAGAAAAGAATATCAGGCTGAATTTTATTATATAATTTTATGTAAAAAATGTAAAAAGATAAAAACAAAATATCAAAATAGTCTTGGAAAACTAGTAATTTATTTCATTTTTTAAATTCTTTTTATTTCACTAGTAATTTTGGATAATATCAAGTGTAGCATGTGTATTTTTACATGTAATTTAATAAGCATTTAATATTAAAAAAATATGTCTGACCTGTATATAGATCTTAAATGTTAAAAAGTATGTCCACCTATAAAATGGATGGATTTAATAAATTAAATATGTATGATTATAGTTACAATAATAAACCGTTTTTAGTTTTTGCAAACAACTTTACTTAAAAATCTTGCATATTTCATTACCTTATTTTCTATTTTACATTAGAATGTGAATTCACAGTCTATTTTTGTAATACACACACACACACTCAATCACACTGTTTTGTGTTACTGGTCCAGCATAGCTCATTTTCTGATCCAAATCAAATACATGATGGAACAGAGAATTATCGAGTTAAAGATGCAACAATTATAGAAATCAGTTCCACTGGTTTATGGATGAAGTGTAGCAACCCCAATAACCCCAGTGTGAATGGTGTTAAATCTCTAGCCTGTTTTTTGCGCCTGAACCCACTGACTGAGCCTCAAAATCAAGTGTTACAATAATTTTTTTCTCTCTCTTTTTCGCAGCAACCATGTGGGTGACCTCTACCATGTCATTTAATTCAACACAGACTTCCTACATGAATAAAGCCTTCACAGTTCAGTGACAAACTGGAGATGTGGACTGAAGCAGATGATCACAGAGGCCCAGAGTCACGAAATGAATGTGTAATCTCATTTTACTTTGTAATGACAAATGCAAAGGGACCATGGAAGGGAGCGACACTTTTATTGGAGGCATCACAAGATATAACAGCAGAATGAATTCTATCATTGAAAATGTTTTAGGTCATTTTCTCCTGACAATAAAATAACTGCTCTCCATCTGTAAGTGTGCAGACAACAATGACTTACTCTACACATCATAGAGCAGCACAGTGACTGGAGAGCTCAGGGCCATGTTGTGTATGACTTGTTTGCAGCAGATGTTTTCATCGTCTTCATCCTCCACAAAGACGGACAGAAAGTGTTGAGGCTCCCAGGACACTTCCTGAGTCTGAGAGGCCAGCACACGCACACAGTTCACGTCTTTCCTGAAGCTGAACTTTTTACCTCCGGGAAGCACAGACACGATCTTATCATCACCACCAGACTGGGAGGTGATGAAGGCGTCAATCTCCAGAGCCTTTTCCGTGACGAAAACCCGGACGTTCTTGCCGCTGTAGTTGCTCATCTGGCATGCAGTGATGGTGTTCCCCATGTTCTCTGTGTGATGTGACAGGTAGGATCAGGTCAGGACTGCAGATCTTGCTGGAGGCCGGATTTTAAAATAAACAGTCATGTTCCTTATAAACTGGATGAGGTTTGTGAACATTTTACAAACTATACTGAGCAAATACACACTTTTATGCAGTTTAACACTTACAAAAAGGAAATTAAGCTTTTTATCTCATGTTATTCTTCGTTTTATTAGACTTAATAGCCTTCAATGTACGCTAGTCTTTTTACACAGCATCAAGAATTTGTCATTTTGTATTCTGCTGAGGACACTCAGTGAGGATGAGACAAAGAAAGCCTTTGAATCCTTACATTTCATTCTGTGTGACATTACAGCTGTGAGTGTTTTGAAGTACAGCTGTGACTTTATCGACACAAAAGAAAACAGCCTTATCATTCTGGTGAACAGCAATTATTAACACTAAACTGGAGCAAAAAGACACTTAAGCAATTAAAGAAGATATTCCAATAAATTACGTATTTAAGAGAACAAAATATTCTGTACACAGGAAAAACATGCCCTGATCATTTCTATTGAACGTGGAGCAGTTAATTAAAAAAGGCTATTGTCTGGAATAAAGAGACATACTTCTTACCTGCTGATTCAGTGAAGGTGAGGTGACAGTAATACTCTGTAGCTGTCCACCTCATCTGAACAGTCAGTGTGTTATGGACAAAGGCTTATAATATGCAAATAAGTAAGCCTTGCCAGCAGGGCCATATACCATGTTGGCTTTCTCAAAGCTCTTAAAACTAATCAAATCAAATCAAACTTTATTTATAGAGCACTTTTCATACAGTTAAAAATGCAACGCAAAGTACTTTACAACATTAAAAACATTAAAAACAAGAAAACCCGTCCCTCCCTCCCTCCCTCCATATATACATATATGCACACAACTGCAGGAGCACGCACACGTACACATGTCCACACACACATACATACACACACACACCCATACATACACAGACACACACACGCCCACAGACACACACTCCCACCACTGACAGTAGGGAGACATGGCATGGCACTGATGATTGTGGAAAACGCCTCCATTGGGGTCGTCCACACTGGAAGGAGTCACAGGCCATGACCACAGGGGGCGCTGGCACCCAGACCCCCCGACCCCGACAGACAGGGGGACCTCCACACTGAGGTGGGCAGCCCCCCAACCAGACGGGCTGAAGAGACCCATGGACAGCACCCCCAGCAGCAGACCAGATACAACCCCCAGTGTGGAGGACCCCCCTGAGGAAAACGCTGGAGTTAAATAACTAAAAATTTAAAACTACAAGATAGAATAAAAGACCTATAACATAAGTAAAAAGGTGAAAGGTTAAAAAAAGTAAAAATACATACGGAAATAAATACAAAATGATAAGAACATAAAGATTTAAGAAGTTAGTTAAAAGCCTGATTAAAAAGGTGCGTCTTTAACCTTTTTAAAAATATCGACAGTCTCTGCAGTCCTGAGGTTCTCCGGCAGGTTGTTCCACAGGCGGGGGCCATAGTGGCTAAATGCCGCCTCACCGTGGGTTTTTGTCCTGGCTTGTGGTATGGATAAAAGGCCACTGCCAGAGGACCTCAGGATCCGCGAGGGTCGATATGTTAAAAGGAGATCAGATAAATAAGAAGGCGCAAGGCCGTTAAGACATTTAAAAACTAATAAAAGAACCTTAAAATCGATCCTGAAGCGGACAGGGAGCCAATAAAGCGACTTTAAAACTGGTGTAATGTGTTCCCGCCCTCTGGTCCTCGTCAGCACGCATGCGGCTGAGTTTTGCAATAATTGTAAATTTAAAATACTCTTTTTGGGAAGACCAGAGAGCAGGGCATTACAATAGTCTAAGCAAGAAGAGATAAAAGCATGCATTAGCACCTCCATGCTGGCCTGAGAGAGAAACGGGCGGACTCTTGCTATGTTCTTCAGATGATAAAAACCTATTTTTGTTATATTCTTAATATGTGGCATAAAATTCAGCTCAGAGTCGAAAATCACGCCCAGGTTTTTTACAAATTTTGCTGGTTTAAAATCTTGTAGTTTAGATAAAAGTTTCTCTCTCTGGCCTTCGGGACCTATGACTAAAACTTCAGTTTTGTCCTGGTTGAGCTGTAGGAAGTTCACTGCCATCCATGACTTAATGTCTAAAATACAGTTTATATATAAATACAGCTGTGTATCGTCAGCGTAGCTATGGAAACTGATGCCGTGTCTCCTGATGACGTCCCCAAGAGGAGGCATATAAAGATTAAAAAGAATGGGACCTAAAATTGACCCTTGGGGAACCCCACACCTAATTTCATGGGTTCCTGAGGAACACGTATCCATACTTACATAAAAACAACGGTCTGTGAGGTAAGAATCAACCAGTTAAAAACAGTACCAGAGAGGCCGACCAGGTGTTTGAGTCTGTTTAACAAAATATGATGGTCTACTGTATCAAAAGCAGCGTTTAGATCCAGTAGAACCAACACTGTGAGTTTTTTATTATCCAGATTCCACCTGATGTCATTTAAAATCTTTAAAAGTGCTGTCTCTGTACTGTGGTTCATTCTAAAACCAGACTGATATTTTTCAAAAATATTAATTCTGTTTAAAAAGTCATTGACTTGGTTAAAAGACAGTTTTTCTAAAATTTTACTTAAAAATGGTAAGTTGGATACAGGACGGTAGTTATTGAGAACATTGGGATCTAAATTGCTCTTCTTCAGAAGGGGCTTCACCACCGCCGTTTTAAAGGCAGTGGGGAAGACACCCGTCTGAAGAGAGCAATTTATAATGTTTAAAAACTGTTCCTCAAAGAATCCATAAAATGATTTTAAGAGAGGTGTGGGAATTGGATCTAAAAGGCAGGCTGTTGGGTTCACTTGGGAGAAAACTCGACCAAGCGTCCTTGCATCAACCAGGGCAAAACTCTCCAGCGTTTCCTCAGGTAAGGATAGCAGATCAGGTGTGGTAACAGGTAAAACTTGTAGGGATAAAAGGCTGGATCTGATGTCCTTGATTTTGGTTCTGAAGTGGTCTGCAAAGTGACGTCGACATATTCAATTTCTGTCTATGAAGAGATATTATATGAAATGATACCTTTAACCCTTATCAGAATAGGAGGTTTGAATTAGTGGTGTAGAGATATTTTAGCACTGATAGTAATTGTGAAAACGTGAAAAAATAAAATCATGTTAATAACACACGATAATATAAAAATTTCTGTGCGTGTAACTATGTGGTTGACATTCAAACACAGAAACAACATGTAGTGCAGTTATGGTTGCAGACTCTATCTCCCTATGTTTGTATTTCGAGTGTTTTTCATTTTCCCAAAAAAGCCAAAACAAACAAAAAGCGTGAGGATGAATTTGACTGATTTCCAATATTTTTTTTTTTTGAATTTCTCTGCATATTGTGATAACATTATCATAATTTCCTTTGGACTCGATACTTGTGTTATGAAACTTGATAAGTTATTGCCCAGAGGCTCTCGGCAGTTCATAATTCCTAAAATAGCTGGGTATTTTAGTTTTAATGCTAATGCTACTCGGACAGGAGTAAATAGTGTATTTATCTGGGCTTATTTTTTGTTATGGATTATTACATGTTTGCTACTTTCATGAGTATTTCCCGTGACAGAGTGGTTTATGAGGGATCAGCTCATAATACTGCGCAGTGGCTGTGTGCATCATAATGAAGTAACATATGACACGAAGCAACATAGTCCTTGCTGACATGTTTAAAATACACAAATCAGCCACCATATTAAAGCCAGTGATGGCTGTGAAGTTAGTGATGTTGATTAGCCTGATATAATTACATGTTCAGCTGGTAAACCTTGGTTCCTGTTCCTCATTTTAATTTGACATAAATTGTCCCAGACCAAGCACGCCCCCTTGTGGCAATGGCAGTCCTTGCAGCAGGTGAATGCACCATGCACTGCAAAAACTGCTAAGGAACAGATCATTGAGCACAACCAATTGTATTAAACATCCATGGGATGTGCTGGAGGGCTGCACAGTAGCTCAGTGGTTAGCATGGTCGCCTTGTAGCTAGAAGATCCCTGGTTCACATCTTTCTGCATGGAGTTTGCATGTTCTCTGGCTTCCTCCCACAGTCCCACCCAAAACATGCTGAGGTTAATTGGTAACTCTAAATTGTCTGGAGGTGTGAATGTGAGTGTGATTGTTTATCTCTATGTGTAGCCCTGTGATAGACTGGTGACCTGTCCAGGGTGTCCCCTGCCTTCACCCTAAATCAGCTGGGATAGGTCCCATATTCCCCCTGCGACCCTAGCGAGGATTAAGTGGTATACAGATAATGGATGGATGAGATGTGCTGGAACAAGACCAATCCAAGGAGGCTTCACCCTGCCTCCTATAGGTCCTCCTATAGGGTCCAAAGAATCTGCTGCTAACATCCTGATACCAGACAACACTAGAAGCCTGCAGAGAGCTGTTTGTTCGTGGCAGCACGAAAGGAACCTACACACTATTGGGCAGGTGGTTTTAATGTGGCTGATGGATGTAATTTTTTAACAATGATGTAGTCCAGCAGGGCAGATACCTGAAGAATATCAGTGTGTCTCAGGTCAGGTCCAAAAATGGACCTACTACTGGTAACCTGTAACCCAGTACGACCTGTCCCAGGGTCAGGCTGTCGGTGACTAAACTGGCTCCCCCACCAGTTCTCACAAGAGAAGTGGTGAGGAGGGCGGCTAGACACCATGGTGGAATTAAAAACAAGATCTGTCAAAGGGCGCCGGCTCAAGAGAGCCAATGGCGGCCATCTAGCAATCCCTGCTGCCTTGTGGCCCCCCATTTTTCTTTTGGTGGGGGGTGGGGGGTGGGGGTGGAGGGTTAGGGTTAGCTCTAACCCTAACCCTATCCCTCCTTTAAATTACTCTGAAATGTGATGTGGTGCTGGTATAACAGGAAGGGTACCACAAAATAACGTACTGGATAACTCATTACTTTTCTCTATAAGGTTTAACCCTGTCAGAGTGAAGGAAAGTCAGCTCTTTGTAATAAGAACCTCTTGCTAGATAGAGCAGTCTTTATTTGCTGCATGATTTGCTTATTCAAAGTAGGAAAATGCAGTGAAGATAAAAGTATGACTGTTAAGTTTATGCTGCCTTCCAGCGCTTATTCTTGACACAATGAGGCCGTGGCTGCTGCTGGTGTCTCTGCTTGTCTCTGACCTGAGTCCTCTTGCAGATGGGGACTGGGATATGGATTACTTCAGCGGAAAGATGGCTCTCAGAGGACTGGAGATAATTCTGACCCAAACTGAATACAACTGGTTGTTTTTCCAGAGAGACTCTGTGTATGTTGCGGTGCAACATGGACAAACTGAGCTTTACTGGAAATACAGAGTCCATAATGATCATGGGCACACTTGGTCCTACCAGGATATGACAGGAAAAATCCATAGAAGTCACATTCCAGCACTGGTATGCTCATTTCATTCAGTAAAAAAATACCTATCCAGTTTATCACTTAGTTAACTCACTCATTTTTCTGTATTTTCTATTCTATTGCCACTATAATGCATCTCTTCTGTGAACCGATATCTCTGTGCATGCTGTTAATTTTATCTTATTACATTTTCTATTTTGCGACACCTTGCTGCTGTGTGCATGAATTGTCAGTAAACTGGGTGTGATTGTCACATTTTGCAAGGCAGCCAAGCATCCCCCACATTACACCACCTAAAAGCATGAAGCTGATCATTATTCAGTCACAACCTTGTTTATTATTTATTTCTTGCTGATTTCACACTGCTGATAATAAGCATATTTGGCATGCAGTGTGTGTTTGGTACATGTTGAGAATATTTGCGAATATGCTAATGCTTTTCTCTCACTTTCTCCCCTCACTTTTGATGGAATTTAATGCAGAAAAACCAATCAGGTACAATACTAAAACTGAAAAAGAAGATTAATAATTCCTTATCGTTAGAATAGAACCAGTCTGAGAATAGGTGCAACAGTTGCGGGGATGTAAAATATTTCTGTTAAGGAACCAATCTGCCTTCCACACTCATAACAATGGATGTTCTGAACAGTGTGAGCAGCGTGTTAGTGTGTCTTTATGATAAAGAGAACAGACGGTAGTGATTATGTAGCCTTTTTTTCATTTGTTTTTGATTGTTTATAAATAGAAATTATCTACTAAATGATACTGCACAGGAATGTACTCACTCCTTTTATTTATTTATACACCAAAACAGTGGATAAATTAAACTTTTGACCAGACTGTGGCACTAGAATGAAGTCACAGAGTTACCAGTGGAATTGCAAATCATCCTGATGGAGAAATAAGCATCTGTAAATTTCATGGCAATCCATTCAATTGGTCCATTTTTCACTTCAAACCAAAAATATCAACTTCATGATGACACTAGAGAAAAAGTCAGGAGATCACCAAAGTCATTAGGATTCATCCTTTGGGAACCATGAATGTCTTTGTGAAACGTACAGCCACTCCATCTAGTAGTTATTTCAGTCTGGACTGCAGCGGTGGTGGACCTTCAAGCTACGCCGCAAATGAACTTGAAATGTTGTTTTTTTTAGCTCATGATTCATACATATGTCTAGTGGCAGTTTTGTAGCTAATTCCATCCTCTCTCCTGTCACTTTAGGTTGTTTCTCTTATTTGTGGGGAGAGAAAACTTGTTTCAGCATTTCTTGTGAACTCAAATACTCAACCGGCTCTGCATGTTATTAATAAAGCCCCACCAGCTGAGGCTGTTGGTGAAACCAGTCGTATTGCCATGGATATAATTAAAGACAGCATTGATTCAAGGTCTGAATGGTCACTGCATCATCACTCCACTGCCTCAGGCCACAATTTTCAAGCCTTCTTATTGGAGAAATCCATGAGCCGGGCACTTTCTACCATCACAAGACTGCAGAAAATGCTGACAAAAAGATACTGTGCAGCTACAGCTGTGGTTATTTGCTACTGTCCAAGTGATGATGAAATAAACTCAGCAATGAATATCAAGAAAACACCGAAACAAGAGGTCGCACCGCCACACACAAGGCAAAAAGAGAGCACGCAGCCAGCGATGGACATTAAAGCTCCCATGCAGGATGATGGACAACGGTCTTCAAAAGCTTTGCATGACATTTTCCGAGTGTCTGCTCTGTACTCTGGCAGCTCTCCAATGAAAACATCAGATGTATCACAATTAAAGACACAGAGACATGCAGCTAGTGTAATGAAGAAAAATGAAGGTTCTAACTTTGAAGAAAGCCCAAGTTTGCAAAGAAATTTTCAGGAGCAACTTACTTTAAAAGCTGCAACAAATATGGATCATGGAGTTTATGCTAAGAAGCAACAGTTGTTGGTGTCTAGAGGGAACCAAGGATCCAGATATATACCACAGGATGGTAAAGATCATTATTTCATAGGGAAGATTCAAGCAGAGATCCAACATCCAGAAGTAAAAAAAACATATATGAGTAAAAATGGAAACCACAAGGTATCCGCATACATCCTACAAACACACTCCAAACATAAAACAGACACTCGTGACGTCAATAACAAACATGTTCTATCAGATGTGGAAGAAGAAGCCTTAATCATGTTATTTCTACCAGACAAAGGGATACAAACAGGATCATTATCTGAATTAAAACTTGTTCCAAACTCAAACATGAAGTGGAAAACCTTAAAGGAACTGGGTGACCCCCCACCTATCATTAAAGCTGTAAAGTTCTTTAGTACTGCACCAGACAACTCCAAGTGTAAATGCTTGAAAGGAAATCAGTGTTCCGAGAATATGGATATAAAACCAGCTGAGCATAGAGATAAAGTAGCTACAGTGACTTCATATACAGACAGACAGGTCAAAGAAACAACAGAGAAAACACATCGCACAGAAACTAATAATATACTTCAGGAAAATACGAGCATCAATCACTCAAAACAAGAGGAAAATCTGCCACCAGAGCAATCAGTCATACCCTCACCTCCCTCACTCAACATAATTCAAACAGAGGAGATAACAACAGAGCAACCAGCAGAGACAAGTACAGTAAACGCACAGATAAAAGACACAACAATAATTACAGAAGTCTTCAATCAAGGCAGGACAGAGAAAGTTGATGGACAACCGAGTGGAGAAGAGAGCCTGACAACCAGAATGAATCCAGAGCCAGAGACTGACACTGGGCCAAGATTTATAAAACGTAAAACAGAAAACATGCAAGCTCCAACTACAAACCCATTCTCAGGCCTCAGGATGAGAGAACACATCCAGCCATGGGCAGAAATTGAAAGAAAAGAAGATCAAGGAGTAAAATCTGTTTCCAAAGTTTTGGAAACAATCCCCAAGGAAGCTATAGACAATCATCCAAAAGTAAGTGGAGTTGCAGTTTCAGACTTCTCTGAAAATTCTGATCAAGTTGAAGGAAAAATTTAACATTTTGGGAAATATGCTTATTTGCTTTTTGGCAGGGAGTTCATAAGAGGATTGATACTGCTCTCATATCTTTCCGGTCACAAACCTGACTCAGTGGCCATGACGAAAAAGTGAGAAGCATGGTGAAAGCGAATAATTAACTCATTTAGTTCAAGTTTTAAACATGAAATCAACACAAAAGACATGAAAACCCCAGAGAGATGTGGCAGTCAGTGTAATCAGTAGTATAAAAGATGTGAAGTGAAGCCAATGTGAAAGTGCTTTAAACCTGTATTCTTTCTAACAACCACTTCTGGTCAGATTCTATAGGAGTCTATTAGAAAAATGGCTAATTCTTGCTTGAATCGTTACCTTAGTAAACATTTTTCCTGAGGAATTAATGTTTTAAAATGTGAATTTCAAATCTCCTTCAAAACAGCTTGATGTCCATTTAGAAAATTATGGTCCCATTTAGAGTAAAATAGATAATAAAGTAGGGTATGTTTTACAGCGTGGCTACACTGTGAATAACAGCTCACCACTGTAATGTATCACCAAGCATCAGTCACACTCTTCCTTTTCTGGTTATATCTATAACAAGATCAAATCATCCACGACTCGGGGCTCTCGGTCACATTTGTCAGCAGTGAATTCACTAATCAAAATTCTCCTCCACAGACTACAGGGGACTCGGTGCCACTCTGCAGAGGTTTAATCCATCGTACTGACGCTGGGTGGAAACACTGCATGGACAGACTTGGAAGAACAGAACTGAACAAAACAACAGATGCATTTCAGCTACCGAAAGATCCTATCAAAGACCACGACGACAGCTATCTTAATAATGATGATGAAAATGATCATTTCTATTATTTTGATGGAGTGCTAAAAAGAGTTGAGAATAATTTTTACCCCGATTACAAGAGACGAAGACAAAGGACCCACGTTGAGACGGAAAACGGTGCTCCCACAGAGAGAAAAAACAGAGACACTCGTGAAAATTTGCTCAGTTATATCCGCCGTCTTACTTTGAGAAACAAGGTCAGTCGCTCCCAAGGATTAAACACTGCAGACGATGTGCAGAGACATACTCATTAACACGTTAAACCCATTGAGTGACCGAAGGGCCTGAACCCTGTGGAAATTAAAGAGGCAAACTGCAGCTTTATGCATCACAAATCAGACAGTATGAAGGAGGAAACACACAATGGATGAACAAAACCGCCAACGTTTCTCAATGTCAAGTAAACACATTTCTTCTAAGAGTACTCACTTTATTAAAAATGTGACACTTAATATTGATATGTGTAGAATAAACAGTGAACGGAGAAATGCTATAATTTTTTATGTAAGCTCTTCTTGCACTGTCTATAACCCTGACTATCAGTTTATTGTCTATTTTAAAACCTTCTACCTCTGAATGTACTTCTAAAACCCTCCCTGATATGTATAAATTTACGTTTTTGTTCGATGCACTTAGCTGTGTGCAAGAAATGTCTGAGCTGAAATGTATTTTAATTAAATTGCTAGGATTTCATACAGTAATTACAGCCTATTCAAATCAGTCTTTCTGTTTAGCAAAGCCACTACCCATTATCATTAGTCTTTGTGCATAATGACTTGTTGCATTTCAAAATGCAGCAGCGAGTTCTCACAGCAACACGAAACCCAGAGAACATACACTGCCCGTTAAAAAAAAGTCGCACATTAATATTTTGTTGAACTGCCTTTAGCTTTGAGTATGGCACGCATTCACTGTGGCATCGTTTCGATAAGCTTCTGCAAAGTCCCAGCATTTATTTCTGTCCAGAGTTGGATTAATTTTCTGCCAAGACCTTGTGTTGATGATGGGAGAGTCGGATCACTGAGCAAACTCTTCTCCAGCACATCATACTCCATGAACCATTCATTCTCAATGTGAGCCCCATGGACTCTGGCATCATCATCATCTCGGAATATGCCTGTGCAATCAGGGAAAAAAAACTCCATTGATGGAAAGACCTGGTCATTCAGTATATTCAGGTAGCCAACTGACCTCATTCTTTGGGAATATAACATTGCTGAACGTAGACCTGACCAACTACAGCAACCTCAGATCATAACCCTAACCCTTACAGGCTTGTAGGCCCTAGCCATGATGAGTCCATCACTTCATCTGCCTCTCTTCTTACCCTGATGTGCCCATCACTTTGGAACAGGGTAAATCTGGACTTTTGATCTTCTTTCATTGCTTCAGAGTCCAATTTTTATGCTCTACAGCAAGCTGAAGCCTTTTTTTCTGATTAGCCACGCTGATCAGTGGTTTTCTTAGAGCTACACAGCTGTTTAGTCCCAATCCTTTGAGTTCCCATCGCATTTTGCATGTGGAAATGCTCTTACTTTCACTACTAAACATAGCTTGAGCTCTGTTGATTTCTTATGATATGATTTCACCAAACATTTAAGTGATCTCTGATTACGATCATCCAAGAGTTTGTTCCAACCACATTTGCTCCTCAACGATGATAGTTCACCACTATCCTTCAGGTTTTAATGATGTGTTCGACGGTTCCCCGATTTGAGTCGTTTCAGAAATCTCCTTAGTTGTTTTCTTTGCTTGGTGCAGGCCAATAATTGTATCTTTCTGAAACAGATTAACATCCTTTCCGTGACCACAGGATATGTCTTCTCACATGGTTGTTAAAAGAAATGAGAAACTCCTCACTGCATCAGCTAGGGTTTAATAAGTTGTTGCAGCTGAAACATATTCATCACTGCAGTAATTATCCAGTGGAAGGCTCTTACCTATTTGCTTAGTTTAATCCAGGTTGCGACTTCCTTTTTGGACAGGCAGTTTATTAGTTCTGTTTTAAAAGTTATTTATTAGAATTCATCATTCAGACTTTGCTTTCAGTTTTTAAATATCTTAATGAACAAGCTCCTGATTCCTGATTATATATTCTATCAGTTGGTCTGGTATGCTACTTCAAGATCCCAAAAGATCCTCTACCTTTGGTGTTTTAAATGCTCCTCAACATGGAAATAAGACATACATAGAACAGAGGTTTCAATTTTTTAAATGCAGTTTCAGGTAATTTACTGGTAGCAGACCTAATTATTACTTTTCTTTATAATCTTGTTTTGTTCTCTTATTTTTATTGATGTAAACATCCCGAGCTGCACCTATTGTATGAACTGTGCTATATAAATTAAGGTATTATTTTCTATTTACATGTTTTACCTTATGTTGCTCTACGTTGTCAGTCTGTGCACATGGCAATCTTATATTTTCTGTTTGTTTTCTCTGGCATTACACTTGCTGTACACACTGATTATAGTTGCCTTTAAATGTCTTATATTTGGAGGATTTCCTGTGAATCCAAAATACAGAATAGAGAATGTGTCTCTTAAAACAACGAAATGAACAGTTCGAGGGACACAATCTTTATTCTGAGCAAAAATACAATCAAAAGTTTAATTAAAGCCATCATGAGACTTTAACTAAGATTGTAAAAGTATTTCATTAGATCCAGAATTTGGTTTAGTTATTTTTAAAGACAAAATGATCTCCCTCTAAATTGTCTGAAGAAACACAGAGGGAATGTCGTATGAAAGACTGGTACACTGAAGCCTCATAGTTTCCTGTAAACGTTGGAATGTGTTTTTAATCAGGACAAACACTAGAATTTGTCACAAATCATCTCCACTGAAAGAGCTTTAAGCGAGGATCTTGTAATGTCCGGTATGAAGAGGCAGGATGTTTACAGCAAGAAAAAATGTCAGTTTTTAATGTTCATGTGGACATCTGCCCATTGTTTTAAGAGACTTTGATGCCCTTTAAATACCCTTTTAAGTCTCTGCTTTCTAACTAAGTGATAGCACATGGTGTCGTCCCTAAATGCAGTGAATCATTGATTTTATTAGTTACACCTGTGCTTAAGTCAAAGTGTGTAGAATGAGAAAGGCCTAATGCCTGATGCTGGCTGATACAAGTGTACTGGTGTCCCACTGTTGGATCTGTGATGATAGAAGTTAGTAACAGTAATTTTTAAGCCTGATATAAAAGCATCGATTTGACCTGCCACAACATTAGAACCAGCGGCCTAATACTGGAATGGACATGGAATCTCTGGGGGTTTTAAAGACCCACCTCTGAAGAAATGTTATATTTTTTTTGTTAATATCTCAGTATGTTGTATTTTACATGCTGGAAGACACATTATAAGCACAATAAGCAGTCAACATCCATCTTGGAACACGTTGACTGAATTTATCAAATACTATGTCTCACCATCGTGTACTGCAGAGTAGTTTTATAGTGTTTGAGCAGAGGGGTGAGCTGGTGTGCTTGAACTGCAGTGGGTGAGGGGAAAGAGAGGAATAGATCTATGCATTCCACAGGTGTCAAGTTCAAAGCTATTTTAAGACAGGATAGGATTTTTTTCATGGAGAAAACCTTCCAAATATGCCACTTTGATGATCAGAGATGAGTTTCAGAGGGTTCAATCAATTACTGGAAAATTATTTTAAAACATTGCTTACCTCTTGATGTTGCATTAGTTTATGTAAAATGATTACTCTCACCCTGCTCATTATCATCTACTCTGATAGTCATTTCTCATGACTGGATGCACGTAAGGTGTAAATGTAGATGAATTCATACGACTGTACAATTAAGCATCATATTTAATCTTATGTGTAACACAACATGTCCATTCTGATCTGCGCTAATTTGGATTATCAGGAAATTTAAAATCATGGGGATTTCAACTAGTAAGAATCCTCTTCCTTCATTTGTGTAATGCTTGAAAAAAAAAGCCTGTCTTCCATCTTTGAATCTGTTTATCTTGACGAAGGGGTGGAGCTTATTCCAGCTAAGAGGTAAACACTGCACAGGTCACCAGTCAATCACTCTAAGAGACAAGCAGCCATGCGCACTCACACCTGCAGTCAATTTCAAACCAGCAGCTGATCGATGCTGCATGGACTGTTGGGCAGGTTACCTTAGAAGCTTCTTGCTGTAAGGCGACAGTGTGAACCACTGCAGCATCGTGCTGCTAGATCGTCAGATATGACAGCTCATATATCAGTGAAACAAGCTAAAAATATTGTATTAATGTTTAATCTGTACAATCCTGGGAAAGTCACAGGTGATTTAATCTGTGAACAAACAATGATAACATCACTAATTTCAGTCATTTCAAACAAGAGCATCTGTACAAAACATTTATTTGGAATTTACATAAAAACATCTTCAATGTATTTGCATCATTTATATCTGAAATCCATGACAAGCAAACAATAACTAAGGGAGGAAATGTTAACGCTGGACAGAAAGGATTTACGAGAGTGAAAAGAAGTTAATTGAACAGCTCAGGACTTGCAATGAAATATGTAAAAACACAGGAATTATTAAAAAAACATACACTCACATGATCTGACACACACAGTAAATAACATGCACTGAAGCCTATTCACTGCTATGCTACTTCAGGAAAGGCAAAGAGGAATTTTTACAAGAAAAAGATGCTGTCAGTTGAAAAATGGACGTGATCTAAAAAGACAAAGGGAGAATGAGAGGGGCGTGTAGGGTCCCTAGAAATTGATGCAGGCTGTATTTTCATTGTCTGTCAATAGATGGCAGTGCCAGCACTGTAGCATCACTCTTCAGCAACAATATATAACTCTGTCCTTTATACATAAGAGACTGCAGAAAAACGGGCAAAAAAACCAAAAAAACTCTAGTTCTAAATTTCACAACATCAGCAACAACCACTCTGGCTGATGTTTCTGTTATCTTCAATAACTTCATACCTCACTATATTTATTTTGGGTTGTTAACATAGCTGCATATATACAAACACACTTTGTAAGGCTTGTATGCTCTCTGGACATATTCTGTATATGTACAAGGGAGAAAATCTTGGGAATAAAATTTGGGCTTCTTCTAAAATCCAGAAAAGGTTTCCTTCATCTTGTCTGAGTCTAATCAAGACAAAACAATCCGTACCTGCACCCCATGTAACCTCTGACGTGTACTGTTGGTCAGTCGGTTCACTAAAATGATCAGACTCCTTAGTTTCTAAGTCACTTTAAGTCCAAATTGTGAGGACACATTCTGCATTAAGGCATCACTGAAGCGTCAACACTGTGGTGAAACTGTAAATGTGAAGAAAAGGCACATAAAATCACCGACACGCTGACCGTGTGGACCGGAGTGTCGCGCTGAAGTCAGCGCAGCAAGCAGGAACAGCTGAACAAAACACCACAATTACAACTTGAAAAATCTGATCTCAGTCATTTTGCCCTGTTAACTGACACAACACAAAGAGTGTGTGTGTGCGGGTGTGTATTCTAGGGTGGTTTTGACAATGGTATAAATAATGAGAGATAATTATTATTCATTAAAATAAATATGTCAATAAATAAAATGACCTTTGAAGTTCTCCAAGTTACAAGGAAACATTTTACTAAACAATTAACTGCTGTCCCAACAGAAACAGTTGGAGAAATTCCTTCTACAATGTCGTGTGTAACACTGAACATATACGAGATTGAAAACATTTTTGATGTGACTAGATTGTACAAAAGCGACAACATTTTTGAATCACCATGCTCAAGGAACATAATGAAACTGCAATGAAAAAAATGATACCTACATAACAAAAGATTATCAGACAGCGTCGAAGAGGTAAAGTCTGTGATTAGTAAAAGTTTGTTGTAACAAATGGACAAGATTCTCCTACAATTAGTCAGGAAAAGAATCATGAGCGGACATATATTGGGTCAGAGAAGCCTAAATCTACAAAACAACAAATATAGCATGACTGTTGTTTTAAATCCTACATGTGCCTGAGGTCAGTGCATCAAAGAGGCACAGTATTAGTGACATATCTAATGCCACTCCTACAAACCAGTGTATATCTTGTCTCCGGGCAACATATTACGATCTGGGGAAAAGACCAGATGAGTGACACACAGCTGGAGACGTCTAAGTTTTCAGTATTATGCTGCACGTTGCTTTTCTAGAGCTTAAAACCTGCAGCCATTTCTGCCTGCGAGAGTTGGCACCTTCATGTTTTTCTGCTTTTTGAAAATGTTGTCGTCTTTGGTGGTAATGTTGAATCTGACTGCAAAACTTTCTCTCAGTTCTCATTACTACCCATCAGCATTTAGCAAGTAGTCAACATCCACACACCACTTATCAATACAGCTTGACTTTCCCCTTTTTGTTTTTCTTTTTAAAACTACTGGCTTTTGAATACATGGCTGGTCAGCCACAAAGAGGTAAGCCTGTTCATGAGACACGGTGTCCACCGACAGTGTCTGTGTGCTTTTAGTTTTTCTTGTGTTTACTTCATTTGCAGTCCACGGTGCTTTCAGGGTGTGTCTGCGTGCTTGTAGAAGCCCCTTCTGAGGGCCGTGGAGGCGATGCTCTCGGCCGAGCGTCGCTGGTCCATACTTAGCAAAGCCTCCAGCAGGTCGTTGATGTCAGCTTTTAGTCCCTGCCTCTGCATCCAGTTCTTCAGCAGTTCATACACTTTATCAGCGGGGGCGCCGTTCTCTGCGATGCGAATGTGGTTGTCACTGACTCCAATCATTCTGAAGAACTTGTTGTGGATCCGCACGTCCAGGTACTCGTCGAACAAATCAAAGCTCTTTCTTAGGGATTTTTCTGATCCTTCAAAAAAAGAAAAGAAAAAAGAGAGACATCAATATAGAATGATGAATTCAGAGTGTGAACATAGCAATGCATCCTCTAAACCCCAAAAGTGACCTGCAGGTTTTAAAACATTACACCTTTTTTTTTTTTTTAAATCATACTCAGAGACTGTTAAAATAAATATTAATCTGTGACAAAGCATTTCAAATCCAAGTCTAAAAGTGTAATTTTTCATCCAAATCACTCTACACATCTCATTCAACAATTTGCTGAAAAGGAACCATCCATCCATTATCTATATACCGCTCAATCCTCATTAGTATTCCAGCTGACTTAGGGTGAAGGCATGAGACATCCTGGATAGGTCACCAGTCTATCACAGGGCTACATTCACAGTCAAACAATCACACTCCCATTCACACCTGCACACAGAGAACATGCAAACTCCATGCAGAAAGATCCCAGGAAGGAAGGGACGCAAACCGGGGATCTTCTAGCTGCAAGGCAAAAATGCTAACCACCAAGCCACTGTGCAGCCCCCGAAAAGGAACCATTTACACCAAATACATCCTTCAAAAACAAAAAAAATTCTGCGCTTCTCCGCATAACTGAGAGCCATTAGTGGAATAGCTGCAACCAAGAGTCACGCAACAAAAATTCTGTGATCTTTCGACTGAACTGGGCTGAACTGCAGGGCAGATAGGAGGCAAGTATAAAAACACAGAGCAAATGTAGTAAAACATCTACAGTGTACAGAGCCACCATTGTTCTTCCAGTATTGGTAACACCCGTGGGCACTTAAATTGCATTCATGTTGATTCCACTGTTTTTCAATTTCTGTCAAATAAATATTAACAGAAATTCAAGTTCTTCCATTTTTCAGATTTATGGCATTAAAACTTCATCACACTGCACAGAAAGTGCTTGTAGTTCAGAGTGTTAAAACAGGATGTTTATCTTGTCATTTCACCAGTCAATATTCTTTTATGGTTAAATAGTGGATTACAAACACTAACTCCTATGTTAACAGTATATCCATTGTTCCTATATGACTGTAGGAACAGAAGAGTACATTTCAGTACACTTTCCTTCATGAGATGTGAACATAAAAGTTTTAACAGAGGATCAAACAAATCTGTTAAGCCATGCCCTCTTTAATTGAGCATGAGAAGCAAACAGCAGCAAAAAAGACAGCATGTTCCTATCCCCTGGAGGCTTGGATATGGCCTGACTATCATGAGATTATTAATCTATCAAGCGGAAATGTGAGATGCTGAGGAGAATTTGTGGTCTTTTCGGGCAAATCAAGTAGAATGAAAAACAGCTTAATGAAAAGGACAGAAAATGTCCTGGGGAATGGAAACCTCACCTTGTAGTGGCACCAATCGATGTCGCAGAGGATCATCCTGCAGAACGAGACAAAAGATAAGAACAAAGCCTTGTGAGGGAATTTTGAAATTTGAAAATGAACTGCAAACAGCAAACAAATGATCAGAAGATTTGAGGTCATGCTGATGATTGTCCTCACCATGTCTGCAGGCTGCGGTCTGACGGCAGTAGGGCTCTGGTGTGGGGTGTTACCAGAGGAAGCTGCAGTGGGCAGAGCTGACAGGCTGGTCTGTGACGAACTAGTCGTGTTGGGCAAACTGTCCCCTAGTCCTCGGTCCTCGTCCTCGAGGGGAGAGGACTTGGTCATCCCAGGCTGGGTCTCCTGCAGCAGCGGCCGTGACTCTGGACGGGACTCCTCGCCCTCCAAGCCTGCGTTCTGATTATTCTGTCTCTCTTCTGCTGTGGCTCCATTCTCATCCTAAACAAAAGAAAGGTTCAGGATAGAAAACAGTGACATATTGTCCCACAGACTATCTAGACTAACTGTAACCACTTACAAACATATCAACTATTTATAAAGTTTTTAACATGACAGAAAGGGAACAAAAACTTACTATGGGAATCTTCACAATTTCACTGGAGTCACAGGGGCTCTTTAAACCTGTGACAAGGCAGGAAAAACAGCATTAGGAACACATTTAAGAAGCAAAACAGAATTACAAAGGTACTGTTATGATATCAACTCACATGGTATTTCACATGTATGCTGCTTAAAAAAGAACCACCACACAGCCAGTGCAGCAAGGAGAACGACGACGATGACCAGGAAAATGCATATAGGAGTAACTGGAAAACATAAATCAGTAAAGAGGCACCATTTAATTGAAGCGCTGACAATCTTTAACGTGAAGCAGAAGGCTGCATGAAATTACCAATGTCTCCTGCAGGAGTCGGGGTCGGCGAGGGAGGAGCTGGAGTGGTTTCGGTAGGAGATGGATTCCGTTTCTGACACACAGTGTTCGAAAAGTGGGTGCACTTCTTCACCTCCTCCTCCCCTGATTTACACCTGCGATTTGGTAGAAAAAGAGCATTTTCAGGGAAACATACAAAACAGCAGAATGGGTCAATGGAATGTATGAGTGTTGATGTTGAAGAAATCAATGTTTTGGATCTTTCTTAAATCTTGGTCTAAGCATTGGTTGCTTAACTAAAAGCAAACCTAAAACATGGTTTATTTACCACCACTGTGATCAGTCCCTAATCCAAACACTGCTATGAAGTGTAACTGGTGTTGGGCATTGTTTTTATTTTAATGATTTTGATTCTACTCATTAAGTCTGGTTCTTAGTGACTATCAATAATGATTCTTTGAGTTTCACAAAATCAGTTACTACACCTAGTAAATACTGCTTTTACTTAAATACACTTTTAATAGTGATCTAATCATACAATATACTGTATTATAGTATAAAAGTCACAGGAGATATTTTTCTACATTGGGTACTTTTACTTTTAATGCATTTATACTGACATACTTTTACTTTAAGTAACATTTTCAATACAGGATTTTTTACAGTGTGGTATTAGTACTTTTAGGAAAGGATCTGAATACTTTCTCAAGGTAAAGAAACACTGAACAATCACAGAAATAATACAGTTACTATGTTTTTAACCAGTGATGTTAGCACAACGACAGGCTAAAGTTGGAGCATGTTGTTTATGAAGTTATTTTAGTCAGCTGTTACAAGCCTTGATAGGTCGAATATTTATTGAAAGTCTATTTAAGATTTCTGTATTTACTTTGGCTGTTTCTCTAGAACAACAGTGAGTCTCATCCTGTCTTTTTTGGTCCCATTGTTGGTGCAATTTACCTGCTAATCAAACAATTCTGCAACGTATGAGTCAGTTAACTGAGAATAAAGCCAAACCCACAATTATGTAATATATAAATGTATTAGGAAACAGAAAGACAGACCTGCATTCAACTCACATGACAAATGGTGCAGACAAATAGCAGTAGATATAAGGTGTTTGCACTACACTGTTTGTTTGAAACTAGTGTGAGTGATATCTGTTAAGGAACCAATAAACAGAATCAAAATTAAGATTTCTAAATTATTCCTTTGGAATCTGAATTCTTGATGCCCAACCTTTGATGCAATACAGGGTCTTACCGAATCAGCCAGCATCAGTGGCCTTGTCTGCCACTAGGCTAGAAGTGAAAACAACCTAAGCTGTAAACAATTTCAGGAAACCGGTAAGGACACTCACTTGGCACAGCGTTTGCAGACTTCACAGGCCTGATCTGGAACACAGAAGGTACCTGGTCTGCACTGGCACCTGGTGTCTGCAGTTGTGGTGCAGGCTGCAGTTTCAATCTCATCTGTGGATAGTTAAGAAAGTCATGAGAGAGGACACACACAGATGGCATCATGTGCTTTAAGGACCTCTGAGGTAGTATGGATCTTGTGCCACTGTGATGAAATAGGCACATGAGCAGAGAATCAGTTTTAAATCACAAAGCACAAACTAGTCGACTGAGTGAGTAACTTCTGAGGAGTTCACAGCCCACTGCATCTAACATTTTGAAGCGTGTAGAGTAAGCAAGTAAACTACTAATAAGCTATCAGAGTGCATTAAAAAGAAGTGGACAATGGTGGATTTTCAGCCAATTTGTAGGCAATCTTTTGCAAAAAAAAAAAGATAAGATAATTGGGTTTCTCATTTTATTTCCCTCTTACATGCATTTTGCTTCATTTTAACAAGATAACGAGGGACGGAAAATCTAGCATGGTTCATTTAATAAACTGAGACCTAAAAAGACAGTAGCCCTGGAAGAATATAATCAAACCAAACCAGCAGTCCACCTCCACAGGACGCCCTTTCATATAAATCTAATGTCCATGCTTGCCAATTAAGGAAAAATTCCTTTGTTAGGGGCAGTATCTTTTTATCTTTTTCCACACTAATTTCCCCCCAATTTTATTCAGAAAATTAAGCTCATTTTATAGCCAGTTATGAAGTTTTAAAAAACTCAGTCCAAGTGTTCACTCCTACTGCAACTTTATGATGTGTTTCACCTAAATGAGGATACTTGTTAAGGCAGCTTCTCCACAGGTGAGAGCTACAACTTTGTCCAAGAAACAAAGTGCAATACTTTTATCACCCTTATGTGGACTGTATCTGCAGCACTTTGTTAAGAAACTGGGAAAAAAGACATTTTACTGGGAGAAATTCTGTCAATGTGTTGAAGATTCGTTCATTTCATTTCTGTTGTGTGGGTTCATCATTTCCTCTCACTATGTCTCTACACTGACTTCTCTGTGTCTGTGCTGTCAATAATGGTTGTGCCTGCCAGTGACCCCAAATGCTGCTCAGTAAAAAATAAAATAATTTTAAAAAAAGGCCTGTAGATATCACAGCTGCGACCTCTGCTGCTTTCACGTGATGATGACTTGATGGCTGAAGGCAACAACTTTGGTTTGGATTTTAATGATTTGACCACAAACATTCCAAGATTTATCACCAAGCAGACTGTGACCTTCATTTTTACTTTTAACCCTCTGAACCCCAAACTCTACTGGTTGGTTTGAAAGCCATGTAAAAACCAAACAAGACAAACTAAACCTTTTGGTATAGCGAGAAAGCACGAAAACAAGAGGAACTGTCAAACTTACTTTGGTTTTGTTTGGAAAGTTAACCAAGTCTGAGCTTAAAATCATGATAAAATTCACGCATCTCATTTAAAATTTGCCCCAAAATACCTTTATGACAAAGCAGTTTCTGTAAAAAATAATTAAAAAAAACAATAATAATTCTGTGCTCATCGGCACAACTGAAAAACCATTAGTTACTTGGCTGTGATTAACAGTCGTGACAAAATTCAAAACTAACCTGAACTGCAGGCTGTATTAACACAGAGCAGATAGGAGACAAGTATTAAAATAAATGAAAAATGTATGTAGAGCCTTTATTTCTTCTCTAGTATTGGTAACACCTGCGAGAAACCCACTTTCACAGGTATTTTACATTTTTGTAGAAATATTTTGCAAAAATTTCAACTTTCTTTTTTCTCTCTTTTATGATTTGTGAGATTAAAACTTGTATACTGCAATGAAGACATTTTTGAGCTCTTTCTTCGTCTAGCCATGGTTGTGCTGCTTCCATACAGTTGCAGGATTTTACAATGCTGTGAAATATGAGCCTACAATAAGTATAAACTTGACAGGAGCAAAATAATAATAATAAAAAAATTACTTTTAGATCAGTTAAGATCTAAATTTTCTTAGAAGTCTGTAAAGACGAGCCAAAAAGGCTTTAGTACGTACACAAAAAGCTTATAGTCTATATTTTAAGCCGAACAATCACTGAAATGGATTTTAAAACCGATCAAAAAATAACATTCTTGTGTTTTGAGAATTTCCCTTTTTTGAGTCTGTACACATTGTATAGACAAGTACACAGAGATCACTACTGAATTTATTAAAGCAATTAACTACCAAGTACTTGGGACAAAGGGCTTCACTGTTGTCACTTTAATGATAAATTAAAGTCAAAACCGAATTACCATTTGTCAATATGGAACAATCGGGGGCTGATTTGCTCATTTTTAAGGCAGGGCACTAAGAGCACATGGAGAAAATGTCATTTATTCTACACTGTTAAAGGCAAAACCTTCCAGCACTGTAGCATCTCTTGACAACTGTAGAGAACATCTATCTACCAAAAAAACAAGGCAGCTGATTAACAGTGAAAATATGTCACATAAAAAAAGAGATATGAAAAATCAGTCATCATTTATTCTAGAAAAGAGGCCTACTGGTACAATAGCAGCTTAACAAAATTTACTTTGTTGCGCTTCGATCATGCTGATGACAGTGTTCATTGACATAATATGCTCCATTTTGTCACATTTGTTTGCAATTCAGTTAATTAAATCAAGCTATAAAGTTTTGTTGTTGTGTGTTATTTTGTTGTTTTATTGCAACAATGGAAGTTTTTTATGCTTTGTTGATAACAGTGTTCTCTGCAGTCTTCATGCTGTGCTACAAAATCTAATTGTTTCATCAAAAATTGTATTGTAACCATAGACTACGTCTAATGTTGCTGTATTTGGCATGAACTTTGCTGTATCTCAGTGTAGTGGCAGCAGCTGATTTGAATATTATACATACAGAGGAACGCAAGAAAACTTGAATATGACAACAGTGGAAATGACTAGAGCTTTACCAATGTGTTTGTTGGCTATTATTATTAATGTTGGCCTTTCACAGATGTATCAGTATCAGCATACATGTTTCCCAATATGCACCAATACGAAAATTTATTAATGTACAGAACATAATGCAGAAAAAAGATGCTTGGGGTAATTTAGAAATAGCATCATTACATGACTTGGTCAGCAGAGCAACTCCAACTCTATTGTTTTCAAAACTCTAAGCTCTGTGTGCAGCACATGCAGCAGAGTACATATCATAGCTGAGCAGAAGGTGGTGCGGAGTTGAGCGGTGTCTTAATGGTAAGCCAAGTAGTACGTGAAAGACACTGGCGGAAAGTTAATCAATGACAACATCATTTTCTTTTATCAATGTAACTCTAGAGCACACAGACACACACTTGAACAATCACTAAAAAATAGCAGACTGATAACAATCAATCCTCAGCAAACAGTCAGAGGGCAGGTGATTGAGAAATGTGCTGCACATTCTTGAATGTTATTTCATTGAGTCTGTTGCACAAAATCTGATTGAAGCATTGGCCCAAAATGACTATGAACAGCTTCTCTCTATGCTTCATGTGTGAACAAATTTATTCACTGAATCTAATGTGACTCATACCTTAAATAGCTAGTACTTTCAGAATAACCGCAGAATAACTTCCACGGACAACGCACAAAACACTGCTTAAACTTCAAACAAGCAAAGCTTCATCTCACGCCTTAAATGATTCATTCACTCAACAGAAGTCTTGTCAATATGAAATATCTCCCAACAGGAACTTCTTAAGTGTGCCAGATAACAGCGAGGTTAATTTTAAGCATGAGCAGTCGACAACGTGTAAAATTTTAATTCACATGTCCTTTGGCGTGCTCATTTTAATTGTTAATTGGTTGTAAATAAGTTTAAACTAGAGCAGAGCACACACACTAAACTCAATCTTAAAACCACACTGAATGAGTACAAAACACATCCTATGTAACCGTAGTCTCTTTTCTGTAGCTGCTGCCTTTCATTGGACACAAAGACTCCAGTGTGGGAGACAATGAGACACAGCCACACCCAGTTCAGCCAGGTAAGACAGACACACAAGCAAATCTCCTGAGACAAGTAACACGCTCACATTCACCCCATGAAACAAAACAACAAAGACACGCCCTACTACTCCATGTAACATCATAAGATCACATTTTCATGAGTGGATCTAAAAGGCGGGGGCACAGACAAAAAGGTATTAACTTTCCTAAAACAATATATCTTTGACCAGCTGGATTTTGGAAGACTATACTTTTTTGTGATTTTTAAAGGTAGTGCATTGAATTAAAGGGCAATTTGGTTACATGTTATTTAACATTCTTTTTTTCTGTTTTAAACAATCTTGGCTTTATGGTCAGTGTTTAGATTTGACAAAGGTTTAACATGATGAGACGTACATATTGTAGTTGTCCATCTGCACATATTTAAAGAGCAGGAGTCCCTATTTAATGAACATGTCTTATGTGGTTACCTGTGTTTGCCTTGTAGATATACCTGTTACATGATCAGCAAACTGACTGAAAAATGAATTAACAATATTGGTTTCTTATTATGTCCTTTATTAAACAAAAATAAGGGGACCCTGTTTCCTGTAGATATATATTTGTTTTTTTTCTTTGTCATCTGTGTGGTAATATGAGCATTTTTGGATTTTGAGCCATTTACAAAACAAGATGTATTAACTATTAAATTATTAAACAACTTCTCATGAGCCATTTGCTGCCAAATACAGCTCAAAAATACTCAAAAACAAAATGATAAAAACAGTAATTCTAAGTTGGAACCCTTTTAATGTGGTTAAACAGTTCTGAAAGAAATAAATTTCTGACCATTTGTACTTGTTTTCAGAAACTCCCTAATTGGAAACTTGTGTCCTCAAATGTTACTGAATGTTAATGTACGATAAACATAATATTCCTCTTGCTGATATTTCTCTTATTATTGCTTTACATAAATGATGATTCACCAGTGAAGGTGCAGAGAGTCTCCTTACCTAAGCGACAGTGGGTACACGGCAAACAGCGGTTCATCCCATTGGAGTGCTCAGTGTAGGTCTGTCCATGCTCACAAGAAAGACAGGTCCCCTGCTCTTGGTCTCTTTCACAGCCCTTCTGCACAAAGGTTCCTGCAAATAAAATAAGACAATAGTCAGACGTCAACTCAGGATTATATATGTATGTGTGTATGTATATATATATATATATATATATATATATATATATATATATATATATATATATATATGTAAAGAAAAAAGACAGTACAGGCTGGGGAAAAATACTGAAAATACAGGGGTAAAGACATTTTTGGATGAACTCATTGAGTAAATACACTATTGGTGTTGTGGTTGTGTCAGAGAAAGTACAGTTTGCTTTAGCTCATGTTATGTGTTGGTGAGATTCATATTCAACACAGATTCAGGCAAAAAAAGTGTTTGCCTGTGAAATAACACAAAGAAGCAAAAAGCTAACATTTCATACCGTTAAGTGGCCACAATGGTTTTTAAATATGTGGTAACAACTGACCAATTGGCAAGAATGCAAGAAAACAAAATCACATATGTGGGAAGAACATAAACCCTAAGAGAAACAAAGATATTTCAGGAATCCAGTTACAAGCACACAATGCTATTCTGTTAACTATTTACCAAGAATAATAACTCTTACTGAAAACTGGTATGCAGTAACAGAGAGCCATCACTACATCCATACAACTTCTGAGTCAAAGGTTTTAAAAACTGTTAGATGTCCAAGTAACCACAATCTTATAAACAGGCATGTATTATGTAAATTACACATGGGTTAATAAAGTTTTGAATGCTAGTTGTTAATTGTGTACCAAAGCCTCAAAAAAAAAAAAAAATTGATTGATCAAATATATAAAACAGATCTCTTAGAATTCACAATGGCAAATGAAAAAATTCAATCTGATATTAGCAGCAGGCAGTAATTTCATCTAGCTAAATATGTTCAGACATTAAAATGAGCTAACAGACTAATTAAGGTCTTTACATAACAAATTAACAAGCCTGGTGCTTTGAATGACTTGGGACTTAAAAATAACTTCTGCCTCATACTCTTTGTTTCACTGTGTGCTTCACTCTAAGATGGAGCAGCTTGCTTTCTGCTGCTGGCCTTCGTGCATTCTTTCCAGGCTATGTGATGAGTATTTGAAAAACTTGTTTGGGATACAGCAAAGGTTATGGGTTTTGACATTTTGCTTGAGTTTTTCACACAAATTACCATTCGAAATGTTAGCTTTAGCTTGCAGTTAGTTCTAGTTGTATCAGAAGACAAGGACCAGTGTTTCAGGGTACAAGTAACTATTCATTTTTCAGTTTAGCAAAGCTTGAAATGATGCTGGTGTAATTAAAACAGGCCCCTATTATGCATATGTTTGGTTAAAATGGCTATGTTTAGTATCTTCCTTACCAGCCTTGCAATTCTGGCAGCAGAGTCCTTGGTGGAGATATTGTTCATTCTCGACACATGTTCTATGTCGTCGAACGGTGAGGTTTCTGTATTCATCGCTGGACCACTGCGGTGCTGGAGGCTCAGCTGCTTGGCAAACAAAGCCGATAAAGAGCGCCGCCAACAACACCTGCATCATCAAGGTAAGGGAGACAAAGAGGGAGGCAGACAAGGAAAGAAAGAGGGAGAAAAAAAAGACATGAGCTTTCCTTTGTACTTGTGTTTCCACAGTTTAAAGATTCACCCACTCAAACTCATTAGATGGAGGACAGTAGAGAGGAGAGTCCATCTTCATAGGAAACCTTGTGTGAGCAATCTACGTCTTAATTTGAACCATCTGATCTGAACATCTGCTGTGGGAAAGCAATTAAGCGAGTCATGCAGCCGGTCAGAGGCAACACAACCTTGTGTGTGCAGGACGCAGAACTATACACTAACTGCATGCAGCGCAACAGGCGACCAAACTTAATTACTCCATGATCTGGTTTTCCACTAGGAAAGGTTAAAAAAAAAAGGAGAAAATCTGTTTCCTCTACTGTGGGCGGAACAGAGAGAGTTTGATAAGGTATCTTAGCAGCAACATGTTGCCCATATCAAATGTGATTCCAGAAATCCATTCATGTGTTAGATAATAACAGGCTTGTATAGGTGGGGTACAGAGAAGAATACAGCCGAACACTTTAGTGTGGCCCCCAGGCGCTGGTGTTTATTCACACGCTTTTCACCATGTCAACGTGAGAAGGCCCCATTCATTGGCAAACAACACACTTTAGTGCCTCTACTTCAAATGACCCACATTCTTAAAGCCAGGCTCTTTGAATGCTATGACATGCGACACCACCATGAAGCGCCTCAAATGCAATGCGACACCTCCCGGGTAAATGAGAGTCCCAGATTTGGAGGTTTTGTCTCTCCTGTGCACCAGCACCTGCCCTCCCTCAACCTCTGCTAGACCAGGAGAGAAAGGAACAGGTTACGGTGGAGAGGACCGAGTTGTGTGGAAGAAAGAGAAGGAGTGAGAAACTGTAGACAACGAGTTAAAGATGGGATGTTCTAAAGGGAATAAGCCCTCTAAAAGGACAGTGTGGGAGAATAACGGGAATAAAGACTGAGATCAGATAGACAGAGGTAGAAAAAGAGAGACAGGCTCGAGCAGAGACTGACTCCTGACGCTAGACTTGACTCTCTGGAGGGCCGCCATGCCTTGTTGTTCAAAAGAACTTTCCCCTCTCTCTCTCTCTCTGCCTTTTCCCTTCTTCCTCTCCCTCTGCTCACGTCAGACTTTCCAAAGACGCTGAGAGGCAGACGTGGAGGGGCAGACGGCCGGCAGAGCAGTCACAATCACACCATTTAGATTTATCCAAACATTCTGGGGAGGGGGGGAGGCAGAAGAGAGAAGGAAAAGGGAGGGAGATAAAATGAGAGGGGGGACTAACAGCTTGCATGACACAGGGTGAGTCTTTAGACTTGAATACGCTATGTGTATGAGTGGTGGGTGGGGGATGTAGAGGGACATGGAACTGGGGAAAGAGTAAGGAGAAGGCCGTGTGAAAAGGCAAGAGAAAAATCTGCACATGTGCACAACAAAGCAGTGGAAAGATGTGAAAAAAGACAACTGGGAAAGAGTGAGTCGTGCTAAAGGTAAACTTACACTCTCCACAATGCAGACTTGGAATGTGAAACTGCACTGAGGATCCAAAAATATACTTATCCAACATTGAGAGGCTAATAGCTCATTACAGCTAATCAAAAGCTAAACATCAGGTGTCTGTTTGGCAGTGAAGAAGCAGAGACAGCACTGAGATTGCATCATTTCCAGGCTTTGTTCATTTCAGGGCCTGTGATTCCAAACACTTCCAGGTGCAGCCACCCTCGGTAGCTAACCTGTTACGCTCTGCAATTAGGCTGCCACAGATCAAGCAGCATTTTATGAGAAAAAGCAAGGCTGCTCTGATTATTTGCTCAATTAATCATTTGGCCACATCTTCAAATGCCTTGTTTTTTCCAAACAACTGTCCAAAACTAAATGTATTCCACTTGCAGTTATATAAAACACATTAAAGAAGCTACAACTAATCAATTACTCTACTAATTGTTTCAGTTCAAAAGAGAAGAAAAGAGGGATTGTGTTCATGGGAAGGCAGAATCATACTTCTCACTGCACTAATTAAACTCTGTCCTTTTACTAATCCACAGTTCTCAGAGTTTGTAGGGAATCCTCCTTTGTTGTATTTCTTAAACGCAGCACACTTGTACACGAGGAAAAGAAACAAGGCCGTGTGTCCACACTAATACCCTAAGGCTGCTAAACTACACTGGCACAAATGTACTGTATACATAAACACTATGGGCAGCCACAATGTGGCTTAGTTTTACCTCTAAACCAAGTGAGGAGGAAGACAGAGTGACCGTAACCTCAGTGTAGAGAGCCCTCCAAACCCACAATCCCTGGAAACACTCCAATTTTGGCTGAAGTGGCTGAGTCCACTTCATAGTCTTCTCTATCCTCTGTACAATGACCGGGCTTGGCTGCAGATTATTTGTTAAAACAGTGTCCTATTGTCATGCTGTCTGCATGTATGATAAGCTAATACTGTGCTTGTGTGGATGCAAGTTAAACTAATAAAGTTTTCAATAAAATAATAAGGGCCTTTTTGTGTATCTGACAACAGTAGCGTTCCTCCGCTTCCTCTAAACACTCGGGGTTCTTCCAAATTGCCTTGGCACAAACTCTACACATGCCATGTACACTGAGTATGCATTTGTGACTAAATGACAGGACATCCTTTCAGTTGACCCAGGTTATCAATGGGCCATTTAGAGGGCTGTGATCCCTCCGTATCCCTGAGGGAATTACAGCGAGTTCCTTTATTTTAAAAAAAATGGCCAGAAACAGAAAAAACGATGGCCTCCTGCGCGCACACACAACAATGCATACAAGTAACCAAGGGAGATTCTTCAATTCATATTGGACAGATGATTTCAATCAGAGCCAACTGATAAGCAAAGACACGATGCACTTCATTATACTCCTTTACCCGGAGCAGGACCTGGCTGTCTATATCATGCTTTTCTTATTAGCAAATCCATTTCTTTCATCAATTGTGAGGCATTATACTGTATGCCCATACTACAGCACACAACATGACCGTGAGGAACAAAAGCTCTGGAGAAGTCTTAATTAAAAACATCACTACTACAGTCACCCACATATTATACACAGTGAAGTGTAACACAGTCATATCTGTATTTTCTCAACTTCCTCGGGCCATCTGAGGAAAAATCAACTAATTGCCACTGTGTAGTTTAGGTTTATAGTATAAACTAAACTGCTCAGAGAGTTCTTGATCTAACACCAACTTAGATCAGTTCACTGGAGTCAACAACTAAGTAAACTTCAATCATCAATTATCAAACTATTACTCCTGTATTACTATGTTATATTAAAGAATTTAGCCATTTTACCTTGATGATATTTAAGGAACATGGCACATGGCACAAGTACATGTTTGACCACAGCTGTTGATTCTTTGTAAAGTACTTAAAGACTGGTAAAAAGTAATTAAGTGTACACATTTAGTCAAGTACTGCAGTTGAGAACAATTATAACTGTAATTTTCCTTGAGTATTTCAATTTTCTGTTACTTCTTCACTACAGTTCCAAAGCCAAGTTTGTACTTTTTAGTCCATCACATGCATTTAACAACTTATGCTGCTAGTCACTTTGCAGATTTAGTGTAATAATACAAAACACAATCAACAAATAAATTATGGTGTAAAGTTACTGATTAAGATTAAAAAAATAAAAATCCAGTAAGAAGTTAGCCAGGGCTTGACCTATAAACGCGCTAAATGCACTAATGCTAATGCCATTCTGCAAAATTAGTACATTTAAGTTCAATTTTTTAGGTATCTTTCGATGGTAATACTGTGGTCCTTTTACATGAGTATTTCTGCACTGTGGTTGTGGGACTTCTGCGAATGTACAAGAGTATTTCTTCCACTTGCAGTTAATTATGAAACATCATTTCAGTTCACATGTCAAGAGCATGGGCATTCCCCTGACCTTACAGCAGTTCAATACTTGTCAACCACGACCGCCTGCTACAACCACAAAAAAAAAGGAGTATGTGGTCAATGCCACTATTTACATCATGTCATGTACCAAATAAATCTGATCAACATGTTTGTCAGTTACAAATACACAAAAAAACAAACAAACAAAAAAAATCCCCACAAAAAGAGTGTTTTGCATGATGTCTCAATTTTCAGTTTGAATAATACAATTTAAACACAATAAATCCTCTTGACTAACTGAATATATCACTGAATTATGTAGCAGTCACATGGAGAGTGACAACTGTTGATTATTATTTACCTACTTTTTTGATTGATTGACTTTCATTTAGTCTACAAAATTTTATAAAACAACCAGAGAATTTGTAGATTTTCTCACAGCTTTTCACTAGTCTCATGAATAGGTTAATCATTTTTAGCTACGTTACAGTAGAATCTCTGTTCCTGAGCTCTGCATGACTTCATATTTTGAATGCCAAAAACTGGCTTGGGTCAAGAGTTTAGGGTATTTATCAAAACCTAACCATAACTGCAGCTCTGTCTTGTTTTAAATATCTTGTCTGATGAAACAGATGATTCATAATCTATGGTGCTACATAAGTCAGGCAACTCTTTGCCCTCAACAAATTAAAATGATGAATTGAATCAGATGTTTACTGAACAACACAAGGGAAATTATATCTTCAAAACAGAAGTCTTCATTCATATTATTCATTTGTCAAGGAAAAATTAATATCCAAAATCGATTATGCTGGTTAAAGGCTTATGAGTTTATATATATCCATAAATAGACCTGTAACATTTATTTTAGAAATTGATCTTACAAGTTTTAATCCTGGTTTGGATCTCTTATTTTTGCGTGTCTTGTGCAGCACTTCAGTCAACACATCTGTTTTAAAGCATGATTTGATCTCCCCATGTAACATCAAGTACACAGAATCCTAATTAAAACTTTAATCTACACTCTCCACGCTAGAGTAGTTGCAGCAGCTGGGTCTGGACCTCACTGAAACTGTTATTTATTGTATAACTCAAATCTTTCAAGGCTGACCTTGACAGGACAGTGAATGCTCTCTGCTTTACAGATAAATCCTGGCACTCCCTGGAGACGGGAGGTGACCATGCACATCTTTCCCTGAGTGATAAATTACACTGACATTCTATGTTAGATGATGAAGACAAGAACAACCCAGCTCATGTCAAGAGACACGAGTCAGACACTTGCTGAAGCACTGTAAATAAATCCAAAGTTCAGCCAAGCTCAGATACATTCATCATTATAAAGCTGAATGATAGAAAATGAAGAGAATGGCTGCCGTGTCACCCCAGAGCTGTTAAGAGCACGAAGGCGCTAACAGTTTAAAAACCACATTGTTGAGCCACAAACACAGCGCACACACACACACACACATACACATACAATAGAGTACACAAGCGCACACACACAGTGTATGTGTGGGAGCGTGTGAAAAGCGGCTGCCCCCTCCTCTCAGGGAGTACAGGAAGCTCGAGACAATACAGAGGCTTCATGCAAGGTTCAGCTCCAAACTGTTCCCTCCACAGCAGCCTGCCTCAGAGCAGGCCCAGCACCCGATTAGACCGACAACATATCCGCTAGGCTGGATATTTATAACTCAGGGAAGCTGCAGCTCCACGACACAAATTCTTGAGTTTCCTCAGGAGGTATGCTTCGCTGATTAGATGTGTATGACAGTATGTCACAAGCAGGTTAGGTGACATTCACCTCCAGTGCAAAAACAATCTACGATGACGACAGTTTTAATGAATTTTGAGTCACACTGCCAACCACAAGATGGTGAAATGACTGACACACTGACGCTGATGTTTACCGCATAAAAACATTCTGAGTGAAAGAGAGTGGGGCTGCCGAAAGTTCAAAATGCGAAAGAGTTGTAAGCAGGTGCAGCGTCGCACACTTTCCAAAATGTTTGTGTTGCGAGGCCAAAGTGGTCTCTGTGGTTTTAAAGAGTCGGCTGCTTACACATACACGCAGCATTATTGTGAGTCATACAGCGTGTTATTGAGGCAAAGACATTGAATTTGAATGTCAATCCAAGAATTAAATTTGTGTGCATGAACGCTACTAACTTAGCCTTTTCAAATTCTGATTAAGCCTGCCACAGGGAAGCCAAGCGGCATCTAACAAGACAACTCCAGGAGGGAAAGATGAAAAAAAGCAAGAAAGGATGACTAACAGATTAAAGTATGAGCTGGAATCCATCAGCTCGCTCTAGAGACAATCACATTAGCTCCATTAATGCTCATCTTTGTGTAAAGGGGGAAAAAAAGTCCACAAAGTGCTGGCAGTTTATAGCCCTCTCTATAAACACATCGCGGCAAAAATGTAGAGTATGTGACTGGTGTGGCAGGTCAACAAGGACTTAAGTGATCATCAATAGCTGGAATTTATGTCAGATTTATGTCTTTGTAAACAGAAGTCCATTCTCTGGACAAAGGTTGAGTTTGCTCTAAGGCTCAACACTTTTATTGTAATCTGTTCATTCATTCAGGAGGGCAGAAAGTCAGAGGACATAGTTCCGAAGCAAACCTTAAGCCACTCTGGTTTCACGCTATGTCATCTTTCAATGGTGCCTTTAAACCACTGTTGTACCTTCACCTGTAAATGGTTAATCCACAGAAAATGAATCACCAATCACTAAGAATATAGTCATTATAACGTAACTCAGTACTTTCAAACTTAAATATGAGCATTTCCACTATCTTTATATACACTTTATAGACCAAAAGCCTCAATGAGAAAATAAGCTGCCGTCTAATGATTATTTTATTTAAAATCTGATGATTTTCTGATGTTTACTGAGTAACTATTTTCCAATAAGACTTGCAAGACTTGGTGTGAACTAATAAATAATCAACTATTTTAATAGTTGATTAATGGTTCCGAGTTTTTAGTAAAAAAACAAAAACAAAAAAAGGTCCAAAGTCTGACTCCAGCCTCTGAAATAGCATTATTTTCTGGTTTCTTTCCTCCTCCATGGCAGCAACTTAAACATCTTAGATACCTGGCTTGTAGACAAAACAAGACATTTTAAGAAATCTTAAACTTTAGATTTAACTTAAAGTTAAACAACACAAAAAAGAAAAAACATAAATGTGTGTGTATATATATATTTATATATATGCGCCATTTCTTTAGAGAAAATAATCGACACTGAAAAAAATCCTTACTTGCCACCAGTTATTGAGACATGCAAAATATTCTGTTGTGAAAACTATGAGTATGAAGAATAGTATTCACTCTATACCTCCTATGTCTGTCTCTACTTTTGCATGTAATTGAGAAAAAGTACTATACACACACACACACATATATATATGTGTGTGTGTGTATATATATATATACACACACACATATATATACACATATATATATATAGATAGATAGATAGATAGATAGATAGATAGATAGATAGATAGATAGATAGATAAATAGATAGATAGATCCTTCAAGTCCAATACTAAAGTGTCCAACTACCTATTACTTTTATTACTGAATAGTTAGTTACATTTTTGATTAATCATTTAGTCTTAATTATTACTATTAATAATTATTTTTAAATGTGAAAAAAATGCTAATCAGAGTTTCTTATAGCCCAAGACATTGCAAATATGTCTTTAGTCAAACTAAAGGTAATCACTGAACAATGAC
Organism: Amphiprion ocellaris; assembly: GCF_022539595.1. NCBI lineage: Eukaryota > Metazoa > Chordata > Actinopteri > Pomacentridae > Amphiprion > Amphiprion ocellaris. The sequence goes on along the minus strand of NC_072782.1, from coordinate 17,422,048 downwards.
AGAAAAAAGAAAAAGCAGCCAGTCTTCACATTTATGTTTAGAAAGTTACAAACAGCGAATATTAAAATACTTGAGCACTAACGGACTAATTTCTCAACACTAGTGAAGTTTTAAAACATTTACTTTGGTGGCATTTGGGAAGATGTATTTATTGGTTTTATGAACAGAATGCTTTTATACTATAAATGTGAAGTGCATCTTCAGACTTCTTCACACAGATTATTTCTTGGGTCCACAACAGAACTTCAAAGCACTTTGATGGACAAGCAAAGACTACAATAAGAATCAAGCTTTGCAGTAATGTCTTAAAGAGAACAGTAACCCTCTGACTCATCAGATACCTTCAGTATTGACTTATCCGTCAATTACATATTCTATTAAATAATCCATCATCTAGTCTATTACATGTGGGAAAGTAATCATAATTTTTTACAGCCCAAGATGACATCGCAAACATGTCTTTAGTCCAACCAAAGGTAATCAGTAAACAATTAAGTTAAACAAAGAACAGCAGCCAGCGCTTCATGCTGCAGCTGCTGGGAGCGGAGATTGTTTGACATTTTTGCTCAGAAAGTGGCCAAAACAAATACTTATCAAAATAGTTGAGGACTAACTGACTGTGAAATTGTTTCAACACTACTGAAATTCCAACATTTGCTTTGGTGTATGGAGAAGCATAACAGTGATATAATAGTGATTTCTTTCTACTTAATGATCTCTCATTTCTATTAATAGAAAACCTTTGTACTATACACATAAAACGCATCTTTAGAGTCCTTCACACAGTTTACATTCATTCTTGCCCACAACAGAACATGATGACTTGGAGAAGCAAAGCCTCCAGGAAGCATCGAGCTTTGCACCCTTTGACACCTTGTGTCCATTCCTGTAGTAATATTCTCAAAGTGAACAGTATACATCTGACTCATGTGATTTGACCCATCAGGTGCCTTCAGTAAACATTGTACAAGTGTCTGTGAGAATAAGTTGCAAATCCTGTGCGGAATGAGCAGCTTTTCAGGTCTAAAGAAACGCATCAGCCAGGTGAAGATGCTGGGTTTATCTTGTGACGTTTGACATAAAGTAAATTATCCCCACTTATCTCAAAGCTGGACCAATCATGTGTGAAAGTGGTGACTTGACTCTGCTGGTATGCATTACGCAGCACCTGAACAGGTGACACTCCCTATGTGAGTCAGTAGGCCTTTGATAGTGGTAGGGTGATTCACCTTAACAACAGCAACAACAACAAGTTCCAGAAAGATCCAGAATAATCAGGCTACCGACAATAAAACATCCCTCTCTGTGTGGGCAGAGACATATACATACATAAAAAGGCACACAGCCACCTGGTATCTGACAGTGAGTGGGTTGCACTGCATTGCATCATTCAGTGTCCGTGTAGCTTCTCTAAGCCACAGGCATGCTCATAACTGTTCACATGGTCACCAAGCAGGGCAGCAATAAGCAGCAGCTACAGCATTAGAAACTCTGCAGTGGTCAGTTTGTTGACCACTGCTCGGTCCCCAGCGTCACAGTTTGGCCTTCACTCGTCCCAGATGTCTGTCCTGCCCTCGTCTGTGTTGTCCACAGAGACAGAGGGGACTATTTCCTGTGTGAACCAACACCCAGACATAGAGTAAGCAATCGCAGATAACAATCTTGTGATTATTTGCATGGGCATGACAATTCTAAGAAGTAAATTGATGCCACTAACATCAGCATATCTGTGTACTCTAGACAGGAAGTTTACTGGACAGCCAGGCACGTACACTCAGGCAATTTGAAAGGGTGTGTGTTGGGGGGGATTAGAGAGGGGGTAAAGGGGATGGGGAGGGGGTTGAAGTTTCCTCATAGTCCCTTAGCAACAAGGCCTTCTGGCCAGGCCTCCAGAATGTACTGTGGTTTACAAAAGAGATAAACATTGACTTTGCCACCCGGGAAAGTAAATCTGATTTCAGTAATGGAACACTGCATGACTTAAAACACGCATCCGACAATGGCGAAAACAAACACTGGAGCTCGGGGCACATCAGCATTTACTTTAACAGCTACATTTACAGAGAGAAGAAGAGCTGCAGCAGTGATCAAATGCTGGATTACCACAAGCTTAATGACTAACACTGTTGCAGTTATCAATCACACAAGAGGCCAAAGCCCCATCATTAGGATCCACTTTCTTCTACTTCTTATTTCATACTGTGATGTAATCCAGCAAAGTTTGTGTAGGAACTTTAGTATGACCTTCCTAGTCTCCCAAATATAATGTAAAAGTGTATTTAGTATTAATCCAAAGGACTTTTAATACATGGCAGCGCATTAAGGCCATACAGTGAGCTTACAGTATTTATAGTGTCAGGCTTTGGTGCTGCACAGTTGGAAAAAACAACAGCGGAGGAATGAAAAGACGTCTCTGTGAAGGTCTGAGTGGAATAAACTGGAAAAAAAACTGTTGAGAGACTTTAATGGACTAACTGGCAAGGTGAACTTATAGCTTTAAGGGGGGTCAAATTAATTACAGACATATTCCTTAGCGGATTTCTCACACACACATTTGGTTTGAGACTGTTGAGCCCCTCCACAGCAGGCCTTGGCTGCACTTATTAACAATATTAGTGGTTGTGAGAGCAGCTACATCCGCTGTGACAGAGCGAGAGCCATCATATGCTAAATGTCTGAACAATATGACCACATGATATCCAACACAGATGGTGGCTGTAATGCAGAGGGAGGGGGGCACTGAGTGAATGATACAGCACATGTACAGCACAGAGCAGTGAGAAGCACAAACTAGAACCAGCACAGTTTACAGGAGTAAACATTATCCAAAGAAATAAACACAATGCTGCTTCCTGAGTATGACAATGAAAAGAGGCTTGTTTCATCTTCTCATGCAAGTTCAGAGGCCTGGCTGTGATTTCTCCCCCGACAAGAGGCCAAGTTTATCTGGTTGCACTTTTATTAATGAGACAGGAAGGTTTTCAGACTTTACAGCTCTCCTAGCAACACTGTGAATTAGCTAAGTTACTTTGTATAACTTGGGGATAAATTAAATCAAAGTTACTCACATTTAAGAGCATTACTGAAGTACTACAAATAAGTTAAGAGGAATATAGGCAAACAGGGTGATGGGAAATTGAACTAAAACAGCTTTAAGAGGGTTATTGTCGTGTTTACTTACACAAAGTTTCCCGACCACCGGACCGAAGTTCATCTTGGGAACTTCGAGATGAGAGACAATCCCAGGCGGCTGGACGTCGCGTTACAAACCACCAGTTAAAAGTATCGAAAACAGCCACACACGCTTACAGTGAAAAAGAAAACGGACACACGAGCTAAAATATACCCGTCACCCGGTTTCTTTAATGAGTTTACTCTCGTTAGAGTCAAAACTTGACGCCGTTTTTCTCAGAGAGGAGACTCGCTCTGAGTTCCACTGATTTTTTCCCCCCTGCACCGAGAACTGCAGGTGACGTCAGAGCTCCGCACAGCCAATCACAGCGCTCCGCCCGGAATAATATCTAAGTAGGTATCTATCCAGGTTTTTCAATGAGAAGCATAACAGCACAGTTTTAATACTTTTCAGGTATTTATTTAACAGAAAGTCGAGCTAAATATGCAATACTGATTTATAAGAACTTCACTGTGCTCATTTTAATACTGCAAATAGGCATATCATCAGTAACAATCAGCATTCACTTCACCCCTTTGGATTAAAATCAAGTTTTTTACCTTGCTAGCATGTCCATATGGTGTTGTACATATGGTAGAAAGCATATCTTGAGCTAAATAAGCAGTCAACTAATGTCAGTTTGAAAAGCACAATTTCCAGGGTTCATAAGTAACAAAACTAAGGCCAAGCTCAGGTTACAGAGAAGTGTACCACAAAACCTAAAACCCCGGTGATAATGGTTTCATGACATAAACTTTCTTTGCTAACCAGGCTTTCTTCTTCTCACTCATCATCATGTGACTCTTGTTTCATACAAAATGGACTGATCATGTGCGCTTCAGTCAAGAGGAACAAGATATCAGAATGCAGAGCAATGAGGAAAATAAATATTTAGAATGATTTTTTAAAAAAGTACTGCCAATGTAAATGATGCATGACAGAAATGCTGGTACAAAACTGTTAATGGTATAAATTCATGTATTTATTTTACCACTCAGTGCACTCTTAATTCAGCTGCTTATTCCTAATGTGACAGTTTTACATTGAAGGTCTTAAACTTGCTTCATTTAAGCATGATTTTAAAGAACGTTTAGGTCTAAACCTGTCCCATAAAGAAGGACATCACTTTAGATTTTGGCCACCTTAGAGTAAAATTACTGTTATTGATTGAATATGTTCTGCAATAAACACTAATAGACTAATCAATTTTACAATCTGTGTTCTATTTGCGGAGGTACCACCGGTGTAAAATGAATTTGGCAGCCAATCAGAACCAAGTATACAAACATATTTATGTATATTCTGTATCACCAACTGAGTACATGGAGGCTCCCATGGCAACACAACACATTACACACATTACTAATGTGCAGTTCAACAGGTTTTTAGACATAATATATTCTCAAGGTGAGAACATGATGAGGAAAAGAATTGGTGAAAGGATGGTGCTTCTTATAGCTGATTTAAACTCTGAACATAATCTCATCTGGAGCAGGTTAGCCATGCAGCATCAGTTACCATGGTGATCTAGCAGGTTAGAAGAGAGACCCCTCCCTAACACTGAAAGTGTTGGATTTAAGCTCAACATACTCCACCATCACTCATTACTGTAGCTTCCTAGAACACCCCTCAAGAGTTTAAAGGTTTTTTCAAATTGCGTCACATCAGACACATAAGTAGAAACTTCACAGATATTCTTTTTTTTAATCCTGGACATGCTCACGCTACAAGATCTGAAAATATTGATGCATCACACACAAAAAAGTAATGTCTGAGGGAGCAGTCAGGAGCCATACACCACCTCACATGATCTCATGAGGGAGCAGATGGAAGCTAAACTGTGGAGTAACAACTTACTAGTAATACTTTTCACTTAAGAAAAAGAAAACTAAAGCAGCCAACTAAATGACTCTGGAGAAATGTTTTTGAAGATGCAGTCAGCACAGTTTGTCTGTTCTTTGGCAAGAGCTGGAGGTGAGATTTTAACTGAGTTTGAATATCTGTAGGTAACATTAACCTCAAGGGTTAGAATGTTTAGTGTTGACTGACTCCAGCAGTACAGTGACAATCTGAGCCATCCCAATCTGAACTTGTAAATATCACACATGTTTGATATAAAGGAGGCAGTCCAGATGAGCCTGCAAGCAGTTCAGGTGGTTTCAGAATGGATCTGGAAATTCCTCACATTAGCAAAAATTCAATCCTCACATTAGCTGAACATCTCAGACCAGATTTGTCGTCTGAAATGGTGGTACATTGATTCAAACCTCCTGTGTTGTGAGCCTGGCCTAAGCAACCAACCTCATCAGTTAGCAGGGTGGGTCATTGTGTATCATTGTTCTTTGTCAGAACTGATTTCAAGTTTGATATGGCTGAATTACTCCAAAATAACAATTTGCCATTTACCATGGTTCCATACTAGCAAGGAAATTTAAAACATTGTCCAAAGGTAGCAATAGGACTACATAACAAACAGGTGAAACAGAACTATGTGTTTGCTGATGGCTAAAATCTCACAGAAGAAGAATCAACCCAAGCTTTGGCTATCTATAAGAGTAAAATGGAGAGAAAAGTTTGAATTTGGCAAGTTGTAGTTACTGTTTACTGTAAGCTGGTATTGGACATGTTTCATGTTGACGGGAGACAAAGACAACAAAAGAAGCTGAACAGTCCAGTAAGTCAAATGTTTGCTATAGTAGAACATATTAAAAAAGGTGTTTCTATCTCCTATTATGCCCATTTGTTACTCCACCAAGAAACGCGGCAGAGTTATGTGACGATAAGCCTTGATTTGTCTGTCTGTCTATCTGTTTTGTTTGTTTGTTTGTCTGTTTGCAAAATTACTCAAAAACAGACTAACGGATTTGGATGAAATTTTCAGGGAAGGTCAGAAATGACACAAGGACCAAGTGATTGGGTTTTGGCAGTCGTGTGGCTAAAAGTCTGGATCCACAGATTTGTCAAAGATTTCTGTATCATTGCAAGTTAGCCGCACAGCGTCACTGTAACTATGACAAGTGAACATTACGTCAGCTGCCTCCTGATCCTGCTACAAATCGACTGTTGCGGACTTATCGGGACTTATCTGTCGGAAATGATACAAGGAGCAACTGATTAAATTGTGGGAGTGTTTCCGATTCCCATCAATTCCCACCGACCACTGCATATTTAGGTCACGTGATTCAGTATCCGTACATAACGTACACATGTATAACACACGCCTGTGCTCAGCACAAGGTCATTTTGTTTGTGGGTACATCTATATTAAATGGCCACATTCTATGGTGCCGTGATTTCTGATCATCAATAACTAATAAACAAATGCTGTATTTCTAAAAAAAAATGCTGCATTTCTGACAATGCCATATGACAGAATGAACAGCCTTGGTGGAGTACTGCGCTCTCTGAGTGCTTTTTTAGTTGAAGAGGTGAAAAACCATCTCAAATGAGTGTAATGCCATTTCTTTTTAAATTTTGCCCTTTTTAATATGTTTTTCTAATGGAATTCTTCAAAATGTGCTCAAAAATTGCCATGAAAACAGGGTTATTGTGTGGGATAGAGTAGTTTTACAGTGATTGAGCAGAGATGTAAGTGAGCTGGTGTGCTCAAGCTGCAGCAAGTGTGGATGGGAAGTGAAAACTTCATAGATCTGCACATTCAACAATGTAGAGTTATGTCTAAGCCATTTTAAAGCAAAGAGGGATTATTTCCATGAGGAAAAAATCTAAATATGTAACTTAAATACACAGAGATTTGTTTTTACCAGTTTAATCAATGACTAGAGTGGGACTTCAAGGACTCCAGCTTCATTAACTAGTCTATGTAATGTATAACTTACTAGAAATAACCAGCTAATGTGCAACATGTTGCAGCACAAGGGAATAACCACAAACACTCTCCACTCAAGTGTAGACACTACAAGAGAAATAATTTCCTTTCTACTTGTATTTTACTTCTTGATTTTAACAGAATGAGGAGAATAACATCTGCTTTAGCACTTTAAGAGCTCTGCAGTTCACACACAAAGTCAGCTACTATTTAATGACACCATAACATTATTCCACCATTTATACTGAGCTACATCAAATAATAAACATCTGCTCAAATGTGGTTCCTGCTGACAACATCTTATCTAAAGTGGGTCTGTGGCCTAAAGCCTGCGTATCTGGGGAGGAAAAAGTTATTTGGGAAAACCTACATCTGGGTAATTAACAACACAAACAAACAAACAAGCATGGTTAAACAGTTAGTATAAATAAATCACAGGCCTGTCGGTCAGACTGTGGTGTGATGAAAGAAGGATTGAGCAATTTCTTGACACATTTAGAGTAAATGCTGTCTAGTGTACGTGTCACTTCTCATTTAACAGAAAACACTGTTAGGAAACATTATGAGGATTTGTTTAATGTCTTGTGACATTACAAAGAGGTGGACAACATGAGCAAAGTGGTATCATTATAGTTAGCGCTTTATTGGTGTGACAAACTGCCTGGATGAGTTAAATGTTGATGAATCACATGACCTCTGCTGCTCAGCCAAACACAAGAGTAACTGACTGGACAGTTCTCACACCACCATGTTGTTTAATCACAGCAAACTGCTGCAAGACAGAGAGGCAATGACCTCCACAAAGAAAAAAACAAAAGAGACAGAGAAGGAAAAGTTCACTGTGTGAGGAGCTGAAGAGAACAATGCAAAACACGCGTGTCAGATAAATGATGTTGTTTTTAGTGGAACAAGATGATCAGGCTTCATACTCAATCATCCTAACAGGAACAAACAGCACAACACTCCTCCAGTTGCACAACAGATGCAACTTATCTGCTCCTGCCACAGCTAAACATGTGTTTCAATTAAAACTGTCTAGGAAATCTCTATCTGTATCTTCCACTTGGAGCACATCCTGTGCTCCTCCTTCTGAGGTCACCAACTACGTGCTCAAAAACAGGAAGCGTATGATTGAGTTATTTGCAGGCTTATCCTGAGCAGCTCTGTATTTATGGCCGCCGGGTTGATTAGTTCAGATCGTACACTTGTGCAATAAGAAAAATCTCCACTGACTCTACAATTTGTCATCAGTAATTTTACGGGGAATGTTTGATTTTACCAGTGAGCGAAGTTAGTTGGTCGAGGTTGTGAAGCTCAGTTGTAATTTGCATATCCTGTGTGGGAGCAGTGTGATGGCCTGTGTGTGTGTGTGTGTGTGTGTGTGTGTGTGTGTGTGTGTGTGTGTGTGTGTGTGTGTGTGTGTGTGTGTGTGTGTGTGTGTGTGTGTGTGTGTGTGTGTGTGTGTGCGTGTGCGTGTGTGTGCATGTGTGTGTGTTTTATCCGAGTGTGTAGGTGTGTGAGAGTGTGCAGCAGATGGTGGTAAAGCTGGGATTTTTAAACATTTTTTTTTCACAGAAGTGACCTGCAGAGGAAAAGGCAGAAAAAATAAAGGGAAGGGAAACCTTCCTGAGCGTCAGTGACTTATCTTGTGACGCCTGCTGGGTATTGTTTCACTTGCTGTTTAGGAAGGTTGACCAACAAAAAAACAAAGCAACAGTATGACAAGGAGCTGAAGAACTTAATAGACAACATCAGTCCTAAACTGATCTTCTTGTTAAGAGTTATTTGAAGAGAACTAACAGAAGCACAAAAAGACAAATTTCACTGCAGTGAGTGTTCGGTACTTTCTGTAATTGATTTTGATTCAATTTTCTTATAAAGAAAAAAAAAAGCAAAGCAGTGACAATAATAGTTTATTGAAAGCAAGAAAACAGGACAGAAAATTGCATAAATGTGGATCCACATTCTTTGAGCAGCAGCATGTGGCCTTGTGTCACCTCGACATCTTCATTAGAGATCATTTATGCTCTTCACTGTAAAATATTAAACCGTGGAAAAAAGCGTGAATCACTGGTGGATTACTGTAACTTTCAAAACCTGTAAAAAAAAAAAAAAAAAAAAATCCCACAGAAAATAAACAGAAATATCTATAAATGAAGGATATTTAAATGGATTTAAATAAAATGAAGAATTGTATAATTTTACAATCAAACGTTATGAAAGAGCTATTTATATTTGTAAAAATCCAGGGCCTGGAGGTTGAGACTGTAAAAAAAAAAATCACATTTTCCAATCCTTAATGTACATATTTTTTCTTTTAAATAATGAAATATGTCTGTGATGATTTAAATACTGTAAAAAAAAAAAAAAAAAAAAAAAAAATATATATATATATATATATATATATATATACACATATATATATGTAATTTTATGGTCAAACATCACTATTTGTAAAATTACTGCTTTTTGATAAAGATATTTTTAATTAATAGTTAACATTTAAATGAATGGTTTTTTCAGTCATTTTGCTAGTTATTTGTAATTTAATAAAGCAACAGGAAAAATCTGTAAAACAACAGTAAATCCCTGAAGAAATACAGTTTAAAATGGTTTTAAGAGTTAATTTTTCACAGTGTGGGTTTAATAATTTATGTGTGGCTCTGGTGTTCCCACTGTCTGCGATATACACTGAAATAAGGGAATTACTAATATTTGTAAAAGTTCAGCCTGCACTGAATAGACTACAGCTTTCTCTGACAGCTTCCAGTAACAACAACAACAACAACAACAGCCTGAGGGTCAAAGCTGCCTCCTTGAAGTCAAAGGTGAAAATTCACAATGTGACGGTTGTGCTGAGACGAAGGCTGAGGAAGATGATGATTCTGTTTACGTTCCTCTATCTGTGTGGAGGATCGGAGCATGACATCCATCCAGCACGGTTCTCCTTCTCACGCATACAGACACATAGTGAGAACACATCAGCATGACTGCTGCCATAAATGACATTACAACTAATGGATTGAACTATCTATAATCAATGTGTTTACATAAATAGATCAGAAGACTACTTGTGTGTGAAAGGAGTAAGTTGTGAGAAAGAATTATCCCCCAGCTACAGCTGCTTTACAGAGCAGCTTAGTGTCTTTCAGCACATTTTTGTTAGTTTCTTTTTCCTCCTGCAACTTCACAGTTTTGGTTTTCACTCTGTGAGCGTACATGCTAACAACAACAATGCGAACATTTTGATGCTGAGCAGGTATATTTCTTCTTCTTCGTCTTCTTTTTTGAAAAACACATTTACCGCTTAGCCTAACATGCTAGTGTGTCAACATCTTGTTTATTAGCACTTAAGGTAAAATATAGCTGCTACTGTTGGGAATGTCATAACATGTGTCATTTTATAGAATTTTCTATGTTAATTGGACCATTTTTGAAATATCTTTTTGAAATACATTCACATATCAATAAATATGTAAAAATATACTATGCATTTACACAGCAAATCAGAGTAAGGGAAATGCTTTTTTTTTTTTTTTTAAGAAAAATATATTTTTCAAACATAAAATATATATGTTGTAAAATATCTATCTATCTATCTATCTATCTATCTATCTATCTATCTATCTATCTATCTATCTATCTATCTATCTATCTATCTATCTATCTATCTATCTATCTATCTATCTATCTATCTATCTATCTATCTATCTATCTATCTATCTATCTGTTGGAATTTCACAAATACCGTCTTTTAACTTTTAATTAATAAATGAAACTATTTGTTTAAAACTCAATGCTGTAAATAAATGTAAAATTTTGATGCAATTCGTGGCAAATTTCTATCTAGTAATGTACTTTATCACATGGAAAATGAAGGCTAAAAAATATATTTTACTAATAGAAAATTGTGTTGTACTGTGACTGAAAGGGTTAATTTGCATTGTTTGTGCCCCAGCTGAAAGAGTATTAGCATTTTCTGTGCAGTTTGTTTTTATGACCGTGTGGAATGTTCCAATAAAATTGTGATCTTATGGTGGTACAAAAGTGAGAAGGTTATCAGTGTTATTACAGTTTCATAGGATGACATGAGTGTCTGTACCAAATTTCATAGAAATCCATAGAGTGGTTGTCAAAATATTTCACTCAAAATAAAATAAAAAAAAAAAAAAGCTAACTTCATGGTGGTGCTAGAGGAGAAGAGGGACCCCAAAACACAGCAGACTTTATACTCTGAAGATTACACCAACAGTAATTACATTCACACCAACAGTAAATACATTATCCTGAAGAAGGTTGCATGGGGCTGCAGCTCTACTCACACTGAGTGAGAGGCAGGAGACACCCTGGACATTCAACCAACCATCAGAGATGATATAAAGACAGAGACTACTATGCAGGCTCATGTCTAAAAACCCTTAGAAAAAACTAAAGAATTTCCCTCTGGGGGAATACGATAAAGTCAGTCTTAGTCTAAGGCCAAGTTAGAATCACTAATCAACCCACTGAGCATGTTTCTAGACTGTACGAGGAAGCTACAGCACACAGAGTTACTTAAGTGCTCCAATCCAAATAAGAAAGTTAATAATTGATGAGTTAAGAGGCTGATGTATGAGCTGTGGCTCTTAAATAATGAGATTAATGCTAAAATGTGACTTAATCCCAGTGGCTTTAAACATTCATAAACTGAGTTTGGCTGCCAGTTAGTCCCGTCCAACCAGGTTGTTTGTGCATGAGTGCTGTGGTTCCATTACATAAGTCCAGCCTCATTACTTAGTATTCCTCAGCGGTGGAGACCAAAAACAGGACAAAAAGGAGAGTAAATATTAGACTTGCACTACCGTTCAAACGTTTGGGGTCACCCAGACAATTTCATGTTTTCCATGAAAACTCACACTTTTGTTCTTGGGCTAGCAGAATTGCACAAGGCTTTTCTAATCATCAGTTAGCATTTCAACACTATTAGCTAACACAATGTAGCATTAGAACACAGGAGTGATGGTTGCTGGGTGCTATGTGGATATTCCATTAAAAATCAGCGGTTTCCAGCTAGAATAATCATTTATCACATTAACAATATCTAGACTGTATTTCTGATTCATTTAATGTTATCTTCACTGGGAAGAGAAGCATTTTTTCTGCATTTCTAAGTGACCCCAAACTTTTGAATGGTAGTGTGCATTCACGATGGGAACAGAAACACAACCCCAAATGAATGTTGGCTTATTTCTGCTGGATGTGTGAAGTCAGTTGAGGTTTTATTAGCAGCAGGTTAGTTGGTAAATAAATGGGCGATCTGCTAACATCAAGTGGGCAAATATTCAGTTGTCACAAAGTTAGAACAAGAGGAAAGGACAGTGTTAGCATGCGAACAGGCTCATATTGACAGTACTTACTAAGCTTAACTTGTTTACAATGTAAAAACTGTGCAACAGACTATGCACCCACATCCTGCTGCCATGAATTAGATTTGCTAAAGCAGTACTTAATTCTTTCAATCTGATGAAAAAATTGAATTAAAGAAAAATGAGTGAAAGAGGCAAAGTTCTGTTCTAACCTTAAAACATATGGTTGTTTCTCCAAACATTATACAATACAATTGAATCTCTGGCCCCAGTAATAGATGAGAGAGGTCTTTTGAAGCGTACCTTTGTGTATCTTTAAAACAATGACCTCTTAGTACCAGTGGTACTCGTGCCAAGTTCCAAAAGTCATCTGACAAAAGCAGAAGACAAATGGTGTGGGAGTTCCTGGCAAAATGAACTGGAAATATACTGTCAAGTGTCTTATTGTCGGGCCAGTTAACACTTCCACATTTGGAGATGAAGGTGTTGCTTGTGAGGCCGTGAAAAGGGTTAAAAGTGGAGCTGATGACTGAGGGAGAAAAGCCGAATAGCAAGAGGAGGTGTGAGTGAAAGGCTTGCTGACTGGTTTTGTCTGGTTGGAATCGGGCTGAATATTAACACGGCGGATTACGACTGACTGAGGAATGCTCGTCTTTGTTGAAACCTATGCTGTGATGTCATCAGTACTTCCCCTGGCACCACCTGGGCAAGGGCCACAGGAGGGGCCACAGGAGGGGCCTCGCTGTTAAAGGCAGCGACCGGCTGCTATAATGTGGCCTGATTAGTCACCTGACCGTGTTTTTCGACAGAAGACAGGCTTCAGTCAGCAGGGCCGTGAAGATTAGCTGCCTGGCGAACTGTGTAAACACACTGACAAATGTGCGTGTGTTCGTGTGTGAACCGCGCACAGGAATGTGTGTGGGTGTCGGTGTCTGTTCGCTGTTGTATATACTGTGTGATTTAGGAGAGAAAATGTGATGAATAAATAATAGATGCGTTTGGGTGAGAGACGTTGATTAAAAATAGAGGCAGGGAGCAGCGTTTGTGTGTGCGAGGACAGAAAGTGAGACTAGTGGTGAAAGAAATCCAAGACAGAGAGAGAGAAAGTATGCTGGAAAAAGACAGCGAGAGGGAATTAAAGAAGGACTCGTGGCAGAACCCACAGTGCTGATGTTAGCTGTCTGATCCACTGAGAGACAGTTGGCAGCAGACTGTCTACCAGCCGCAAATGTACAGTAATTCAAAGCATGCGACGCGACGCCGTTCCCTGCGAGCTGGGGCTGCAGTCACCCACCCACTCACTCTCTCACACACACACACACACACACACACACACACACACATACACACACACACACACACACACACACACACACACACACACACTGAACCCTGTAAAAGCAACAAATGCACTGAGCCCTCCATTCCACGTGATGCAATTATTCACAGTTCCATAGCAAATTTTGGCTGAATCTAATCTCATAACTAAATGGCGTGGGGCCTTTCACAAAAATCAGATATTCCAAACAACTGTGAGGAATTCAACATGACTGGTGTCACAGGCCTCTAAAGTTTATAAGAAAACGAGGGGAACAAAGTTAGTGCGCAATGATTACAGTACACTTACAGTCAGCAGAGCGCAAATAGGATTTATTGCATCAGTCGAATAGCGTTTGGCAGCAACATAACTGAGCTTCTGTTTGAGAATATTCAGCACAGAAATATTCTGTTCCTGCCATCTGCACCAAAGTTGGAAGGTTTCTTCTTGAAAATAAAGATCAAGTTGCCATTTAAGAGGAAATAAACAGATGCAGGATTAAGAAGCTGAGGACTGAAAGAGGAAACAACAAACAGCAGAAACGACTTAGTGAAAGAAAAACAAGATTCCAACTTTTGTAGGTTAGTTCTCATGAGCTTCACATGACTTGCATTTAGCCCTTCTCTCACCTCCCCCCCCCACTCTTCATTCCCTCCTTTCTCCCTCTGTGCTGAGCCCCCTCCTCCTCCTCCCTCACCCCTCCCCTCCTTTCCTCCGCCACTTCCCACCCCGGCCTCCCCCCCTCCCCCTCCCCCTCCCCCTCCCCTCTTCTCTGCGCAGCACATAGACTTCCTGTGTGTCCTGGCCTGAATGGTATGCGCATGGAGTGGGTGTCTGGGAGGCCTTTCATCCGGCATGGAAAGAAAAGAGAAATCAAGAGAGCGAGAGGGGGGTGAAAAAAAAGGAAAGTGAGAGAAGAGAGTCATCTTTAATCCGTTTGAGTCGGAGCAGTTGTCCAGAGGCGAGCGGGGTGGGGCGTATTAAAGGGGTGAGAGGGCTCTGCTGTGCCAGGGATGTGTGTGTCGCGTCTGGAGGGGAAGGAGAGAGGCCTGCTGGGAAACGCTGCAGCCGGCCTGCTCGCCTTCCTGGGACAGATGACATCCGGCTGGGACACGCTTTACACGGACGAGTGGCGATACTTAACTAGAATGGATAAAAATTAACCACAGTATTCATGCTGAGCTGCTGCTCTGGGAAAGGGCTAAGTTTAGTGTGGCGCATATTAAGCAGAAATTGCAGGGATAAAGTGACAATAGTGTTTAATAGAGCTGGAGTGGAATTAAAATCTTGCAAGTCTTAAAGAGTTTTCAGTGTCACAAAAGTGGCTCTCTTTCATCCTGCTAGATCGCCATGGTAACTTATGCTGCAAGCTGTCCTGCTCCAGAGGAAGTGTGTTCAGATGTCATCGGTATAAAACTTGCAAAGTAGTGCAATTACAGTAGAGAACACTGTATATGTCACATCGCCATGGGAGCCAACATGTACTCAGCTTGTGTTGCAGAAAATGCATAAATATGTTTTTATGTTTCGTCCGGACTTGGTTCCGAGTCCATTTTACACTCCTGGTATTGCAGCTAAAAGAACACAAATTAGAAAAACGATCAATCTTTTAGTATTTACACAGACAATATGCAATCAGTAGCGTTAATTCCCTTTGATTTAGCCAAAAACTGAAGCATTGCCATGTCTCCTCTACTGTGGGACAATGTCAGCCCTAAATGCTCTTGTTTAGTATCATGTTTAAATGCATGAAGTCTAAAGTTTCAGGGCCCTAATGTGCAGCTGTCACATTAGAAAAAGCGGCTGAACTGAGAGTCTGCTAACTTACACGTTTAACAGTTTTCTACCAGCTTCCTTTTCTTTTTACTGTAATGCATTTTTACATTCTTCATAGATCTCCATTACAACAACCTGTTTCTCTTAAATGAAGTTGGCGATGTGCCATCTGTGTATTCTGCACATAAAAAAAGCCAAATGATGCATCAAACACCCATTTTAATGAAGCTCACTCAGTCTGAGAAAGAAAATCTGGTCAGCGAGGACGGATGATAACCACCATCATGATACCTGTTATCTCTGATTGGAGTTTTAAGTTTTTCTGCATTAGCTGACACAAAGAAAGTCTGGCAGACTTGCTTCATAGTTCACCCATCTGGTCAACATTTTTATTTGGACTAAGCACATTCCTCTCAGCTGGACTTTGTGCTTAGCATTAATTAGTGAATGTTGCCAGATTGGCAAACTAAACCAAGATCCTAAGCAAAGAAACATTTTCCCTGGTGAATCCCGGCAAGTTGCTGTTTGTTGTTGTTGTGAAAGTTAATGTCTTGATGTTTGCATTTAGATATGCTGTGCTTCACTGTACATTCACATTTACCCTTAGATCCATGAGTGACTGGACCCTACACGCTTCCATAAGTGGGTCAAGAACGACTCGTATAAGAATCGATGTGTTTTTATGTCATTTTGGTTAAGAATAATCATTTCTATTATTGTTTGTATTCCATTTTTGTCCACACAAGAATGATTTCGTGTTTGAAATATGTTTATTTTTCACTTTATAACAGATTTTGAACATTTTGATAATTGAAAAAGAAGAAGAAAGAGTTTTGCTGAGTCCTACTTGAAAGAAACCACAAATACTCTGAGAGGAAATACAGATGTAACCATAGATAAGCAATGAATAGTATTCTTTCACTGCGTGTTTCTTCCAGCACATAAAATTATATACAGTTTCAAAACTGTGCGTCATACAGCTGAACTGGAAAGAGAATCCTGTAGGTCCTGGAGCCTTGTGGCTCTGGGCTGCTCCAGCGTTGTCAGACTGGGTGTAGTTGGCTGCTGAGTGCCAGTCTGACTACCAGCACTGTGGAGGAGCTATATGCAAGTCTGAGAGGCTGCATCATGACATGGAAACAACCTACACTTGTGTGTGTGTGTGTGTGTGTGTGTGTGTGTGTGTGTGTGCGTGTGCGTGTGCGTGTGCGTGTGCGTGTGTGTGTGTGTGTGTATGTGTGTGTGTGCGTGTGTGTGTGCACATGCCCACACGGAGAATGTCAAGGCATGCCCAGACAAGACAACCTTTTATAAGAAGACAGCGTACAGCGCCATCTGCTGTTTGGATTAGATTGTGTTTGACTGTTACTACCACGAGTTTCATTAAATTCTTCTTTTATCATCTACAATTACATATAAATGTTTAATTACATCACAGAAATATGCAGGTGCATTATTGTTAACCATAAATGCAGATAAATTTATGTACAACAGGCATGCAAAGTTGTTACTTTGGTTTTAGTTCTCGTCATTAAGGTGACACAGAACTAAAAAAATAACAGATCACACTGAGCTCAGTGTCCCTTCTCAGTTCTGCTGTGATCTCAGTGTCTAAGCTGACAGCTCATTACCTGCTGCTTTTGTTAAAATACTAATACATTTGCTTATAATACTTTTACAGCAGAGCGAGCAGTAAGTGTGCTGCAAATTAATTCTCTAAAACTCTAAGTACTGTACAATGAAGTGAAAATTACTATGTGATTTATTAGTAGGTCTTCATGTAGTTATTATTTTAAGAAACAAGTCATTTGTAATGAGCAAAGCAAGGCTGCAGTTTCACAGTAAGAAACACAATTTATTTGCTCCCAGATGATTTAGATAAAAAATAACTTTACATAATAAGTCTTTTATATTGAACAACTGTTGTATTTTTCCACACACAGAAGGTGGAGTTATAAAGGTTCACACAGTTTTATATTTACAATATAAATGCTATGGGTGCATGAGACAGAAATTCATTAGCTTATGTTTTCCAGTACATAAATTCTTTGACTCATACTTTTTTGTGTTAGATTATTACACTAAACTATTGTAAATTATTGTGTTGGCTGCAGTATTTAAATGGTCTGTTCTTTTATAGCACCTTTTAAGCTTAGCTTGGTTCTACAAGGTGGTTTCCAATGTGTTTCTCATTCACACAAACGCTCAGGTGACAGATCTGCTATGCAAATCTAGCACTGGGAGCAACTTCAGTGGAGTTCCGTGTTCAATAAATATTTAACTGATTATCAGAAAATGCATAAACATGTTGCATGTTGCTCCTGATTTGCTCCAAATTTAGCTTTACTCTGCTGGCACTGCAGTTAATAGATTAGAAAATGAATTAGTTTATTGGTATTTTTCAGAGAATATTCAATCAGTAAAAGTAATTTCACTTGGATTTGGCCAAAATCTAAAGTGCTTTCAGTGTCTTCACCATAACAGGACAGTGTCAGACCTGAATTCAGTTCTTCAATATCATGTTTAAATGAATACATTTTAAATTGACAGAGCTCTAATATGCAGCTGCCACGTTATTAAAAAGTGTCTGCACTGAAAGTGGATAAACAGGTTTCTACCCACATTCCTTTCTTGAATCATGTACATTAATTAAGCCACACGATTGGTCCATTTAGAGCTCCAGCTGGTTAATAAAGAAATTTATGATCACCATTGTGATGTCCATTATCAGAGAGGGGGAGTTCTAAGTTTTGTCGAGCCGACCAACACAAAGAAAGCCACGACAAACTTCATACTACAGTCCTCTGAAAAATATCAGCAAGTTATTGTAATTTTGCATGTTAGTATCTTAATGTTGGCATTTAGCACATAGCATTGTTGTGCCTAATTGACTATAATCTTCACATAGGACATTTATGAAGTCACTGCTGTGATAAGTTACAGATGAAAATTAGATTTAGTTTAGATTCAGTTTCCTCAAAAGAGCAGAGTCAGAACCAAATCTGGTTCCAGACATTTTGGAAGGAAACTAAGAATTAAGGAAACTAAGATGTGAACCCAGATAAACAATGGATACTGTTCTCTTACTGTATGTTTATTTAAACACATAACAGCATATACAGCTTCAAATTTTCAAATCTTTGAAAAAAAAGAAAAAAAAGAATTGTGCCAATGAGGGAGCATCATCTGTGATAAACCTCCCTTTTCTTAACATTAACATTCATAGAGCACATAACCCAAATGTTTAACACAGAAAATGCATTGAAATGCAGCAAATCAAACATACACAGATGTCAGTAAATTATACACACACAAATGTAATCTTTTGAAGGATAAATATTGAACATCTCCAGCAGTTTGATAACAGATTGATATGAGATTTAGATTTAAAAGGCAGTAGTAGAAGTAGAAACAACAACCGAAACAACAAAGCATTAAAATTCTGAATGAATCTTTCACCACATTTGATGAACTAATACAATGTTCCTTAAGTTAGCACTGTTCTCTATTTTTTTTTCCTCCAAAGCAATGCAGAGCTTAAGATAGTAGGCTGGGAAAACAGAACACATTACATCACACTCTGAATAAGCTGACATAGTAGCACTACTGTAGGCTGGATTTTCCAAGGACACATAATACAGCTTTTTAAAATGTACACACAACTTTCTTTCACACCCTCACACACACACACTCTCTGAGTCATTGAGTTTATGTAAAGGACACTGACAAACACACCGAGCATCCTCAGGTGACAGATGGTCAACTCGTCTTTAGTCAGCTCATTGTCGCTGTAAGTTCCTGGCATCAGAGATAACAGCTTTAAATGCTTCTCAGGAAAACACCTCTGCAGAGTATATAAGGTGGACACTGCATGGCAATGAACAGTACAGCTTGCATATAACATACTGGCTTCTTTGATATGCTATATAATAAAAAAAACATTCTGCTCAAAATGTT
This sequence comes from Amphiprion ocellaris, assembly GCF_022539595.1. Taxonomy (NCBI): domain Eukaryota; kingdom Metazoa; phylum Chordata; class Actinopteri; family Pomacentridae; genus Amphiprion; species Amphiprion ocellaris. The sequence goes on along the minus strand of NC_072782.1, from coordinate 17,402,651 downwards.
TCTGGTGACACTAAACCCACATGAAGAGGCACAGTTAGTTAGAAAATTGATTTCTGTGACGACAACACAAATAACTATAAAGCTTATCAGTTTTCTTTTTAACTCTGTATGTGTGTGTGCATGTGTAAGTGTAGGAGAGAGAAATGCTGGCTCAAAACAGCAAAAAAAAAAAAAAATCTGTATTTGAATAAAGTGTGATGTTCAGTAAAAGTAAGAAAACTTCGGAGTTCAGTTAAGATATTGAGTGAAACACCGCTGGAACATAACACTGAGTTTTGGGAGTAAAATTTGGCAGCGTTGCACCTGGTTGTCCAAGCCATGAGCCAAAAAGTCAGACAAGTTTCAAGGCTTTCTGCCAAAAAGAAAACAACTTGCAGAAACAAAATTCTTATGTCAAAAGTAATCTTCAACCCTTGCAGTTTCCATAAAATCATTATGAAGTGGCCTAAATCTGAATCACTGTTTGTTATAGATCTGCATAGCACAAGGAGCGGCTGCTTTACTGACAGGAAATCACTGAAAATTGAGGAATGCAGTAAATTACTGATCGTACTCTCATATGCAGAGAGGATGACAAAACCTGTATGAAGTGCTTTCCACTTTGATGTGGAAAAAACGTCCACTGGCAGGTGTTCTGTGGGATGCATTTTTACACGTCAACATTTCCATCACAGGCCTGGTCTTTAAGTGCAACTGGTAATTTGGTTGCTCAGTAGACCATCAGCTTTCATCCATTTACTGCAGCATCCTCATTAGGACACTCAGTGGGAAAGTTGTCAGGAGAAATTCACCAGTTTCAACCATTTTTTTCCTACTTTCAGTCTTTCTTAGTTGTTGGTGGCATTTTGGTATTTATCTGTAACATGTCTGGTGACTTCAGGAAAAGTCCCATCTTTGGCTTTATTTCTCAATAATCCACACATATACACAATATTAATGTTCTTTATGCAGTTCCAAGCTGTAAATTTATTTATTTTTTGTACTTCTGTACTTGCCCCCAAGACGTCTCTGTTCACAGCTTCAGTGGAGTGTTGTATCCTATTTCTGGAGCTCCAAAGAGACCCGATTGATTCCATCCCAAGCTCAGATACATCTCTAAATACAATAAAAAGTTTCCGAAACATCTGAGGTTAGCAGAAATGATTTAGCACACGGGGGCTTGTAGAGGATGCTGGACATATTCTGTGCTTGGGCAGAACGGACCGAGCCATTTTCAAAGAGTCAGCTCAGGGAATGATGATGCATCAGTGGGATATGTTGTGGGTAATAGCTCAAGAAACTGGAGAAATCCTTTGAGTCAGATTCTTCTTTCCTCTTTTGAGAAAACTACAGAAATAATCTTTCTTTTCTTTCCAAGTGAAACAAAGTTTGGCACCATTAGTCAACACTGCAGCTATGCTGGAGGCCTCCTGCACCAGACCTCCAGTTGGTGAGACTGTATCCCCAGGTGATGCTGTGAGAGACTTTCATCCAGAGGTTCATCCTGCTAAAAGTTAGCTGGAAATTATTGTCCACGTCTTACTGGAAAGTAGCTGTTGATCTCACTTAGAAGGTGCAAATATGGGAATAATGAGGTTACTGTTGGAGAAAAAAGTGTAGTGGTGATAGCATCAAGCAGTTTCATTTAACTTTGACAAATCACTAACATTACATTTGTTTAGTGGTCAAATCTCTTAAAATTCCACCGTTGTACTTCTGAAACTCACTATATGCCACTTGAAATGAAAAAGTATTAGTTTCAGTGCTTATTGTAGCACTCAGAGTTGAGAAAAAGTTTTTTTTAGACAATCAAATGCTACTTTAAGTTGATAAGTGTATGCTGGTTAGTAGCATCACTGCCAATGGTCACTGAGCAGCAGTACTGATGATAGATATTAGCATCAAGAGGTTATGTTAGATTATTTTTGGTCTTGCCTTCAGCTAGCATGGTGAAAAGAATGATGTTTGGCAACTGGATCAAATCATTTCGTAAGGGCTTTGCTTTTCTGCTACAAGATGACTTCAAAGGATCAAAAAAAATAATGATGAAATGATGATAAAATAAACTAATTTAGGAAGTAAATGGCAAATTTATAGCTAGATGTGCCCCTCACAAGTACTCAATGTACTTTCAGCTATATTAGTTTAGATCCTGTGATCCCAAAGCTGTTCTCTGTTTAACTCAGCATGTGACAACAGAGAAAGGCCTCCATGTGAGACACTTTCCTCCAGAAGTAAGTGCAGTCCAAGCATTGACTGCTTGAAACAGCACTTTTTTAATCAATAGAGGAAACGCTGTCCCTCTTCATACTGCACATACTGTGGTGTTTCTGACAGACTACAGGCAGGTTTGATTAACTGGCAGTCAAAGCTCTCTGTGGGTGGATATCTCAGTGTTTCCAGGAATGCACAAATCAACATGAAGGCAGCACGAAGACACTTGAATTTGAATCCTTCTTTGCCAGCTTAACAATGATAGCTGGGAATCTGAATTAATCAAAAGAAATGTTTGACGTTTTGGGAAATTGGATTATCTGCTTTCCTGCAAATCTTAAGTCTTAGATGAGGAGACGACTCTCATGACTGCCTGGTAAATACAAGGCTACAGCCAGCAGTTGGTTAGCTTAGCTTAGCATGAAGATTGGAGAAAGAGACAGTGCCTGGTAAGAAATAGTTGTGTGCCTCACTCCCTTGTAAAATTGAAGTTTCATGTGTTTATTACTGAACTTTAAAAGTGCTGGTGGGCAACTTTGAAAACTTTCCGTGGCAGGGCAGGCATAAGCCTAATCAGGCTTTCTGCTTTTACAGTGGTAGAGTCTGACAGCTTCAACCACAATGTTAACTCTGAGTACACCAAAACAACAACTAAAAGTAGTCACTAGACGTAACAGTGAGTTTGTTCTATTAGCCTTCATGGTGAATTTTACATTGAAGATCGCGACTTTTGAGTAAAGGAGACTTGATGAGGATATCGAGACAACAGAAAAATGCTGCTTGGTGTCCTCTCTGACTTTAACCAGTCAATGTTGAGACCGACACAGTGTTGATTTATGTCTTGTGTTTTTTCTCCTTAAAAACAGCCCTGATAAAGCTTCTACGTGGCGGTTCTTGCAGTTAGAACAAAGACTCACACCTCCCTGAAATTACCCTTTGTTCCCTTTTGTTGGAACCAGGTGGGTTCTTTCCCTGTTTTCTGTCTTTATGCTAAGCTAGCTTGCTGCTGGCTGTTGCTCCGTGTAAAATAAAAGCATCTGTCTATTTATGTAACTCGTGGCAAGAAAGCAAATCATTTAATTTGCAAAAAATATGCATAAAAGTGCTTCTAAGTGAGAACAGCAGCATTGTTTCACCTGGCCTCTGTGACTCTAAGATGTTAGAACATTTTTTTGTAGACAAACTCTGCTGAGAGGATTCTTTTAGAGTTTAACTGCATTGAGAGGTTGGGACATTTATAAATGTTTGACAGCTTTTAGAGTGGGCTTCTTATTCAAGCCACTTGAACAAGTTAAAACAAAGAGACTGCAATGCGTGATGATAAAAGCTTCTTTGACATATGTCTTCTAGGTCTTAAACATCTTTAGATGTGATTACTACTCTCAGTCAAGTTGAGGTTTTCTTTTAGTGCAGTTCAAACTGCTACATAATCCAACATCAGCGTGGTAAATTAGCAATGATCTGCCATCCAAACTCAAACAGAGCGTATGTAGTTCTTTTTGAAAACTGGACGTTGTATGGGTCTCTGTTTCATGTCTTATCTGAATAGTGTTTGAAGATTTACCGATTTCTCCACTGTGCAGAGTGTGTGGGCTGTCTGGCCTTTCACAATTCGGTTCATTAAGCAGATGAAAAGAGAGCACCAACACAGAGTTAAACACAAAGTCACTTTATTAAGCTTGGGGGCAGGTGGAACATCTGAATGTGGGGATCTTTCCTGATCAGGATATCTTTTTCAAATGGATGCTGGCTCTGCCCAGGGAGAAAACACAGAGGAGAGGGAATGAAAGTGTCTCTAAATAACGACGTCCAGGTATTTGATGAGCCAGGCGATCTGAGAAAGGCAGCTCCAGTAAAGCCACACATCAAAAGTCATTCTTTTGATTAAAAAAAAAATCAAGAAAAAAAACAGAAGCCCCTGGAGGCCTTAAAAGTACACATCAATACACCAGTACCAGCTATTTGTGGCGTATGGAGCACTCTCACTGTCTGTTTGGTTTTGAAGTCACTTGTCACACAGTGAAACATTAATTTTCCTCCAAATTAACAAGAGTTTGCAAAGTAAGGGGATGCAGTTCACCTCTGGCTGCACAGATCAGCCGGGTAACTTATCCTCCTCTGCAGTCTTTGCTTTGACAAATTGTCCTGTTTGTGGGATTGAAACTGTTCTTATGTGTATGTGGGCGCCTCCTAAAATGACTGTTCATGTCTGTGTAAGTCACACCTTACACATCCTTATGTTATTTCATTTTTTTATAGCATCGTTAACTCCTTTTAAATACTAATCACTGTGGACACTCTTGTTTTTGATCCCATGGTATGGACACGATGCTCTGACAAAAATTAAGAGCCAGTATATATATATATGTTTTTTTTTTTTTTATCTAACTCCAGCTGAAACTTTAGAGACACGGTGCAGGAAAGAAAAAGAAGCATCTAGAAAATGAATGACAAAAAAATGACATCACACCAAACATTTTGACAGCCCGGCCGACTCTTTGAGGGCAAGTACCAGCAAATCCAATCCTGGAAGGTCACAACAGCAGCCTGACTGGCAGTCTGTTTGAAACACACTCCATCCTACAAGGAGAGTCTTCCTCACACAGACAGCTATAATCCGTGAATACAGGTTATCAAATCGGTCTTCACAAGTGTCAGAAGTTGACATTTCTCAATCAAAGGTGGTTGTGGGGCTTAGTCATATCCCTTTCCAATATTTGTTGGGGCCTCTCAATAACACAAACACTCATCTCTCTGTCATTCCTTCATTCCATTCTGTCTGTTCGGGCCATTTGGTTTAGCAGAGGTGTTCCTTTTGTAACAGTCCCAAACTCTCTGCTGTCCTCTCTGCATCTCCTCCTCCTCCTCCTCCTCCTCCTCCTCCTCACTAAAGGTTAGTTAGTAAACCACCTGATCATTAGTGTTCATGCAGTAAACGTTTATCATGGTTTGATCTGCCGTCGACTCTGTCCTACCCAAGTTTTGTGAATTCAGAGTCCCTCTCTTCTTTGCTGCAGGGAAGAGTGGCCGACCTCGGGGACTGAACCTTGCCGATCTCCTCAAGGGCACTGGCCAGAGAGTCCAGGTCCCCCGAGTCCTGGTGCTGGGCTTCCCACAAACTCAGAATCACTGATGATGGGCTCTCCTGACATGCAAAGTAGCACAGGTTCCTACAGGCCAGGGAAAATTGAATATTTTAATAAAAGAGCACATCAGATGGCAATGAGTAACAAAGAAGTGGTTCAGTAATGAAGTAATGGCTTTGCAGTCATTATGCTAGAGAGGTTAATGCAAAAACAATTTAAAGAGGGAATTATGTGATTTAGTATTGCACTTAAATACATTTCCATTCACAAGAGGCAAGATGAAAAAGACTAGTCAAAATCAAAGCAGCAGAAGATATTATATTCTGACTTCAGTCCTTGGAATGGAAATGTGGACTTTGTAATGGTGTTATCTCTTATTAGACCTTCTCTGCCTTTTCAGTGCCCATGTCTGTCAAGCTCTACACCACTAGCTTGGTGTGTAACACAGGATCTCTATTTAACCTCATAACAACTTTGAACGGCACGTTACCTTTTAAAAATCACCAAAATCACACCATTTATCGGACTGTAAAAACTCAAAGAGTAATCAGATTTAGAAGTACTCATCTGAGACATGCGGTTTCATCTGGAAAATTAACCAAATCTGACCTAAAACGGGATATTTCATCAAAATCATTTCATTCTATATGCCGCATTCTAAAATTAATCAATAACTAATTGTGCGCTCAAAATATATTCTGTTTAAAAGATAAAAGTTTGGTTTCCCCGACACAACCGTGAAGCCATTAGTGACTCAGCTGCAACCAACAGTCAATGACAAAAATTCTGAGACTTTTCAGTTCAACATGGGCTGAACTGCAGGCTGTGTAGGGAAACAAATGAAAAGTGTATGTTGTAAACTATCTTTAGTATGTAGAGTCACCATTTTTTCCCAGTTTTGGTGACACCTGGAGACATCTGGAAAAATGCTGTTTATGTCAACATTTTTAATAAAATAAATAATTGAAGAAACTTTTTTTTTGACAGTTTATGGCATTGTAACTGTCATACGGCAGAAAAGAAATTTTTGAGTTTCCTCTACTTCTAGCCATGGTTTTGCTGTTTCCATAGAGGCGCAGGACTTTATTTTGCAGTAAAAAATTAGCCCACAGTGAGTAAAAATGTGACGTAAAAAACGCCCAGAAACTGCTTGGATTTCAGAGGATTAAAACTAAGATTCAGGTTGAAACCAGCTGTTTTCCCTCGCTGAGCAGTGGATTCTTGTGATGTATAAACTGAACTTCATTTGTAGTATTTGTAAGTTGCCCCTTTAAGCCTTTCTCAGTTAATTTTTGAGTAGTTTCCTTTATTTTGTACTATAGATAGAGGATATTTTACCATGGATAAAACTAGGTTGCAGCTGAACTCTACCTCTGATATGCAAAACGCACCCTGCTGGAGCTCACAGCATGACCAACTCACACACAACTCTTGAAATGTGCTTTCAGACACTGTGTCATGCTGAACAAACAAATGCAGACTTTTGCCTTCTTTTCTCTGACTTTATCAAACAGCTGTAGCATCAAACATCAGCAGGATCGATACGATCTCCAAACTGAGAGACGGGCTGTGTGCGATTTACGTGCTTGGCACAGCAGGTGACTATTCTTTGACATGCTATTGTGACTGTACATTTCCTTATCAAGCTAACTGCTTTTCTACAAACAGCTGCTGCACAGACTCATAGTTTCAGCGAAATTATTAAGTTGAGCTCAGGATGAATCTGTTGATACATTTTTATTTTCAGAAAATATTGTTTCCTCTGGACAATTTTATCAAACGTATAAAGTGGATGGAACATTTTCAGTTTTGCTGCTTGAACTGAATTGTGGTATTACTGCGATGAACTGATGTAACCATTTGAGTGAATAAAACATGAAGCAACAGACAGTCAGCCTTTGGAAACAGAAATGTATTAATCTCAGCCTTTAAGTTACTGGAGATAGCTCAGCTGGGTCAAAAATACGTCTATTTTTATGTATGGCAGTAACGTCAGTGTTTAATGATAGTTATATAAAATGGTCTGCCTCAGCAGTATATTTGAATGTAGGCTTAAATACTGTATTTGTGTTTGTGTTTTACTTCACACTGCTTCAGGTTAACATTGAACATGTTGTTTCACATAAATAACCAAAAGTTACAGAGAGCATACGAATAAAACTGAACAAAACTGAGAATTCTCTGGTTTCTGTCAAGTGGAATCTGTCTGATAAGATTAAATTTGAAGATATCTGACTCTGAAATGCCACCAATACACAGGAGGTGAATAGAATAGAATTTGTAATACAACTTTAACAACTTTCAGAAAATTTGGAACTGTTGTTACTCAATAAAAGAACACAATGTGTACAATTTTAACTCAAACTACTTTATACCGAAGAAATCATCAGTATTTCAACTGCAGTCAATCCGATCCGTGAGCCCCGACTCCACTGGACAAAGGCTCATTGTTCTTACAAAACCCAATTCAAATGATATAGTAATTCCTGAATATTTAAGGCGTACTTTAAAGTTCAATCAACATCTTAAATGTATCTACGCTTTGGCATCAAGAAAAAAAAAAAATCCAGAGACTATGAATCTGCAAGTTAAACTGCTGTTTGTACTTCACAGCAAGTATGTGGGAGGCTTCAAGTTTCCACATCACACCTTCAAAGTAGGTGCGCTGTCACAAATTTAAGCTTGCATGTGCTGGTGTTAAACCCCAGATTCAGGGTGAGAGCAGAGACATGTTCCCCTCCAGCAGGTGAATGTGGAAACTCTGCTCATACATCATTCTGCACAGTGAAGGTCAAACTTCCAATGAAGTGACAATAAGCAAAACATGTTTTTGCGGCAGGAGGACTTTTTTAAAAAAGCACAATTATTTCAAGAATTCCAAAAATGATAACTGATTTATTAAATTTATTGTTTTAAAATAAAATCACTTGATCGGACAAATAAAAATCTGCAAACATCAATTAAATTGGTTTGTCCCCAAGGTTGAAAATACCAGCTGAACAGTAAAGCTTAGTTATAGTTTGTGCTCTGGTTTATTGAAAACAAATAAAATTTCATTTCCACTGATTTCCTTCCCCTGCTGTTGTAATAACACCGATCCAACAGAGTGCACTGTTTCTTTACAATGGGATTTCCTTTGTTGCCTTCTGTTCCCTTTCTAAGCCACTTTCCCTCCTCTGTATGATGATGTTCCCACACACTCAGAGAAATAATTACAAAAATCAGCTTAACGAAGTAGAGATATTTCCATTACATGCTTCTTGGTGTGTTCGGCTGGGATGAAAAAGCTCTGAAATCCTTTCCCATTTCTCAGTCACAGATGTTTGTTTTCAGACTCGGTCGGAGCGAAATTCCTTAATCACATAGTTTCCGTCATAGTTTCTTAGTTAACTTTTTCCTCTCATGTTCCTCCAATTGGAAAGGCAGAGAGTATACTCACATTCTGTGCTTTCTTCCTCAAGTGCTTGATTGAGCTAAATGCACAGATCTGAGAGTCTTCATGGTTATAAGCGTTTGAATACTGACTTCTCTTCTGAAGCACAAATACAAATCTCCCCATCACCAAACAACTAAAATCCTCCACAGCCTACGCAGAGGCTGACCTGGAACAACCTCCACAGAGGTTAGCAGAGGCTGGAGGAAGGAGCACATGCAGAGATGCTGCTAATGAGAAGTGCTAACATGAACACGTTTTCTTGCCACAGGCAGGCCCGTCAGCAGTCATAGACTTTCCTTCAGATTTCTGCAAAACACGGCATCGCTTCTCTCCAGTTACCGTGCTAAAGCTGCCCCTTACATCTCACTCGTCTGGCTCTCGCTCTCTGCGCATGTGATTTTTAGATCTATAATAGAATCAGCTACCGTAGGCTGGTTGGTGATGGCAGATCGTGGCTGACACGGTGCCTAAATTCCAGATTAAAAATAGCATTCAAAGTGGCAACAGTGTTTACATTATGGAGAAAACATACGGCATGTTTGCTCTGGAGTCATTATCACCTAAAACAAAGCACACCAGCTCACTGATTCAAAGATGACTCAGCAGTATGTAAATGGGAACTAAAGAATGAGAATGACATGTAGGTTTCAGAGTGTTATAACTCAGACCTGTCTATGTGGAGCTTCTGAGCCAAGAGCTGCCAGTCTTTCCCATTGGCGTTAGCGGTGTCAAAGGTGGCGCTGATCCGCTGACGGATGGACAGGGGGATTTTAAAGGCCCTTGACCCTGTCTGAGAGGTGATGGTACAGTCCGACTGGGTGAAAAAGGGAACCGGTCCCTTTTCATTCTAGCAGCAAGAAAAAAAAAACAGAAAGACAGGGGTGTCTTAGGGTGATCTTGATACTGCAGCTGAAATTCTCCCCACCTCAACATGAAGACAAGGACAAGGACTTATCAAGACAATTTGCAATCTATACATGAAAAGCTCCCTGAGAGGCTCATTAAGCAAGCTCTTAAATCAAATCAAGAGTTATTCAGTGTAATAAAAGAACCTATTAACAGGCCGCATGACTGCCCACACAGTGAGCACACTGTCGCCTTCTAGGAGTGCTGCTCACCTCCACCACAGACGTATAGACCTGGAGTATCTGCTCCTCGCCTGTGACCTGTCGGATGCTGATCTTGCAGGAGAGCTGAGACGAGGAGTGGCTGTATCGCTCCAAAGAGAAGGCACACTGCAGAGGACGCTGGTTACTGGCCCACACCTGAGAAAAGGAGAACTCCTGTCGGGCGAGGACACGCAGAGGGCGGACAGGATGAACATAATGATGAAAGGATTAGGACTAGGAGACAACACACTCATTTAATCCCTGCTGACATTTGTTATTTGAATCCTGCTTTGCCACCCACTTTGTTGTTTACATGATAAATTAAGACTGACTGAGTGGCCTCTTAAGCCAATCAATGTGGTTACCTAATCAAGAAGTTTACCCACTTCAGAGCAGCAGGTGTAAGAGCCCTTGGGATGAAAATGGATCCTGTTAAGTATCTGTAAGAGCTCGATCTCTTTTACATTACATCCTACAGCATGAATAGTATTATATGCTGTAGTTAGCTTGAAAAATATTACAAATATAAGTTCACAACAGTAGCAGGAATAGTCACACAGTCCACAGCATTAACCCTCTAAACCCTCAAAACCAATAGAGGTATATTAAAAATTATTGAAAAAATTGAATTTCTACTTTCTGATGGTCCTTGAACTACTCATCTGTGATGTGCTATTCCATTCGTACCCAAATCTAAGTGTAAAAATGTCAGATTTTAACAAAATCACTTCATTCTACATGCTTCATTTAAAAATGCTAAAAAATAAACTCTTTGCTCTTACCAGATTTTGTATAAAACTAACAGTTTTGTGCTCCTTGGCTCCTTGTGTAAGCATGACTGGCTCATGTAACAAAAATTCAGGGACTATTTGGCTGAACTGAGCTGAACTGCAGGCTGTGTTTACACAGGGAATCTGGTGACTGACTTGGCTGATCTAAGTTGTCACTGATAAAAGCTTTGCTTTCACTGGGAGTGTTTTGGGGGTCATTGTCTTGTTGCAGGATAAAGGTTTGGCCAATGAGATTTGAGAAAGTGCTTTGCACATAACCAAACCAACAAAGTTTATCTGTTCTCTCAGGAATTCATCCTGCTGCTGCCATCTTGTGTAGAATCAGTAAAGATGAGTGGGACAGTTAGACAATGAGCCATAAATGCCCATATAGCAAGTTATTTTAACATTTCATAGCTAATTGTTTACAGAGAGCCAGTAGGAGACAAATATGTAAAAAATGTAAAAAGTAAGTAGTAAAATGTCTATAGTAATGCAGAGTTACATTTTTTTTTCAAGTATTGGTTACACCTGTGGTCATAGAAGACATATTTGTGTTCTCTCCAATTCTAGCCATGGTTGTTTCCATAGAGATGCAGGATTTTATATTGCAGCGAAAAACGAGTCTTACAGTAAATAAAAATGTGACAGGAGCAGAAAAATGCCAGAAACTGCTTAGATTTCAGGAGGTTAAACTCAGTATTTTATAGTCATATTTACCAGTTTGTTGTCTTGTTATCTTTCATTTTACATTTTTAATACACCTTCTATGAAGCTTATAAATACCAGTGTGTTAGATCAGGAACTGTAATGTGATTATGAAATTAGGGCAGAGATGCCTCAATTTACCCACTTTGCACAACATTTCCCACGAATGTTTTCTGTGAAAAACCAAAAGTAACAGCGCCTTGGAGTGAATGCAATCTAAAAGGCCTCTTTCAACTTCCATTAGTAACTACTGTGTGACCCAGACAGCAGTGCAGTGAGAACAGGTCAAACACACTGTTTTACAGATGAATCATCCTCTCTTCAGATCCATCAGACAGGAGGACAGCTACTTATAAAAGCCTCCTTTAGGTGAGAGTAGCGTCTGAATGAAAGCCTATAGTCATGTTCCCTGTAGGATTCTCACATACGGTTTCTTTCCTCTCTAAGAAATCCTTGTTGGTATTCTGGAGGCATTATGGCGGGCTAATTCCACTAATAGGATGCCACTGGTGGGATACACATCACAGGGTAGAGCAGAACATGCAGCATGTAGACCCCTAGGAAGATAACTATGATATGTGTGTGTGTATGCTTGCCTGGCAGTCATAATTAATTTTCTAAGGGTGTGTGTGTGTGAGGGTGAGATAGCTAGCCTTAGTGATCTCCTGCTGTGCCCTTGCTGCTGTCCTTTGACTTTGATGTGACCAAGTTAAAGAGAAAAAAAAAGCAGGGAGACTAATGGAGGAGTGATGGAAGCTGAGAAGATGAAGGCGCACAGCTTCTTTCCAGGTCCATGACTGTGACAGAGCGGGGCTCGATTTAAATCGAGATGCACATACAGTAAACACGCTTGCTGCGTTAAATTCCTTTACCCAAGATGTCAGAAACTCACAGAAACCGCCTACCTGGCAGGTGGTGAAAGGCTTGATGCTCCAGAGTAACTGTGGGACGTCCTGGATGGACACCTGGAGGCTGAAAGTGTTCCCCCGAAACAGCATAATTTTAGGCTCCTCCAGCAGCCGTCCGCCCCTGCTGCGCTCGCCCACTGCCACCTCCTGATAAGGAAAGGAGTGGGTTGTGTATTCCGGAGGTGGGGCAGGGGTTAGAAAAGCACAGAGAAAAGGTCGATAGTTTATATGGTTGACAGACACAGTGTATCAAGAAAGGATTCAAGTATAGCATGCAGTTTTTCATGTGGAAGAAAATGTTTCAGTTGATTAATAATTCACAAGTTGAGACTAAATGTGTATCCTCGAAGACAAATCGGACTCATTAAAATGCATTTGTTAGGATGAATAGTGAAATTAATCAGGAAAGAATCAAAGAAATTGAAAACATCTGAAACAGTTAGTTGATTAATTAAACACCAAATGCTTTCAGCTCCATAATCGTTTTCCTTAATACATATTTTTGTTTTTGATTATAAACTCTGGGACAAAACAATCTGCAGATGTAATGTCAAAAAGAGACAAAACACACACAAAAGTGATCACAAGAAGTTTTCAGTGATTGTTTTTCTTGGGCTGTTGGTCACCTTGTGCACTGTGAAAGCCTTGATTCTTATCGGCTAGATTCTTCTTGCACATTTGGTGAGACACGGCAACCATTTTTAGGTTTTCAAACTACAGCCACAGTGATGGGGTCCTAAAAAATCCACAATGCACCCACAAAACATAGACAAAATCTCACAATGATATAGACAAAAGCCATTATATACAGTGTCCTACACTATAAAAGTAAGTAGTGATATTGTGCAGTCCCCATTTTTTCAGATGTTAAAGCTGATAGATGAGTGTGAAGGAAAATCGAAGTGATAAAGTCTGGAAGACACAGCCCTTTGAGGCGATGACAGCATCAATATGATCCACTGACAGAAGTAAAAGTTTAGTATCTTCTTTGGAAATGTTTTTTCAGGCCTTCAAAGCAACTGCCTTCAGCTGATGTTTGTTACGGGGCTCTCTGTCTTCAGTCTCCTTTTCAGCTGCTAAAATGCTCAACAGGGTTTAAATCTGGTGACCGACTTGGCTGGTCTAAGTTGTCACTGATATAAGCTTTGCTTTCACAGGGAGTGTTCTGGGGTCGTTGTCTTGTTGCAGGAAAAAGGCTAAGCCAGTGAGACTTCAGGAAATGCTTTACACATAACCAGACAAACAAAATTTGTCTGTCCACACAGGAATTCATCCTGCAGCTGCCATCATCTATGGCCTCTGTAAAGATGAGTGGGACTGTTCCAGAAGCAGCCATAAATGCCCATATGGAAAACTGTTTCAACGTTTAATAGTACAACTATCTGGAATTCAGGTTACACTGTAAAAAGTGATAAGCTCAATAAGTTATCATCATTTCTTTCTATCATTTACTTCTAATTAACATAATGAGTTGTGAAATTTCAACTTAATTTAATGAGTTATTGGTGTGCCAACTCAAGGTTTTAAGTGAGTTCAGTGAAATGGAAATTTCAAAAAGTCAAGATAACTTAACAGTATGAGTTTTCAGTGTTAACCGCATCTCCAAACTGGTC